>NC_039479.1:18292926-18892926 GCF_003590095.1 Trichoplusia ni | reverse complement strand
CAATTCTACGTATTTCTAATTCTTATTTCAAATCTTCTTTGACCTTTTGTTGTTTAAGCCAAGTTTACGCGGTGCCTTTCAGTGAATTGATACCACATTATGATGAAGTCTATTTAATACGACTAGCTTATAGTTACAAACAGTGTTTATCGAACCATAAGTCGTATTAAAATTGATTCTACTTCAAAATCACTGCCATATATGACTTTTTAGCTAACCATATCCGGGATGTTATCTTGATCCAATATTAAATGGAAAACTTATAATTTATTTAAAAAATAATAAGGTCATACAATTACTATTCTTCCTTTTCTTGATAAAAATACTAATACTAAAAGCCTCACAGATTAATCCCATTGACCTAATAAAAAGCCAATTGCACATAAAAAGAACAAAAAAATCTAACCGAGAGGATCAGAGATTTTCACTCAATAAACCCATATTACTTACTTCAAAGCGGAATAGTAAAGTTAAAGAACTAGCTACCAGCATAATAAGATCCTTTATAACCTTCAATCTGCAAGAACACGGGGTTCAGCTTACATTAGGTATGTATTGCGTTTTGAGAACACGGCGGGGTGTAGTTGGGTAGCAACACTAATTACGTTAAAAAAACAACACTTTTAGTTGTGAAAGCAGACTTGTGGTAGCTCTTGACCCACATTCAGCCCATTCAGCGCACTTCCTTGGCTAATTAGGTTTTTTTATGCCGTAGAACTAACTGGCTGTAATTGTGACCTGTTCACCATTCTTTAATGTAGAGCAGCGTTTGTTTTTTTGAGTATAATTAAAGGTACAAGTTATGACTGAAGTTTTTATTTATCGCTGCTTTGTGTTGAGAAGAGTTTTTTTATTTAAGAAAGTAAATGTTTCTTTTCCACTATCAAATTCTTTCATCATAACTTCATTATGACTCCAAAATGGCTTACAACGAACTTTAAAATGTTTTTTGACAGAAACATGGAAAGAATAAATCAATGGTTTGCCTTTTTGCCTATCTTCGAGCTCGTTCAACAAAAACTTCTAAAACAGTATAAACAGATTTCCACCTCTGGATTTCGAAGTCACGGGCCACTGCGAGTATCCCAGGAGAGCTGGCGTGGTGATAAATAAACTGCTAGTGACCTACGCTCTACTTACTAGCAGAACTTGAGAAGACATAGTGCAGCTTCTATGCTATTTGTTTGTATAATCATGCATGCTCTTGAATTTAATTCTTAGTCTTTTAGTTCAGAATTGTTTTGGTCGTGCATTTTAGTAGAAAATTTTGTGTATGTGGAGATTTTTACTTTTCAGATTTTTGTTACACTTTTTTTTCAACTTTTTTTAACTGTTAATAGTTCTAAAATCAAATTTTGTTTTACCAGTGGCGAAAGATATTTCTTTCCTGATTTTTTGCTACACCTTCGTGTCAATGTTTTTTAGAACTGCTCGGAGTTCTAAAATCAAACACTGGTGGAAAATATTTTTAAGTGAATCCTTTTTTTATATAACAACTTAAAATTATGGGAACGTACAAAAATAAAGAAAAAATGAATGTTTAATCCCATAGTATGAAAGAAGGTTATTTAAAAAAGAATAACACATGCACAGAGACATTTTTTAAGCCGAAGACGGAATGTAAAGTCTACGTCCCGGCATTTTCTTTTTAATCAATCGTAAATGTCAAAGACACGGCGCTTTCCGGCCTGGGGCGCAATTAAAAATTGCTTTGTAAGCGGTGTGCGCGTGTGTCCTTGCCTTTACGAGATTAACGCGCGCAACCGACTGTAGGAGCCGCGCCTTAATTAAATTTTAAAATTTCGAACGTTCATGTTAGCGAAAGGATTGTCGCGATAGGAGGCGAGTTTCGCTAGTTCTTTATTTTGTATTTTTTTTTTAAGAATAATTTAGTTTGGAATGCTGGTAAATAATATGGCTTGTTTGTTAAAAGTGTCATTGAATAAAAGTTCTGTCATTTTCGACGGTTTATGTTGGTTTCGGAAAAATATACTTTGGGTTTTTATTTTTGTTATGGCTCTACTAATTCAACGAATGATACTTCGTTTCACGGTTTCTTAGCTAAGATATTTTTTTGTCGGGCAGAATTTCATCACCATTGTCTTCCGCGTACGGGTCACCAAAAAAACATACTTATTTATTTGGGATAAAAACACGAGATATTTTGACTGGACATATACAACCGCAATAATTTCTTTAAGATGTTTTGTATGGGCTTTCTGAACTTGTAGGCTACGTAATTTTTAATGGTAAGAAGTCTACGGTAAGAAGTCTACATGCACAGCGTAGTAACAGCGTAGTACAAAGTACCATCGTAGCATATAGTAGCACCGTAGTATGTACTAACAAAACCAATGTGTCAGTCAATCTAGGCAATTGTAACAATTACCTTGTTACCCATTCATTGCAGCTGTAATTAGAAGGCCAATGTTTAGCAGAGCGTTTACGCTGATGGACATAATTACTCCTATTATAATTACCGAACTGTTCCGCAAAGCCATATTAAATGATTTATTATATCTACTCAATTAAATGAATGAGCTTTACTGTCGTGGTGTGTTTACTATTCGCGAATTTGCCAATCTTAAATATTCTTGAAAATCTAAATTTGCTTTTCGTAGATTTAGTCAAGTATGAAATGTAGCAAGTTCGGAGAGAAAAACAGGGTTGGTAAGAATTTATGCAATTTAAAAGAAAACAATTCAAATGAAAGAGATGTTCTAGTGTCCTGTTACCCGCAAAATTAATGCAATACCAGTAGATAAAACGCGAAGACGTTCACCACCAATAGATTCCTTTTGTCCCAAATTAGCTTCTAGCAATATTTTTTTACTTTCTTTTTCTGGAGCCCAAAAACATCAGATTGCATCAAACATCATCCATGCTACGTTTCTGGAAGGAGTTGAGATGGCTGAACAAACCAACTTCCAAAGCCGTCTTACGCACAATTGTGTGACTGCATTCAGAAAGCGGAGACTGTACGGAATAAGTATCAAAAGCTACCGTCTAATATTTTGTAGTCTAACAACATCCCAATTCTTTTTTTCCTACTGTCTACGTCCGTTAAAGCAGCTTAACTACATAGATCTATTTAAAAAACACAGCTTGTAACTATTCAGCATTCCTTATTCCATCGTGATTGTTCGGAATGACGTCACGAGCCATGTCGCCATTGAAGCTCATCCAAGGCCCGTCTGAGTGCTGACTAGAGTCAAACAAATGTATCCGTTATCTAGACTAAGTATGCAGTTTGTTGGGACTCTGCTGTGTGAGAAGCTTTCTCTTGAATACGGTCCGGAAAATAGTATTCTCGGTAAAGGATATAAAATGATGATGTGGTTGTGTTTAGTTGGGTACTTATAATGGGACAGTACAGTTTTTCCATTACGGGAAAAAATGCGTTTTGTTATCATGCTCTTCTGTAAATCATATTTTAATAACGTTACATTTTGGTATTGATTGTAGCCGTGGCAAACCAAATATATCTTGACAAAATTACTCTTGCTGAAAAAAGGAAAGGACTCGTCTCAAAGAAATTTATCTACTAGTAATTTAAAAAGTGTTTAGTAATAATTATTAAATTGTTACGACAAGCCCGCTCTGTAAGTACTGCCGTGCATCCCATAATGAACCTACATACGTAAGTTTCAGGTGTGTTTAGGAGTAAAGTAACAAAGTTTTCTAGAGCTTATAAATTATACGTCACAACTTCTTCCACATCCTTAACTGCCGACTTCATTAAAAAACAAAAGTAAATCACGACAACATGTTCCGCGCGAAAAAGGAGCGCGTTCCAGAATTCCGCATTTGAATAGTGAAAATTTAAAAAACGAACTCGCAACCTCGTGCTAACGTTGGCAGCACTGAATAGATACTCGTGTGCTTACAGCTCTAAAGGCTAGGCTGAAAGGCCTGAGACCCGTGCACGCATAAAAAAAAATTTGCTTTTTTGTGCTCGTCTACCGTGTAACGAACACTAGACTTTTTATATTTTTACTTTTAACCGTCTGTGTAGTTTAGAATTCGTGAAAATTGTGGTTTGGTTTAGTTACGAACGCAACATAAAAACTTGGAATATAAAATGTTTGCCGATCATTCCTAGAACGCTTGGGAGTGTCAATTTTTATTTACGAGTATAAGCTAACTTGAAAGTATTTTGTTCAGCTTTAGTTCTGTTTTTTTTGTGGTTGTGTGTGCTAGAAGTATTGTATTCCATACTATGCTGAAAAAATGTGATAAGTTATGCAATGAGGATATGAAAAAATTGCAACTATTGCAACTACTGCATACTATTATATTTTTGCCTTAATTATGATAGAATACCAAACAAAAAAGGCAGTTTATTTTACAATAGAATGAGTTAAATTTTCTGTACCGACCTACATCATGCATTTAAAGTTCATGTTGTAATACTGCACCTACTGAAAAACATAGACGAAATACGCATGATCACGGCATAAAAATGGTCAAGGGTCGGAATCGCGATTCCGTATAAAATGCTTAAAACTCCCTTTACTAATCATGAGATACAGCCTGTTGATAAACAGGTGGATAGACAGCAATGTTTTCGTAATAAGAGTTCAATTTTTACCCTCTGGTTAAGAAACCCTTAAAGTAATCAATCGTTATTAGGTGATTGGTAAAGTGCTTTTATCTCAGCGTGTTGAGAGATATGTCTGTATTATAACACACAAACAAACGGTAGGAAGACTGTTTTCTATTAAAATTAATTAAAGTGTGTCCAATTCCTTTACTTTTGAATAAAATTCTTTGATTTTGAATAGCTATTTAAAATTACTTAGAGTTTTTGGAGGATTTCAAAAAACAAATAGGGTGCATACATTATTAACACGAGTATCCTCGAAAATAATTGCCTAATTGACTAAAATCAAAGAATTCCCAAAGTAACCTATTTTAAGAAGGATATAATTTGGCAGGAAATTCTGTATGTTAATTGCTTAAGACAATTTTCAATTCATACATTGCTTTTTAACTTTTTTGTATAGTCGTTTCGGAATTAAGGAGATGCTTTTTTTCGCAGACTCAATAGACCAATCTAGTTTGTATTTCTTCTATACTAATATTATGAAGAGATCTTTTTATTTTATTAAAATTAAAAAAAAAAACCGGTTAAGAACGTTCAGTAATACAAAGCTTCATTATTTTACATCCCCCCACGCTATGATCCATAGGAACGGGGCAGCTTTGAAAACACTTAAAAAACCAAAAAAAAGATGTCTCTTGTCATAACAAATTAAGGAAGCTCACTAATCGCATGCAATGAACAAGTCCCGTCATGCTTGACCGTGTGTCTCGTATGTCTTTATAACCCTTCACAGCTTAGCAACTCGCTCACGTACATAGTAATTCGACATCGAAAGAATGGACGCACAAATTGCTCGTACGATTGTCTGCGAGTAGACGAATGAGAAATGATATGAATTGTTGCTGGAGGACCACCAGAGTGGAGACTGTCGCTATTAGGGTTCCGTTAAGATATCAGGTGGTTTTATTATTAATATATTTTATAAAAAAAATTGTACGTAGAGGTGTTAATACGTTTTAATAAAAAAATCTACATGTAGGTGTTATAACCTTATTCTGTATAATAAATGTAAAATATTTTTACTGAAAAAAAAAACCATTTATTTAAAGTTTTCTTTAAAGAACGGAATTTAAGTTCATGTATACCTAAAATGATATTTTTTTAATATTTGCACATTCATGTAAACGTGAAATAAGTTTTAATATTTTAATTTAATGAGTGTGACTACGTGTCTTTTTAGTTGACAGTATCTACGTGAAACCCAACAACTTCATCTTTATAAAATAACTGCCTACGATTAAATCATTAACCGCTCTAACAGACGTTTACATGATGAAGGCACTTCTAATACAGACAGACATACAACTCTCGCGCCCCGACTTACGTCCAAACTTATGAGCTTGCTCCGCGAAACTCTTAAGTAGTTCAAATTAACTAAAGCGTATCAAATAAATTCTCGATAAAGGACGTGAAGGCGCCATTACTAAGACTTTTATAAGATTTTGCAGAAACTGTTTAAAATTTAAAGCGGGAAGGAGATGGAGGTAGTTGAAATAGTGAGGGCTTCGCTGTAACACGTTGAGGATGGGTTGTAAGCTGGTAACGTAGTATTCATTGTCATTTACATTTATATAGTAGCTCCGTTATTTGAAATTTGCTCTTTCATTATCTGACTAACGTTCAATTAGTATTTATATTTAAAAAAATGGGACGAAATACAAAAAAGATATTGAAAAAATATATATTCGGAACTTACGGCATGACCCTACGACCTTACGTCCTTACGACCCTATGGCATATTTCTCAACTAATCTTTCTATAATTTTATTTAAGCTTAAATTTTAGCATAGTAAAAGATAAGTAATTGTTAAGTATCCAAAGACAAAAAGGTCATATAATTTAAATGCCAAATGTTATAAAAAAGACGTACGGAATCACGTTACAAAACCCGCAACACTCCCGCCTCGTCGCCGATGTATTGTTTCGCATGCTCTGTTATTATTTAACATTTGATTTGTTGTTGTTTTCGCTTGCGCCTGATAAATGCGCCGTAATAATAATGCCCGATAAATCTCTTAATGTTCGAACGTTCTGAGTGTGTTAATATAAGTTTTTGTTTGTTATCACCTTAGTTGTATTCGTGAAACTTCAAAATAATGTTTAGCTAAATGTTGCAGAATTAAACAACTAAATTGTTATAACGTTTGTAAGCTTACTGGTGTCTCACATTTGAACTCATATTGTATTCATATACTTAAATAGTTTTTTTGAAGCAAATAATATTTTACTCCAGTATTTTTGTTCTTGAAATTACTAAACAAAACACTACACCAAATCGCTGACGCTGGTTGTAATCAACTAAAGACCAGCTTCATTCACCTACTTGAAACAGAAGAAAATATTTATTAAACATAAAATTTCGAAGTATCAAATGGAAGCGGGCCGCGCCGCCTAACCCGAGAATTGCGCGTTCGGTCCCAAAAGCCGAAACTCTTAAAACTCCGTCGAAAACTTTCGACTCACTGAATATATTTTCCTCCACGCCTTATTAATAAAGACCGGGTGATTAGTAACTTTTGATTCCGACTTTCCGGAGCTACGATGAGGAGCAATTATTCGACATATTGATTTATTGTTCTACCCTCGTAAAGTTTGAGACGAATCGTCCTTAGTATGGAAACACACGGTACACTGGTCTTTAGCCGGTTCGGTGAACTGCATAGCTTTACTAATTGGAGCAGATTGATTTTGAACATTAGGAACAAACACGTCATAACTATATTCAAAAGGTCGGTCGTGTCTTCACGAGTGAACTTTCAGGAAACGGCGATAAAAATAGAAAGTAAAAATAGCATTATTCAAAAATAATTACTAACAAATTTAAGTTTACAAATTCATTTCACTGTTATAATTTTCAGTACAAGACACGACAACTTCATTGAATCGACAATTTTAAAATGATTCTCATGCCAAATGAAACATTTTCTTTCTTTATCTTAACTTAGTACTTGAGCGTCTCCGCGTCTACTCTGTCCCAGTACATTTCACTAGTTAGAAACTTTCCGATCGACCCTTAGAGACGGTGATTTCGCTCGTATAAAATATTGGTAGACGCTTTAATAACTTTCCGTGCTGATATGGAGTTTGTTATCAGTTTCCGTGATATGGCACGTTCTGCCCGCGGCCTCCGATACTTTTTTGAGTGTTTGGTATTTTGTCACACTCACTTATTATCTAAACGTTTGTTTTTGAGGGTGAGCTAAAGTTTTACCAGTAAAGTTTACATCGATATTTTGGGGAGCAGATATAGGAGTGTTACTACCTAATTTGCAGATGTAAATTCTGGAAGTTATTATGTTCTAGTGCCACAAAAATAAAAGTTGAACAATTGAAGGTGCGTCGTATATATAGCACTTAAAACTGTCAAATAGTCAACCAGGACCAAACATCATATCGTTATTAAAATCAACCTTTACGCATTAACACAACAAAAAGCTGACAATAGATGCCTAAAACCGTGCCCTCTGAGACGCGCGGCGTTGTCAGGAACAATGCAACATTCATATTATCTATTCAAGACATCACAGGTCAACACGACCCCACAAAAAGGAGCAAGGGGGTACAAAATATTAATATTTTTCAACTGGGCAACAATGCGCCGTGAAATGCTGGCGACCCGAGAATTATATTCAACCTTTTTGCTGAGGCGAAAGGTTGTATTTAATTGTATTGTTTATTTTACATATAATGGAGCTATTTATTTTAAACAATTGTTTGGTAACTCGTGTTAAAGTTGTATCCTGAAATGAAAGTGATGTCAATGCCCCAATTCTAAACGAGTTTCTTGCTTTGGGATGGGCAACAAAGCCGAAAAATACGAGGAGCTATTTTAATTTACAAAATAAAACAATTGTTAAGTCTCAATAAACATCGGTAATTTTATCTATTAATGTTAGGGACTTAAAACCTGTAGTACGTGCCATCAAAATCATTCAAACAACTTTCGAAAGAGTACTTACTTACTTCAATATTTTTTTAAACATTAATGTGGACCCGGATATAATATCACCAAATATTATAAATCCCCAAAAACTTCCCAACGACATAAAATAACTATTAGATATAAAATTGATTCGGAAATAGGAAATATTGGGAAACGTGTTGAGTCGTTGTCGCGACGCACGGTGCAAATGTCAGCTAGTAGAGACATTTTCTTAAACGCTTGTCAACTACCGAACTAGGTTCTTTTCACTTTTGATGTAAGGGGAACGAGACATTTTTTTTAAGGATTGTGTAAGTTTGAGATTGATAATACAGAATAAATTCTGTCACTTAATAAATGTTGCAACAGTCATGTTTAAAAAAGTTATCTATTTTAAAATTTTGAGGATATACGAGTATCTCCATATCAATTATATTTTGAAACCGAGGCGTTCGAAGGCGTAATTCCTCGGTACTTTATAGTTTCTATCTACGATTTAAGCTCAATTCTGTCATTTAATAAATGTTGCAACAGTCATGTTTAAAAAAGTTATCTATTTTAGAATTTTGAGGATATACGAGTATCTCCATATCAATTTTATTTTGAAACCGAGGCGTTAAAAGGCGTAATGCCTCGGTACTTTATAGTATCTGTCTATGATTACAGCTCTCATTACTAAGAATAAAATCTCATGACGTCATCTACTTTTAAGCAGCAGTTTCTTAATAAGGAAATAAGTACAAACATCAAGAATTAAAAAGACGTGCACGCAGTATTCGATATAACCAAAATATAATACAAAAACATTGTATAGATACAATTTATTACCATTTAACCCAACAGCTATATTTGGCGTAAAAATATTAATCTCCCGTCCTGCTCCCCGGTGGCGACAACTAAAATATGATTTGAGTCCAAAGCGAATACAAAATGAGAGATAAAATTGGAGTTTTCTCTTCTCGCCTAAGAATGGAATAAAACCGTGCAATAGCAGTTTTACTTTAATATTTCTTCTTGGGTGTGTAAAACGCTTTTTAGCTCTAAAAGTGTTTTTGTTATACTTTTCCGGATACATTGCTATTTTAAATTGAAATGGTTCTTGGAACTGTAGTGTTTTATAAATAGGTTTTTATATTTCTTAATAGGTAATACCTGTACCTGGTCTACTTGTTACATACAGGTATAAACAACAGCGTCTTCTTAAAGTTTCTCTAGGCGTATCTTACACTGCAAAATCGAACAAAACCAGCTAATGAAATATACGATACTGTGATAAAAAATAAAACTGTTCAAAAACGGTATATTAATTTAAAACAAACCAATCAACACAAACGAGCGACATTTCACTCATAACCCTACAACGCTGCCCAATAAAAATACAAATAATAGGACCATCAAATAACAACAGAGAAAAAAAGAAAAAAATCCGAAGCCAACATGTACGTATATAGTCGTGACAAATTGTCGCAACCAGTTCACTAATTACCTGTGTCGTTCCGACCCGCCCCGCCAGCTGAAGGGTTAAGCCTCCCTATTTTTTATACGGCTTTTTTACCCATTCTCTTTGATTTTTATGTATCGCCATTAAATATTTAAATTCTATTTTTACTTGTACATTTGATTATTTATTAAGTTATTCAGGAGTATGACATCATCAAATGATGAAACGCACATTTTGAACCAATAATTTTACTTCTGAAGTAATATACTTTAACTAAAACACCCTTTTAATTTAATCAGTCGCTACTATACACTTAAAGTAAAAGAAACAGTACAAGACCTGAAGGAGATTTTAAACTAGGTACAATCTTTTTTAAAGTATTGTATTTTGTCGGCCTAAAATGTATTCATCAAAAAAAACAAATATAATCATAGTTATAACTAATCCCAATTTACAAACAAAAACTTAAATCAACGTTCAACCGACATAGACCATCATAACTGCCATCCGACACTAATAATTTAATATTTTAAATGCGGAACAGGAACATTTCTCAGCTCTATACATGTCCGCTTTTGCCGTTGACAGTAAATTAAAAAAAATAATCAACACAAAAATAACGTGATTTGTTATGACTGGCTCATTATAAATGTATGACAGTTTAAATAAGTTCTGAAAAAAGAAAATAAGATTTCGAATTTCGAAATGATGCATAATTGCTTGGTGCTCGCCACAGATATTGTGTCACGCTACTAAGAATGGTTTAATATTGCGTTCTTGCACAATTTATGCTCAGCTCATTAGTGGATTTATAAGTGGATATGTGACTTTTAAAATAAACCTTGATTTATTGTTATGTGACCAAAAACTTTTGGAAAACCTTGTAACTTTCAAAAATTTATTTCACACCATAGTAGCTTTTGCAAAAAGGCCAACTTAAAATAAAAAAATGATTCGATTTGCATAAATAAATTCAAAAATCAAAGCATTTCCGGAGTATTTTTGTTCTTAAAAAGAAGTACCTATGCCACTTGATCTATCCACTATCTACACAAAAAAAAACGAAATTTAAATCAAGTAGAGCCCACAGAACAATTCATGATACAATCACAACACAGGATACAGTCATCAAATAAGTTACACGTGGAACAAAACTCATAAAAATCTCCATGCACACAATTATAACAAAGTGAACAAAAACAAAAATACAAAACAGTGGAGAGCGATTTTAAAATAGATGAAAAAGTAATGGGCGGTGTTGACGGTTGGAACGATGGAACGATGGAGCGATGCAATTGGAGCGATGAATTATGTCCCATAAGCGATGGTAATAGGTATCGTGTTTGTCTTTGGATTCTTATGATCTCTTTGTTTATTATAATAGAGGGTATAGTGTACGCTTTTGTGATTAGGAGACTCATTCAGAGCAAGCTGTATCTTAATATATATGATAATAAATAATTCAAGTGATATTTGTAACAAAAAATATGAAAAACAATTAAATAGTAGGTAACCATTTTTTTTTTAATAAAACCCATAGTATAAGTCTTTATGGTTTCGTCGTAAAAAGCTTGTGTTTGTTTCGAAATGTTGCAATTACCCAATTTTTAATCTATGCTGGAATTGGGACACTAAACATCTTCAGTCACCTAGTGGTATAATGTATACTGAAGAATTGATAAAAATTCAGTGCAGGCAGAAAAAAATGCATTATGAACGACTAGCACAAATAATCCTGAAAGAAAATCCCTTATTATGATTTATTTACCAACAAAAGGACGGGAATCGAAAAATTAATGATGAAGATCAAAGAATAATCTATGAAATACGTACCAAAAAGAGTATTTAAAATAAAGCTTCCATGTTAATGAATTTGTTTGTAAATTATCTTAAAAAATCTTCCTCGAGTCATGTCATTAAAAAAATAATAGAAACATATTTCAAAAATAGACTGCGCGGTTAGTTGAGTAGTTAAGGCCACCACGCCAAACCTACTTTGGGCAACTGTCATGAGTTCGATGAATGCGTAGGATAAGCGATTAAGAGATCCACGAATGCTTTTTTCGACCTGGGTTTCTTTGTGCATTTGACCTGAATATTTGCCATTAAATTCCTTAGAGCACGATCTTTTTTTTCTTAAGTAAAATCAAATAAGTTACTTTCCGTTCATAATTTAATTTCATCACGCTATAAAATGGTTTTATATCATATTTTCTGTAAGTAGCTGCTGCACATACGATGCGTAGATCTTACAAATATAAAGTTTGTGTTCCCAAACTCTTGGATGTTTCAACAGTGCACATTCAAACAAGCACGTTTAAGTCCTGCTCATATTGTAAAGGAAAATAGCGTGAAATTATCTCTCCACAAAAACAAAACGTCATCGCGTCACTATAATTTACGAGTCCGTGTCAAACTAGCGTGTAAACAAATTAACACATAATTTTAGCTGCATCGCTTGTATTGCCGACATAATACAATATGGAGACCAGAAAAAATGATATTCAACATTTTTTGTGAAGCAAGTATAGATAGGGTTAATAATGACATTTGTTATTTAGCTATATTATTTATTTCAGGAAATTATAATAAAAGCTTGCATTTTTTTTAATGTATGATGTTTATTTTTAAGAATTTAAAATATACGCAATTCTTTTTATTGTTTTTTTTTTATGTGAACCTTTTTTTGGCCATTTCAGAACTGAAGTAAAAAAAAGAATTTGAAATTCAGTTACTCATAAGTTATTTGTAACACTTAAACTTTGCATAATCACTACGATTATAAAAATTGGTTTCAAATTATCATATTTACTATGGGCAACACGTTTTGATAATAAGAGTTTGGGTCAAAAATTAACATAATTTGTACTTCTTATAAACCAAAACCTGTCATTAAATGAATCTCCTATAATTTTGAATCGAATAATGATAATTTTTAGTTTTTAACGATTATGTATTGAAATTATATAAAATTAGACACTTGGGAATGGAAGCTCTTTCTTGAATAAATTGCAATTTGTGATTTTAATTTAAACATTTTTTATGATACTTACAAAATTGATGCAATAATTTTACAGTTAAAAAAATGTATTTAAAACTTGATTCTAGGTAATGACTTTTGAACTTTGTTACATAAATAGGCATTTTATAGTTTGAGCTCCAGCTTTTGTAGACTTGACGGTACATAGAAACTGAAGCTGAAGATTACGTTATGAACTAATAAGGTGAGAAATTGAAATTGTGATTCCCTCCTAAAATATTTCGAAGACAAGCCCAACAATCAACGAATATCAATCAAATATATTTCAGACAGATACATTGCTGGCGCACTTCGCACGCGTCAGCTTTTAACGTCAACTGTACGGGCAATAGGCATCATGTCGCTCGTAAATCTCGCGGCGACTCGACGAAGATCGATTGTGACAGGTTGGCGTTGCAACAGGCGCATTTTGGATGCTACCGGCGATTCTCGACTCTGACCCCTATGAATTAATTAATATATTAGCTTGCACTTTGATTCTATGCTTTGTATTGTTCCTTGGCGTTTTGTTAGAAGTTTCTGTAGATTAGTTTGAATGCTACTACGATGTCTTTTTCTAACGCGTTAGATTATAAAACGTTTTTTTCACTTTGAATTAACATCATTACCCCCTCTTTCACTTTTCGGTTTTTTTACTTCTTCTTGTACGATTAATTATGAATCAAGTTTTTTTTTCCTCGCATAGAAATATATTTTCGCCCAGCTGTGACACATCAACAGGCCCATATTATAATATAATGGAACTAAATAAAAAATCTAATCATTTTCAGTAGCAGATGTGTTATATCAGTCATTGGCAGAACAACGTGGATACTTTTACCCTCACCTAACAACTACCAAGCCTTATCATCAAATTACACGTCCATACAGCCTTGACGTATCCCACCCTGGCCTGAACTAGACGGAAACTAACTAACGATATTTCAAAACTGCACGCTCGACATTTTCCGTTTACCTCTTTCGGCATACTCAATTTAAACGTAAGATGCATATCATACAACGCCAATGCCATACAAAATATTCTATTTACAATACATACGTTTCGTTCGCGTGAATATTTTTAAAATTTCACGCCCGGCGACAATTTGAGAGAGATTCTTGAATCTCGAATTTTACAGGTCGGGCGGTAAATCAGAAATTTATATTCGAATTTCAGAAAATGTTTTTTTCTCTCGCTTTAGAGAAGTCGTGACAATCGGTTTTTGGTGCTTGGAATTTTAAAACTTAAATCCTTTTGTGCATATTACAATGAGAGACATCGGTACATGACCGGGACCGAAATTGCGGTATTGTGAATATTTTAATACAATCTTGGATTTTTGAGGGCATACTAAGTGCATTTTTATATAAGAAAAAGTATCTAACTTAATATAAGTATATCATTTGATTCACCACAATTAAAACAACTCTTGTGGTTACCAACACTGTTAACTGTCTACAACACAACATTAACAATTGTCAGTAATTCCAGTTTTCGAAGAAAAAAATTTACCTTAACGTATTCATCTAAATATAAATAAAAAGTAATTCTATTCAAAAAAACTTGATTAATTTATTTACTCTTGACAAAAAAGAACTAAATCATTTTTACACGAAAACAATTTCAGAATATGAAAGTAGTACATTTTAGGATTCATTTACCGCGCACCCATAAAATTTTATGCTTAAATGGAATCGTTTTTAAGACTGCTTAGCTGAGAAATGATAAGAAAGTATTCGGTAATAAATTGAGAGCTCAGACCTCATGACCTTAGATATTTGACCTTAAAGATCAAACCGCCTTTATTATCTTGCAGAAGATAAGTTTCAAATACATTTAATTGCAAAGTGGTTACGACTGTGTGTTTTAGGTAAGTTAAATTGATTCAATCGAAGATCGAAACCTCTGGGTTTCAATAACAGTACTTAGAATTTTAAGATGATTGCCATAAGTTAAAATACAACTTTTTTTCAATAGTCTTAGATAAATTGATGTTAAAATTCAATAGCACGTTAGAAATAAAACGTTAAAAATTAAATTATAATGTTTAGATTCTATCGATTCTCAAATTTTAGAATATTGAGCCACTAGAAGAGAAAAAAGTAACATGCAAATATTTCGTTTTAAGAAAATCAAAAATTCAAATCTGGAACCTTGTAAAACTAACTCTACATTTATCTACACTTCGCACTCTCTGTAAACCACGTAGGTACTTGGCAACTGCTTAAGGTGACAAAGTCCTAGAAGTCAGCTTGCATTTTGGCACTAAAGTGTTAGTAGTCGGACGGGGTGAGCCTACGGCAAATTGAAACTGCCCTCCGGTTTGATTCGCACACCGGTCACGGCCGGACACTGCGACGTACGGTTCGCAAACAAAATATTAAGTGACTTGGATTTGCTCTTGTTGTTTTCTTCAAATAAGCTAAGCGGTTTTTGTTATATAATTGTAAATTGTTACACAGTAATGATGAGTTACAGTATTTCAAGGATGATCTGTATGAGTATCATATAAACATTTATGACCTAAAAGAAAATAAAAAGTAAGTTTAAACCAAAAGACATTATAACTTTTAAAGTAACAATGAATTTCTATGAAAGTAAAAAAAACACATGGGAAAAAAATAAAAAAATCCTCAAAAAAGAATGGGGTGGAGAGCATGCGGCGATTCTAACAGTGTATCAACTGATGCTGTTGTCTGTACATCGAAGGCGGGCGATGTCCGGCGCGGACGAATTGGCATGCATTGCGCCCCGGCTTTTTACATGCCTATTCCGAAACCGGCCCAGATTCAAGTGTTAAGCTAAAGCGAAATTACGTAGTTCAATTTGAATGCTCGGTACAAAATTTCCGATCCCTGAAATATATGTACAATGTTTTTTTTTTTTTTGTAGTACTTATTACGTTATCGTAACTTTTTATTTCATACAGTTCATGTAGTTAAAATCAGTAAATAATGTAAAATAAGAATTTTTTTTTTTTTAAATCTTTTTCGTCGTTATTTGTTAGATTGAAAAACATCATAATATAGGGAATAAAAATCATACAACAATTTTTAATCCACCCTTGTAATCAACCCTACAACAATTTTTGGTGCAAACTGTCCACAAATAGATATTCCAAAAGAATCTCATTTTTATTTAACTACTTATTGTTGGGAATATTTTCTTTTTAACAAGCTTTTATTAGTTTTTCAAGCAAGATGTACAGGTAAAACTTAACCCGCTCTTCGCCTATAAACTACACGAAGCCCCATGAAAACGGCCAATAACGTAATAGGCACGTTCGCCAAAAACGATATCTGTATCTCGTCTATTTGTTTATATATTATTTGGTATTGCACCCCAAAGTATTATTAGCGTTATTTATTTAAACACAAATGTTTCGACGGGGATGGACAAACAATGGTCTTTTTCCGCTGTAAGTATTTTACGACTAAGTATTTTCTGATGGCTTTTATCAATTTGATATAAAGAGTCGAGGTCCTTCTTCTAGCATATACCGACAGTATGGCTATTACTTTTGGCTTCGCTGCAGATTCATTGTCCATCAACCAAGTCCTATAAGAAAAAAAACAAAAGCCTATATCTTAATTCAAAAATGATAGGTACCATCACAAAAACGAAATTGGACTAGCCGTTTGGCCGTGAAGAGATAACAATAATACACATACAAACACATTCACATATTTATTATATTACAGTTACTCCTTTGATACTATAAGGCGAGTATTTTAATTTTTTCTTATTAATGAAACGAATTAAGTTATTTTGAGCTTTTCGTAAAAGAGTCTGACTATATTTTATTTCTTTTACTCATTTTCTTGCAACAGATTACTGTAATGGGAAATTTAACCTTTTGTAGAATTTTGGCTCACTTCGAAAGATTTCTAGGTTCTATTATTTGGCAATATCACGTCAGTACAAATCACATGGTTGAGTTGAGAATTAGTGCCAAACTCCACGTGTGAGGCAAAATCTACAGTGGACCTCGTTAGCGAAGCCTGAACAAAGCTTTATCTGAAGCCTGGTTACAAATATGATTGGTAACTTTGCAAGCAATGTGTGTTTGACGAACTAGAAATTTACTAACAGCTAAAAGACAATTTAGCCTAAAGAAATAAAACCAGTCAAGTGCAAGACGGACTCGCGATCGAAGGATTATGAAATAGGCAAAAGAAGAACAAATTGGTTGGGTGAAAAACAATTGCTTAATTTTTATTTTTTGTAACAGCAGAGAATTTTCAATTGTCTACAGCCTGTGAGAGATGATAATGCACAGCGCAATTGTATCAAAAGAGTTTCGTTCTTACCCTTTGGATATGGCACCCTAAGATTACTGGAACAAACCAATCTTAAACGTACCAACCATAATTTTATGTCACTCTTATTGATCAAAACGATATTACCTGCATAAAACGTAGTGTTTTAAGGTACAAATTAGTAGTACAAAAAAGAAACAAAAATATGAACAGCATGATTTTAACAGAATCACCCCCAGAAATTGTTTTCAAAGCATAGGTTTTCAGAACAGAATTTCTTTATTCACTAAAAACTCTTTTCAACCGTTCATACAAACCAACATCACTCCGTACCAGCAGACATCAAATTAATCGTACATTGATTAAATGTTTATGGGTATTAGGTGGTGTACACACCATCGTTATTTATGCATAGCACGACAGCAGACGGACATTACGTGACACGTCCCCGTGGACTTAATCTGATGCTTATGTATAGCTAGATTATGTGCAGCCATTTATCTAGTTAGGGAAATGGACGCAAGATGGCTGTATGCATACGATAGGGTTTTTAAGTACTGCTGTTTTGATCTGGGGTTTCAGAATCAATATTTGACCTCATTTGTTTTCTTCTTGATATGGTAATGGTAGTTTATTATGTAAATTAAATTAGTTATCATAGAATGGGTATGTTGACATGATCAGCAAATGCCAAATGCTTTGCTTTCTTAAGTTGTATTTGTCTATGTGATCATTAATACAAAATGACAAATGACGCTATTTTATGCTGGATTTACGACGCTGAAAAATAAATAACTCGGTTTGGAACAAACACAAAAACAATACATATTTTTTTAAATATAACTCCTGCGCACTCATATCTTGTAACTAAATACTAATCCACGATCTCAGCTCTTCAAAGCCAAATTCATCAAAACTGATCCAGCAGTTTAATCGCAATCAGCAAACAAACACCCAAACTTTCGCTCACACAATATTATCGCCACGTTAAACGTCTTGCACTTAACACTACTGCACTGCAGCTACACACGTATCTCTATAACCTAGTGCTATACAGGACAAAGGCCCATTTAGAGCAATCAGAGGATTAATTGCTCAGATTAGATGCCGTCACTTGGTAGCCCGTAACGTTTGGACTACACCGAACGATTCCGATGATCGTTTGCGACCGTTATTAAATTGTCCACTACTAATTGCTGCGGTTATTGCGATTATTAGTCTTCTTTGATAAGTATTTGATGTTTTTATTTTATTGGATAAAGATTTTATAAAACGAGACCCTGTCAGGGATGATAATTAATAAGTTTAAAGTTAAGATATGGATTTTAGAACTCAAGGAAGAACTCCTACTAGAATAGTTTTATTTATGTATTCCATATTATGCTATTGGGCAAATGTTTACTTGATTTTTTAATTAAACTTTGTGATTTCATCGTAACTCGTAAACTGTTTACAAAAAAAAAGAAATAAGACAAATAATGAAACATTTCCATACCTGCAAAAATATATAAAATATGTAAATATATAAAAAATATGTAAAAATACCTATAAATTTACTCCAATGTCGACTCCTATAATTTTCAATTGGACACGTTTCAAATCATCCAGAAATTCCTTCACCCAGGGTTCAGTACTAAAACGGTAACACTTATTTACGTGAAGAAATAGTCTAGACTAGAAATAGTCTGGTGAATGCACTGGCTATTGTTATCAGCCCGATTGGCCTTTGTTTCAGAAATAAAAACAATTGACGCATGAAGTTCTAGAATATTCCAAATGTGTATGCGAAGGAATTTGAGAAGGGTGTTTGTTAAGTGTAAAGTTGAGTGAATCTAAATAACAGTTTTATTTTTGAAATTTATTTTTTCAATACGTTTGAGTAGCGAGTGGATCGTAAACTTTTTCGTACGCTTCTCTCTTTGCTCTCCTATCAAATTAGAAAATGTATTTATATGTAGACCGAATTACTGTATAAGTGTTAAAAAAATCCCACCCTACGTAAGATATTTTTTTTATTACAAGTTATAGAATCAACTTAGCTCTTTGGGTTTTGCAAACACATTTCTGACTTCTTTATTTGCAACAAATGTACAATTCGCGATTTTGATAAACAAGATTTAGAGTCTTAAAAGCATTTCAAAAAACGTTTCTACTAAATTAAAATACATTTAACGAAACCCATGAAGCGAAAAAATGGTTAACCAAGCAGGAAAATTCGAAGAAAAATCTAATTAAAAGCGGTATTCTGAACCCTCTCCTCAAATTAACGTTGATTGTGATAGATTGCTTGCTAATTACCGTCTCATTTTTCAGTCACTGTCACCAGTTTTTGTGATGCACACCACAGATTGCATAAGTGGTTAAATTGGTTCTTAATCTCCGGGTCCCTGATGAGCTTCGACTCAGTTCTTCATTTATTAGACTTATAGATATAAATTGTAGATACATAAGATAAAAAAAAATATAGTAAATTTTGGCTATCTCTGAACCGGATTTCTCTTGAAGCTAGGAAGAAAAAAAAGAGTCTTCAAATTTTATTAAAATAGTAAGTTATCTTAAACATGTTAAAGAAGAAAACACATACTCAAATAAATTGTTCATAAATAAATTCAGCGTTTTAAAGCTCTATTGCTGGGCACAGGTTGTTCCCATATAGAGAAGGGTTTAGCATTCATCGATACTCATCTAAAAGAAGGGATTTAAAGGTTCAATGTTTGGAATCTAAGGTTTTTTTAATATTTTCGTATAACATTTGTCAATAGTTTGCCTGCGTTGATATCAAACAACAAACCTGCATCGCGTACATGCAAATCCAGAATCACAATGGCATGAAATAAAACTAACATTAAACTACTACTATCACACTAATATCATATTATGCGAAATATGCGAGTGTGTTTGTATGTGTAAGTGTATGATTGTTACCTCTTTACTCCTAAAGGGTGTTTCGGTTTTGATGAAATTTGTTATGGAAGTAGCTGATATCTTGGATTAACACATAGGCTTTTCTCAGCTAGCATTAAAGAAGGTTAATGTTACCCTTCTTTAACGCTGTCGGCTGGATGATGGATGATGGTTCCAGACGAGTAAAGCCGCAAGCAAAAGCTAGTCGAACTATAAATTTACTACAAAATGCATGTACATTAGTAAAGCTAAGTGTAGTTAGTTGTAACATTAGTGACTCGCCACAAGGGCATCGTAACGAGTGGAGCGACCTCCTTTACACGATGTACTAGGTTAACAACCTGATGTATTACAAACCTTATTTAAAAAATGCGTAAAATAAAAATCACAAGTTGTTGTTGTTGACAAAATTCGTTTAAAAATCACACGGACTTACTTATTTGTTTAAAAACTGTAGCCACTTAAGTTTGACTATGCTTTTTTTAAAGACTAAAGTGTTGCTCTAAGTTAAACTGAGGTTAATAGCAGACTTTATTAAAAACTTACAAAGTCCCCATCTCAAACAATAATAATAGTCATTAAAATTTAAATAATCTCCATCAGTCAATCAAAACAATTTGCGTTGAAATTAAAACAAAAGAAAAAAGAAACTTTGAATTTAAATTTTCAATTAATCTATTAATTTGATGCGAAGTGTCTTGGTAACTTTTTCGCCCCCACCCCTAGTATTGCAGTTATTTCGATTCTTAAAACGACTTATCATCAAAATTTACTGTTTGTTCCGCTGAAACTTCCAAATTTTGCCTATTTGGTCTAAGTGACAAGAGGTTTCTCGTCATCATAGTATAAAAATCAGACTTTTAAGTACAAGGAGTTACTTTGAAGATATGAAATGCGTTAGGTATTCAAAAGAAATGGGTGTCTTTGTGCATGTGACTTAAAATGTCACATGTACAAACTCCTTCGAGCGTCAGTATAAAAGCGTTAAAAGTAAAATAAAATAGGCAGTTCAAAATATTACTCCTACTACCTATGCCTGCACCATGATCACTTTGCTGTGTCTATCTATTGAGAAAATACGACATTTGCTTTGTCCTCTAAGAGTCTACACAAATAACACTCAAAACTTTTTACTTCCACGATAGAATTTATTCGCTTATATCTTTTAACTTGTGCCAAAAGATCAGAGTCATATTCCCCCTCAGTTACTCGGTATTTCGCTTAGACATGATTGTTAAGAAGAAATTTTAATTAAGCTTACATTTCTAAATTTCTGAGAGCTTAATAATGTCTGCGACGATTCTGTTTGTCTAACTGAATTATCATATGAAATCTGATTGTTACATATTATTCCGGAGGAGGTTTTTGCAAATTGCAAATTGTCAGTTTTTTATTATTTTACTGTGTTAATGTCATTATCTGTGAGTACATGAAATATTTAAGTTTAAGATAATAATGTTGGGTGCTGTTGTCTTTTATTTTTCAATAGTAAATGTAGTTTTCCAATTGATATAAGACACATATATATTTTCTTAATTGGAAGTACATAAAAGCTCAGTTTTGTGGCGATAATGGGTTAATCATGATCAAGAAAGAAACCTTAATATCTTGCAAAATTCTGACACCCGTCCATTTGAGCAACAATACTAAACGCTGGTTAAAAATATAATAACAGGACACAAACAGTTTTCATAATCCGTATAAATAATTTTGACGACCTCCGTGGTCGAGTGGCGTACGGTGGTACCGGTTTCAAGGTGTCGCTAGCTCTGAGGTCCCGGGTTCGATCCCCGGTCGGGTCAATGTAAAAATTCTTATTTCTACATTGTCTCGGGTCTGGGTGTTTGTGGTACCTTCGTTGTATCTGAATTCCATAACACAAGTGCTTTCGCAACTTACTTTGGGTTCAGAACAATGTATGTGATGTTGTCCGCATTATTTATTATTATTATTTATTATTTATTTATAATTCCCAAATATAATTCACCATCATAATAAACAATAAACGAATAAACTCTCAAAAGCCAAGTTAGGAAGAGCGATTAATCCACAAGTGTTAAGCCAATTACACCAACACTGAAAACGATCGTGAAACCCAAACACGTCTCAGGTGCACTACTAATTTATTTAGGTCATACACGTAAAGTCTAGACGAAACAGGTTGCATATCTAGGTAATATACAACCTGCTACAGTAACTGCACTCGTAAAACAGACAGGTATTACTTTAGTAAGCTCGTTCTGAATTCGTCGTAAAAGTTATGTGATGTAATTAAAACGTAGTAAGTGGATATGTACCTACTATATTCGTTTTAGTGGTGCGTAGGACATGCATTAACATGACTACTAGCTTTATTGATAGTGGTTACTAATAAGGTCGAAAGCAATGGTTGGTATTACAATTCAGAGAATGCGAGTGTGAGATGGCACTACATGATATCTGAAATAATATAATTGAGGAGTTTCCAGTAGGTTCTCCGGTCAGAGGTTCTCCACCGTCTCAAAGTCATATTATTTCGAGCTTAAAAGCGTTCAGGTTAAAAACTAAATTCATCAAGTCGAGTATTGGTTGGATAAGATAATCATAATATTCGTGCAATAACATCATTCTAAACTTACAAAAAATGATGAAAACAGAAAAAAATACGGCAAAAAGGAAGAAACGCTAAATTGACATATTCGAGATTGTAATACAATGATTATAATTACTATTTGTGGAAATAAAACGGAAAAGAGGTTATATTACTAACACTATGTCTCTATGGTGCAAATGTGTACTCAACGTCTACAAACAAAATAACACATGCAGTTCTCGTCCAGACACACTTGTCCGTGTACACACACACGCACACACATACTAACCACCATATGATAGGGACCCCTACCACATATTCAACAACAACTTAACCATATGGCTATACTTCACGCCTAATTGTTAGGGATAAAACAAGACGCAAGTGGGTACAAATAAATAACAAGATATTTTACAAAATTAACGCTCTAAGACGCGACTAAACATTAATTCAGAAATAATTAAAGAAACGATTAGAACACTTCAGCCCCTTGTAGAGTAGAGGCCAAAATTGTTAGCGCGAAACAGGGCTGTCTCTAGCAATAAACTTTGCTCAGGAATTTCATTAGTTTCGTTCAATAAATTAAGAGGTTATGCTCGCGTGTGTCGGCCCTGCAATTACCTCGTCTACGCGGAGGTGTAATGAAGAACCTCTCGCTAAGAGGACGGAACTACGAACGTTATTTGGATATGACGTTCTTAACTAACATTAGTACAGCCATTGTTTTGCCTGGAAAGGTTGATGACCTCTCATTTGACCTTTAGCTATTTTAGCACAGGAGGGATAGACTGAAATATTTTCGATCAATTTCGATGGAATATTTTCTAGCTTAAAACATCAAGTAATGCCGTTTTAAATAGTATTCTTTCATATTTTTATCAAAATGTATTATTTTCAATTCAGTAAATACCAAGGCAATTTTTAACAGCTTTCGATTATGGTAAGATACACCAAAATCTGACATATCTTTGTAGACTACTTCACAAAGCAATTTAATATACATAATATCTACTTACAAGTTCATGACAAGCAAAAAAAAATAAAAAGAAAACTACCTGAAAGAATAATAATATTCTCGAGGTACTAAAAAGGTTTTATCGCGACGTTTTTATATCATATCCATATAAAATGAATTCTCATCTCCTTGCAACAAAGTTTCTCATAATAGTTGGCTTGTCGCCCTATTACCTAGCCGACTTCGATGGTCTACTCCCGGTCGTATAACATTTTTATAACTAACTGCCTTCGTAATTTTGTCGGGTTATTGCCGTTCTTTGAGAGCCGTGAAGTTGGGTCTACTTCAGGATTGGTATTCTAAATCTTTTCTAATGAACACTTGAAAAATCTGTTTGAATTTGTACGGTGAAGTATTATTTATAGTAAACGAGAGTTCTTAAAGTAATGTAATTATATATTAAATCTTATTATTATTTTTTACTTCGCGTAAACCGTTTATCAGCCGCTTTTAAAACCTTACAATAATAACTTGTTTCAAAATATAATTCCTTTGGAAAGAAACTGAAAACGGTTCACAATCATCCATTGTGCGACAGTCAATTTAATAATTATTACTTGCATTAATGACGTTAGTTCAATCACAATAGCTCTGAGAAGCACTTATTATTATTATTATTTGTCATATACAATCTCTCTGTTTTGGGCCACTGGGCTACCTGTACCTTTTTACTTATGTGTGTTTTTGGCTTTGAAAACTACTTAATTATTGAGCTACATTTTGTGTTAATTATTAAGCTAATTTGTATACTGTTTCCCTCTTCTTTTCGTGTCAAAACTTCTTAGTCTTGCCCGATCTTTTTTTTTTTCATTCTTTCATCATCATTTGTTATTCAAGGCAATCTCAATATTTAAAATAGTTTTGGCACTTGAAATAAATTCTCTGGATATTTGAAACTATAACTATAATCTAAATTTTAAGCTACAAATCATCGCATACAACCAATTTTAGAATCATTCCTTCTAGTTCAAAACATTCCTATCATTTGCTATCTCAGACATAAATATAAAAAATACTGCGCTTATATTTCTTATTATCTTGAGTTATATGATAATTCTTGTCTCTTGGCCGGTGATTTAGTGGGGTCGCCACTAGAGGGCGTTCGCAGCTAAAAAATACACAGACGTCATTATGATAAATTACCCCCTGTTATCTTGGCTGTTGTAATTGTACACTGCTTTATCAAATAGCAGAACAGTTCTGGTACAGGATAGGGGTACGAAGACTTCTTGGTCTTAATTTTTTAACTTTTTTATTGCTGGTAATAGCTAAATTAAGAAAAAAAATAAGTAAAAATACCTACTATATTATAAAGGCAGAAAAATAGGAAAAAAAACGAAGCACAGTTTCGTTGTAATTAAAAAAACCTCAAAAATTGAATTTACAATATTTTAAATCGATACACTTATACAGCTCCATCGATCAACTAATCGATATTTTTATAATAACTATCGTGAGACTGATTCATTATTAAATGATGTAACGGTTTACTCACGCGTATTTATCGGGGTAGCCCGACTAGTTTCAGGGTAGCCAGACGCGGCGGGATCACGCCGCGTCTGCTCATGATTAAGGACTCCGGTTGGGTCCGAAACTAGTCGGGCTACCCCGATAAATACGCGTGAGTAAACCGTTACATCATTTAATAACTAATCGATAATTCAATATCGATTCACGTTTAACCAGTGCCTCTAGTGTCCATATAAATTTAATAAAACATAGTAATAAACAAGGGTTTTATGTGACGTACGCAACGTGTCGCATTGAAAGTTCGATAGGGACCGACATCGAAATATTGTGTCGGAATTTATAGCCGCTGCGGTCAGTCCACGAAACGGCTGGGGTTGGGTTCCACTTACAGCGGTAGTCACAAATGTTACAATAGTGTAATTCAGTTACGTCGGGGATTTGATGGTTCTTTTTACTGAATTATTAACGCATACTAAATTCAGATATAGAAAATGATACACACGTGAGTCAATAAAAAAAAATACTCAATGAAAATATATTACTAATAAAAGATTGAGATGAATAAAATAAGATCACTATTCAATCAAATGCAATGAATTTTCAAGGTCTGTTAAACTCATATAAGCCATGTGATTGATTTCACTACGTTAGACCCACTGTGAAACTGCGATGTGTCGCCGGTTAGATCCCCACGTAGTACAAGAATTTGTGTGATCCAAGAATACTTAAATGTGTTGTTTGACACAAGGATTAGTTGGTAAGTGGGAAAGGAGTTTCTTTTTAATGATGACGATTTTATCAGAAAAATATTAATCGATTAGAATCATTTTACATCGCTTTTCAATCCGCTGACCGCTCAAACAGGCACCACACCCTACAGATTGGTATAGCACTGGATTGGCGGAACAAGTTGTCTACGAAACTCGTCTATAACTGCGGCTGATAATTAAACAGCTGTGCCGGAACACCAACGTTTTGAAGCGACCGTGTCAATACAGATATTAAGTACGTTAGTGTTTGTGCTTACAATCCTTAATTAAATTCGTATATACAAGCTGTGTCCCTTGAGGTTATGGGGAATCGATAGACGTGTATTGTTTACGTGTTTAATAATGATGTCGTCTTAAATTTTGCTGTTGGGTTGGAACATCTTGCTGTAAGTAAATTGATTAGCATTTTAGGATATTAGAAGATAGCTTTTGTTTTTTAGTTTCAAAGAATTAAAAAGACTGGGGACTTTGTTGCTTTATTAAATTTTAAATTTATAAATAAAAAGTAAACCGAGATTTTTCGACTGTAGTTTTTTTGTAATTTTATGACGCTTTTCTAGAATTTCTAGTAACCTCGTAAGTTCGCTGAAGGAAGGAGGTAATTAAAAAAAACTGTTTTCATTTTTATTCTGGGCATCACTTAAAAATTAAAACGACAAAAAAGTATGTTTGTCGTCCTATAAACTTCTATAAGTGACACACATATAAAGAGCTAATTACGATAAATAGTACATGATTGTTAGACATTCCAAACTCTTTGAAAACAGCCTATTTGTAGACATAGGAGCCTAATTCATCGAAAACCGAAACCGACTTCAAAGCCCACATTGTCTGAAACATTCGTACCCAATTCTGGCCACAATCATTGTGCGCACGTGCGTCTTAGCAGAATTTACTGTGTCTAATACAATAAGTTGGCGCCCCACCGTGGGGCGCGGGCCTAAATTATGTATTTTATTGTCACTGGATCCAATTTCATAACCCGAAGAACGGTCGGGATGAGTCCGCAACGTTATAAGCTATCCTATTGAATTTTGCAATACATACAAATGCGACGGTAGTGTTTTTGTGGGTAATGTTCGAACGTGGCGGATTATCGGTTCACAATGTTTATATAAGAAATATTTGACACGTCTTCTAGTTCTGCTTGTGGTTTGTGTTTATTCTTTTGTACGGTTCTAGAGATTTACTCAACATCTTTAGAAGAAAAATTCAGTCACTGTATTTAACGCAGATTACCTAGGAATAACGGCCATCAACATTTATACTTCTAAAAAATTGCTATACATTTTAATAAATTATATAGCCAGCAAAATTTCATTCAGTTGCAACACACCTACCAGGTACCCGTAACTGAATTATTAAAATTATAAATACCGCACACAGCTGAAATATGTTAAATTATTAATTAACCCGACCGTCAACTCAAAGGGATCAAGATCCCACACAGTATTAACGCCACGTCTAACCCTCACAATGCGATCCTTAATTTCATTGTATATTGGAGCAGCTTTAAAAAAAAGTTCCAAAGTGCAGTATCTTAAAATAGCAGAAGCTTATCAAGTGTAAAATTAATTTCACGGCAGCCATTCTCCGAGATAGTTCATCAAACTTTCAAGATTCAGATGAGCATAAAATAGGCAGAGAGCCCCTTCGGAAAACTTTCTGTGTAACGGAAATTAGTTCTAACATTTTACTAGTTTTTTAAAATACTTCAGGAAGCGAGGAAGCCGACGGAAAATAAAGAAAAATGGAATGATTATAAGGTCTTGAGACCCATAGGGACTTTTTTAATTAAAAAAATATGGATAATAATATTGTTTTTCATGGAAATCGTATTTTATTTAATTTTAGCTGACGACAGTGAACGTTTCTTGAAATTATTTTCAATCTCATGCATTTTGTACTTAAAAGATTTTCAATAAAGTTTTTATCAGAAAATAAGACATCGTGATATTCTTTAAGGTTAATAGTGTCTACATAATGTAGTCACCTTTTGTCTATTGGAAGATTAAAATAATTTTGTTTTGTAAGTTTTGTTGTATCTGCTCTTACTTGTATTTGTTAGTACCATCTTTCCATGAGTAGAACAGTTTACATCTCAATGAAGGATGCCATCGAAAATAAGTCCCAAAAGTTTATAAACTGAAATTGATCAAAATTTACAATACAAAAAAAACTATTAGAAATAAATTATTACAATTTCAGCATTACAAAACACAGGAACTAACATGTATATGATTCATATTTATAACCAATGTATGTACCGTTACGATTCGTAACAATTTTAGTTCAAAAAGGGCTTCAAAAAATCAGCAGCTACGATTATTGCAGATGCATTGTAGATAGCAGTGAAAGCGCTCGAAAGCGCTGTACCAGCAGCCCTAATTAATATTTTCTCTGCGGACTACAGTATAAACCAATTACGTTGCTAGACCAAAACTGTGGTGTTTTTCGGCGCGCGCCAAATTGCTTTACACGCGAGCTTTGAAGTGTTAAGCGCTTATTAAATTTGGAATCAAAAGCGCAACATTGTTGAATGTAGCTGTACATGTGCCATCGCTGTTTCATGGTTAATGGGCGTTGAGTATTCACCTCTTAAAATAGGGAAAGTGAAAATTAATCTGCTCAAAATTGTTTACTAATTTCATCATTATGGGCTAATTATTTTAAAAGCCACAATAGATTAAGTGTATCTAATTTATGTATACAATTTTCCGAACAATTTATTGTTATGTTTAAATAATAATTTTTTTTTTGTAAAAGTTTTACCTTAAAATATATATTGACTTATCACACTTGAGCGAAACGAATATAAAGCAAAGTGACGAACAGTGTGAATTATGAAAGAAAGACTAGACATCGTGCAGGTAATGCAAAAATAATATAGTAGGGAGCAGGTGCCGAATAATATTAAACAAGGTGTTCTATGTACACGCCTGAAAGTTATAAAGCTGCAGACACATTGTGAGGGCAATAACCACCTGATTAATTTTTAATTAATTCCGAAAATAACGTCGGGGTCTCGCCCAAGCTCTTATCTAGACACCAAGATTTTCCAATTTGAACCCAACGACTTCTCACACAAAATAGAACAAGATTTATTCCCTAATCAGAGTTTAATCAAGGCGCGGGAGTATCAACGAATTAATTCGAAATTAACGTCGTTAAGGGCCGTAGAACGAGTCGTCGAACAATAAACCAGTGAGAAATTGGGCCCTTAGAAAATTATTTAAGTGGGCGGAACGCCGATAAATTCTCACTCCGGTGTACTGAGAGAATTTCTTTAGCGAGATCATTGAATGCAAAATTATATTTGCGAGGGATTGTTGCCTGATTACAAGAGAACCCAGTCAGGTCACCCCTTTGAAGGTATTGAGGAAAACTCCCAATGGTATCAATTCGAGGAACCTTCTCAAGACCATAAAATAAAATGAAGGTTTTGGATATAACGCAGCACAAACAGTTAAAAGTGTGTAGCAGCAAACAGTAGTGTATGGTAGCAACCAGCAACTTTATTGTAACAAAACAATATTTGATTCGACTTTACTAAATTGAAAAATTGCAATTATTAGTTGCATCATCAACAGTCAATCATGAAAAATCTATATCCGGCGAAATATTTTAGCACGAAACGTGATACAAATATTGTTTTAAACAATCATTAAACTAAAGAGATTTAATGAAAATTATAGGCCTAAACTCACCTTAGAAAGAAGAATCAGTTGCAACTTGATGTACCTGCAATAAAACGAAATTCGATTACTCAAAAACAAAAGCAATACAGTAATTGATTTATTAAAACGAGTTGACAAGTCTTTCGGTTTAGCGATTCTATGAAATTTAAGAATTAGACGCCGTCAAACGCCAGGTACACGCGTAAGAATTCGAAGTCGGTCTCATTCCGCGCCGCTCCATTCATCGTTCAACTCAACCCATTCACTTACGGCAGACTCACTCATTCCGTGTGCACCGATTCATACCGTCTCAGACCTGCGTTATTTAAAAAGAAATTTCTAGAAAATGTCGAGACGTATGCTTTGAGTGTGAGCTCATTATGGTTTTCTTTGAATACAGGTGTTCATTACCGGGAATAGTGCTGCCAAAGGAATTTCTCATTTGCGACTCATATTGAGTTCGCATTCGGTATTGAAACTTGAATGTGGATTCAATTATACGTGTTCGAGAAATTTATTCTATTAAAAATGTCTTATCATGTTCCAGCAATGCAGCTATGCTGGCTGTTTTAATTTCTTTAACAATTGAATTTTATTAACTTAAAAAAAAGGTAAAATCTTTAATTATCTAAGTGACTTAAATCCATTTAAGTTCATTTCAAATAAATAGATTTCGCAGAAAATTATACTGGCTTCAAGTTCAACATTATCTATTACATAACAGATTAAACACAATTCCAATAAAAACTCATAGCTGCAATGATATCTTTCCAATCTCCCGAAGGCAGAACATGCGTAGATTCTATCAGCTTTGCAAAAAAGTACTGTAAACAAATGACTCAAATTGAATAATGAAAGAAAAGAATCACGTACAGCATTGATTCCGATTCGCTATTAGAAAACGTGCATACATAAATCTAAAAGCGGATATCAGTTAAGAAAACTAAATAAGAAAGGTCTTTCAAAGCATTTCCGCGGCGTCTAGCTCACGAACCACCTCTAACCATTGTTACCTTTGCTAGACACAACTTTTTTTCTGTCGTCGCCTGCCTTCGATCCACTTACAGCGTGGTACGGTGACAGGAGATAAGCTTTTGACAAAATTGTACTGACTTGAAGATTTTGGAGGTACTAAAATTAATTTTGGCCTGGTCTGAGGATTCGGTTTTGAGTTGTTGAATGTTGCCTTCAAATGATGATTATGAGACACGTTATTACTACTGATATCTTCATTCATTGACGACCTTTGTTTTCACTGCTGCTTTGCATCTGACCGCTTGGGTAGGAACTATCAACAAGTTTAAATTAGTTAATTCTGTTTTAGAATAGAATTTGGTCTCCTCTAGCCAATAGAGATTTTTACAATTTTCAGCTTTAAACGCTCTAATGTTTACACATGACATGTGACTTTGACCTGTCATCTCCTCAAAATTGAGCGTTTATCATCATCACTGTCAATTTTCGAAATGACACTTTACAAGGGTTTTAAAAGAAATTATTAATTAATATAATATAATTCTCGCTTCCTCTTAAATATTGGACTAGACAAGTCGGCTGCGAACGTGATCTCTGAATACTGAGATCTCTTTGAATACTCACCCGGGTGCAATTGACGATGGAATCGCTAAAGCAATACTAGTACGTTTTACGTAAAAAATTTAAAGTTAGTTACATTGAGACCCTTTATAAAAGGATTTCTTGTTTGATTCTGTATAGTATTGTGAGGATTTGTAGAAATTGTTTGTGATATTTTATTTTAAATTATTGAAGAGTTTAGAGATCAGTGTCATTTTGAATAAAATGTGTGTTAAGTAGTTTGCTACCTATTTACTTACTGACAAAAGAACAATTTCGTAGTATGTTTATGTAAAAAAATATTTTTTATAGTTTGCGGAATACATTATTTGCCCACCAGATTACAAAAACAAATCCTATTTATTGCAATAAAACACCCATGCTCGACAGAATTAGTTCCGGCACAAAAAAACAGAAAAACCGAAATAATCCAACTCTTCTTTATAGATACGGAGAATTGATCAAGCAATTAAAACAATAAATCCCCGCGCTCCCAAATAATCGGCTTCGAACTACAAAAGTCCTGCAGTACACAAATTATTTTCGATTCCGAAACCAGTGGCAGCGTATAAATCATTATTTCCTGTAATTAACAACTACGCAACATACACTCAAAAACCGTGTAACAAAAAGTTTCCACCAATTTCTCGGACCATAAATTTCCGCTATTTGTGAGTTAAACGGAAAACATTTACGAATAAAATTGCACATTTCGAGTTTATTTTTTCGTGAAAAAAAAAGTTTCGCTTGCATTTTCAGTTTTTTGATTTATGACAGACTAACGTACTGAATTAATTGACTCAATACACAAACGAAACCATATTTATTTTTGTGGCCACACTCATATTTGTTTTTGGTTAAAAGTTTTGTGTTGATGAAAAATGCAAAGAAAATGTTTATTTGGAATGTGAAAATATTTGAACTAAACTTGACATCGAAATAGATTTTATTTGTAGTTACTAAAAAAACCTGCTCTAGTTAGCCTTTCCTAACAGTTTCCTGTGCCTACTATCACAATACGAAATCCCCGAATTTGGATACACTAACACAATAGGGATGATAACCTATACTGCACACAGTATGATATGAATATTTTGCTTTTTAGTTCACTGAAAACTGACAATGTTACATTGATTCAAATATCGCGTATACCATCCAAATTTGATTATATGTTTAAAGCTTATTTGGGTGCAGCTTTTGCCAAATAAACGTGGCTAACATATTTTATCACCTCCAACAAACTGTATATGTTATTATGTTGCTATGTGTTGCAAAATAGTCAAAGTATGAATGACATGTAATAACAAAACGAAAATTGATAAATCTAAGAGAAAGGCTGTGTTAAAAATACTTCTACTTTTTTCTCCCTCTTTTCTCCAACCCAGGTATGATAATGCCAATTATTAAAATTTTATATTTCCATTTGGGAAGAGGAAATTAGCACAGCCCGCGGGACAGTCTAGACTATATATAGGATGATTTTTTGTTCCCTGTCAACATGCCCATCATCTGTCAAAGGTTTAACGCTAAATTGTTTAAAACCGCTCCACCCTTTCCAGGCATTTTAATCAGGGTCACATCTCGCTGGACATCATTAGGAACTTAATCGTTCGAAATAGTGACGTCACTCGAACTGCCTCCGCAGCGTATTAATCAACAGTGTAACACCTGAAAGATCACGTGTCGCCGGCGGACCGACAGTTTGTCGCTGCTAAGTTATTTGTAGGGTTCCAATATAAGCGGGTTTAAAGGTTAAAAAAGCTTGATTTTGAATGTCTTAAATCGTATTGGCGAGCTAGAATTTGCGATGGGTTTAAAAAAATTCAAATCTGATGCACAAAGACACCCAGATGATGTATTAACACAAGGTATGTTTTTATGCCCAAATAATTTTAGATTAAACATAACTAACTAACTAATTACATTTACTATTTTCGTTGAGTTAGAACTATTTCCCTAGCTACATCTAGGTCGTGGTCCAGTAAAACCGAATTCATCAAAACACCTCAATTTACATGGACTGTTTACCCATCAGATGTACACAACCCACTTTCCTTTATAACACAGCTTAAACCATAACATCAAATACCGTTGTCCTGAAAACCCAAAGTCCTATCCTCTTCAACACACTTAGCCTAATCCGCTATCACAGAAGCTCCACGCGTATCGCCGGCTCGCTCCAACAACGCATGTTAATCAGACAGATCACGGCTAATTGCCGACTCGAGTGTGAAATGCGGGCTTAGTGATGAAATTATCTGCAGTTTAGCATTGATATATTATGCCTGATTTAAATGTAACTACTTATCGGTAAGTACACTTGTGATCATGCGTAGAGATTGGTTTGATAGTGTGATGAACGGTTAAGCTGTTCGTGATCTCTGGGTGGGGATTGTGTAGACTGTCGTATGATTGATATGATATGAATGGATTGACAAATCAATATATGTACATTGTTTCTGTACAATGTAAGAATAAAACCTGCAATAGCTCAACGTCCATTGATTTTTTAGGCCTAAAACTGCCAGCGAATATGACAAAACTTAGTCGATGGCAAATTCTAAAAAACTGTCGAAGAAAAGGTTTTAATATTTTATAATACATTTTTTACATGCTTTTCGTGGTATTTTTATTTTCACCAATTTAAGTCTAAAAAATATTGAGAATAAAATAAAAATAAAATTATATTAACAAATCAACCGCTTCTATACTGCCAAAACACGAAGGAAAATTTGCAATATGTCAAACGGCGGTTTTCATTTACAAGTAAAGCGCGGTGCACGCTGACGGTTCATTCAACATACAGTAGCACATATTACGGCGGGTGTGCACCTGCGACTCATTGCGTCGATGTCGTCACGACCTGACTCGGCAAGTTGGGACGTTTCGGTCTATGTACACCTTTTGGTAGCGTTTGCAGAACAAATTTATTTGCATAAAATAAAAAAGTTGAACTCGGTGTGTCTGCATGCATTGTACTTTAGCGGGTTTATTTGTTTAGCTTCTTTCTACTGGATATTAGTTTTCTTTCTTTCCCAAGTCATAATTCTAGCAATATAATTTTACCGATCCTTTAATCAGAGTTTCATCAAAGAGAGCGTAAACTTTAGTATAAAATGTTGTCCAAGCAACAACAGTGATTTTCTTTAAAAAAAAACAATACGTTCGTACGTTACGTACGGTTCAATCACAGACTACTACTATTTTACTACCTTTGATATTTACCGATAAATCAACGACCTTTTGCTAAACCTAAAAAAAAAACACTTTTTTTACTTTTTCTGCTATCGGTGTCGGTGCTGCAGTCCCTGACGCGGCGCAGCATTGTCTCGGCCACGAGTGCCGACTCTAATTGATTCCGGGACCAATGAGGGTGATTGGACCACCTGCGGTAGTGTGCCACGATTGTTAGGAAGACTTTCTTTGGTAACGGTTATAGGTAGGTGTAGGTAAGTGCATAAGTTTTCAGGTATTGGGCCTCTACGATTATTTTCGTCAATGCATGTTTATACAAACTACAATGTCTTTTTGTCGACGTTAATGCTGAAATTTCATTGTTAATCAAAGCTTCTTAACTTGTTGTAAAAAGTGGATTGTACTGTAGTTGATCTTTCACAAGTTAACAATACCAAAACACAAATGCATGGGACTGTAATCAAAGTTTTTTTATTCCTGAGGCAGTTCCAGTAGAGCTCTGCCAATTATATAGATATTAATACATTACGAACAAAAGCCTACACCAGAACTATTGAAGATTATCCTACAAATCAAATATACTACGAAAATTTCCGAAAATGCAGCAGGTAAAGGTTTTCGATTGAAGGATAGACGGGAAACCGTTACATATGAGGAATCTTGAACTCAAAGCCCTGAGCTTATAGGTAAGTGTCTCTACCTGATTTATCATAATTTTTTAGACTAAGTTATAATTAGAATATAAATACTCATTAAGGAAGTAATTTGATTTTTTTTAGTAAAAAGTAAAATATAAATTTGATCTTATTATAATAATTCTAACGCTACTTTTAACAACGCAATTTAAATCCTATCCCAGACAAAACCACTCAACAAACAAAAAAATCCTATTCAAAGAATTTTAAATGACAATTTCCATCGTCACAAGCCAATCTTGCTAAATTAAAACAGAAGAACGCTCTACAGTTAGACTGTAAAATAAAGGAGAGCATTCTTCACGACGTCTCCATTCCCTTGCGAGCCGATCTTCCATTGCGCGAAGTAATCGCGTGTATTTGAACAGGGCGCCTACTACCACCTCATAACGTAAAACTCTTACAGTTGCGAAAATAAGATGGCGCTCTACATAATATAGAGTCTATCTCTCTTACACAGTTGCAGCAGTGTTAGTTAAAGTAGTGATGGTAGGTGGTTAGTACACACTCCGCCGTCTCGCTCCGACTCTTCGTCTACGTCATAAGACATTAAACCTATTGCGCGGATAATATCGGCAGTATTTTACGAGTGTTTGTATAAGGATCCTACTGTTGGCGAGTAAACTCGAATAGTTGAGAGAGTGAAGTGAAACGTAACGATAATGTTTTATATAACGAATGCATAGCTGTAAGATAAAAAATATTGGCAATATTAATAGTACAATCATTGTTTTTAATTGTCATAGTAACAAAATTTGTATCACTTAGTATAGTAGTTAGTATAAATATATAAAATTAATGTAATCAGCCAATCAATAACAAAGTAAAAATAACCGTACCATGCAACATATTATTATACAAGTTAAAAAATAAATAAGGCAAAAAGTTACTAACACGAAGGTACATTTCGGATTCTTAGATATACAAAGAGGTACACTTGAAAAGAGAATAATAATATATTCATATTATTACACCGTACCATCGAGTATTAAAAGTAATCATGAAAGAAAATCGAGCGTATAAGATATTCAGAACCTTTGTCAGAATCGAGAGATCGTAGTACCGCATTCAATTCGAAATCCATCTTTCCACTTTATGACTCGCATAGAATTGAATTGTTGATTTTTGGCGAATTTTAAGTAAGCAATAAAACGTTTTATCGTTTCACCGTCTTATGTATTTTTGCAGGTTTTCCTCGTTCGTCGGATCTGCAAGTAGCTCCTTAAATATAATGTTATAAAAGAGTAGAATGGGGTGATAAATATATTTTCATTGTTGTCTCGATTCGATAAATATACGGTTTTGATATAAACAGAGTGAACGAAATAAGTATAGGCAAAAAAACTGACGAATTTAAATAGTAAATAGGCTGAATAAAAATAATTTTGTAAAAAGAGACCAGCCATCATATTTACGACCTTAACAATCATTGCTTATATTTTTGGCGGCTATAGAAATATTTCATCTGTGAACATTTTAACTCTCTCCCACCTATCACCTTCACTTTAAGTATAGGAGTACAGACAGCAAAGCCATAGGAATAGATTTCCGTTTTTTGCCCTCGGGGTACAAAACACTAAAATCATTTTTTTTTTTTATAAACAGAATACTCCAATTTCTACCCAGTAACAATTTCCGTAGGTACATGTTTATTAATCCCGAGCACTCTTGACCCGGTCATAATCCGGAACATCTCTAACTCATTCAGAAATTCTTCAGAGTTCGCTCTATTCAAAGCCTTTCCTTTTGAATTACGTACTTGCTTTGTCAATCGTTTTCTGAGAAAAAGTTAAATAGAACATAATATACCATCTATAGTATATTAAGTCAAATATTTCCGGTAAAGGATGAGGAAAACATTCAAATATCAAGATTTGTCCAAAATTTTATTACATTGAAAACGGGTTATTTTGTCCTAAAGAGATCTGATCCATTTTCATGTTGATTAGATTGGAGATAAATCCGTTTTGTTTTGTTTACTGTAGCAGGTACTCTCGAAACTACATTACAGCGTCTACACATGCGTTTTAAAAGCATTGCAGCTCCCCACGACGACCAAAGCAAAAGGCAGTTAGTTCATAATTTACCGGAGGGCTGGCCCGTTCGATACGCGGCTTACTTTGACGTGTGACAGATTTATGAGCTCTCAAACAAAATTCGCTCGGCCGAGCACCCAGTTAAAACCAGTAGCTTCGTTTGATACATATATTGTATAGATAATTTGTCTACAGACTACATGGTCTAGGTGTGTTCAACACCTTCGAAAAATAATATTTTTAACAGTTAAGAAACTTTTTTTGCTGCCCCGAATTTAGGTTATAATATGCCGTGTGTATATTAAGTCAGGAAATACCTGAGGTAGGTACTTTGAGATGGTACTCGAAATAGTAATTAGGAATTTCTCATAAAACACTCGGAAGTAACCCACGTTTAGTAAGACCCAAACCACTAAAACAGGGGCCCATCAGCCAGTCACCCATTACCCAACATTGGACATAACACATCGCGTAAAACCCACAGTTCACCACACAAGCGGTCACGTGGTCCCTACGTGACCACAATTAATGAGACGCAGGTAAGAAATTACGAGGTATATCGCTCATAGATTAGCGAGATATATGCAGATGGGCTAGAACACTGACATAGATTTATGCCTTCCATTGTAATGTCTCTGTGAGAATCAGTATTAAATATTATATTATTTCAATATTACATAGTATTCAGAACATGTGATTAAAGTTCTTAATTGATTTTGAAATAGATAATATTCAACTGCAAAGAAATAAAAAGAGAGGTTTTTACCGACAGCTCAAGACAGTTTAGGACAGGGGCTGTTGCAGTTTTAGTTAAATTTATTTAAAAATCACATTCCTACTTATAAATCATCTAAAACCATATTATTGCTCGATTAGGTCTGCCAATACCAGACCTTAATGAAAACCAAATTATACGAGTTTATCACAATTATTTATAAGAATAATGAAATTGTTAGAAATTCTCGCGAAGTGACAATTATTTACGGTCTGACACTAATGAATCTTGTTAGCCTTTCTATAAAATCGGATTTAAGAGAAAAGACGATCTCGACCTTTTAAGGGCAAACGGCCATTGCAATCAAAATTATTATAATTGTTCTTTACTTTAATTAATAAAGATCAGACGCAATTTTAATATTTGTTATACATACATAAATGTCACAGAACTTATTATAACGACTTAAAGCTGAGTATTTTTAACCAAATTGGGAATTAAATTTGGTCTCTAATATTATTCTTACTTAAAATTGACGAAAACGTTTCAATTATTACAAAAAAAAACTGGCTGATTTGAAAACCCTTCTTGAGATCTTCCTTCTTAAAGACTACTAATAGCCCTACCGACGTAAAGAAGACAATTGAACAATGTAATAGAATACATTAATATAGGTCGCAATATTGAGTTAGGCATTAATATGCCTGTCTCTCAATGTCCTGTCTACATAAATGCGTAGTCTTTGGACCAAAATTAGCCCGACTGGTGCGCATGTTTGAGCATCTACTTGTTAGCAGGAGACGTGCGTTTCGTACGGCTCTCGTTTGCCTCTATTTTACTGCATTTTAGCCATTTTTCATTTGTAGCCCACAGTTTTCTTATTTTATATGTTTGTGTGAAAGATTAATGTTTTGGTCGAATAAGTTTTCACTTGTTAGATAGACAGGGCTGTAGTATTTCGTCTATTGCTAAGCAGAATATCTGAGTAAGTAGTATTAATAAAAGAATATTTTCTTTTATTAATACTGATTAAATCAAATAATTCTAATAGTGGCCGTATTAATTTGAATTTATTTAAACAAAACTACAAGTAATACTATATAAAATAATTTACATAAATAAACAATATTAATTCAAATCGTAATAAGCTTTTAATGTCAACACGTTTTTAATAATAGCTTCATGTCATTAGCGTAACGCTGATTCGTTCTGAAAATACTAATAAGCACATTAACATAATTGAAAAACGCTAAATTCCATTACAGTTAAATATGTATGCAATGACACCTATGCCAATTTAATTAATAATAATTAATTCAAAAATGTATACGACAAATACTGTGCAAACAAAATTATATTTGATCCCGTAAACTTTATGTATAATAACCTCGAAGAATTCAAATTACTTTTGATCCAAGATAATTCTATAAAACAACGCAATTTAATTAAAGCATTAGTCTATTACACAGAAAACGAATTCCCGAAATATCCTGAACAGGTCTTAATTACTTAACGTAAAGTTATTTAACAGTAATCTTTTAAAGGTACCGGCTTCAGTAAATCGATAATTAGTGATCTCGTTAGAACTCTTAACGAGTGAATTCAGTCAAGTTAAGAAAACTTTTAAATGTCCAAATTATTTTTGCTTTGAACGCATTGAAATGTGAAATTATTGGGTTCTTTGAAAATACTAATGCCGATTAAGAGAAAGCTCATCGATTTATTGGTAGAAATTGATTGGTTCGTAATCCTTTTGGGTTTCAAATGAAAAAGTAAGCCGTTGTATCTTAAGTTTTCATAACCAATACATTTATTTTACGAGCTCTAAAAGTGGTACTTCTGATTTTGTTACTGTGGTTACGTTGAACGAATTTCTTAAAGAAACTTAGTATTTATGTATTGACTAATATAAAATATAATGTTTTATTAATTAAGCTAAAAACAAATGAATGTAGCGGGAGCACTAAAGCAAAAGAATAATTAAAAATAAACCGTGTCGTCTACATACCCCATTTAAATCTTGAGGAAAAATCATGGTAAGAACTCTTAATGGTTTCTCTTCAGATAATTAAAACATCCTTCCAAAAAAAAGTAATAAAACAAGAAAAATACTGGTCCAAATTTTAGCAAACACAGACAAATTAATGTCGTTCGCAATTGTCTAAATATCTTTAATGAGTTCAGCACTAGACGCTCGTCGTCCAGAAGGGAAACCCCTGCTGTGTTGGTTGGGGCTTGTGAAACTGACAGTTTTTCGATAATTTCCCCGAATCGGCATTTTATTAACAAGCCAAGCAGGCCTGATTTGGACGGCTCTTGTAAGATAGTGGATAATTGGATGGAGATGTGATTTTATTTATTCAGGTAGGACGCAGTACGTCAATCATAGATCAAAAGGTATTATATTTTGTGTAACTAATATTTTTGATTAGTTTGCATGATATAAGATATGATATTAACTGTGAATTAGACAGTACTTATTTGACATGTCGCTTCCATTTTCATTTTATATATCAACTTCGATTTACCTTACTCATTGACTAGAACTCTATTTTTACGAACAAAATACCTAAATTTGTTTCTCTAACAAACCAGTGTTTACCTAAAAAAACAGTGTAAAAAGTTTACATACCAACTTGAGCCAACACATAGGTATGTACACATTTTGTACATGTGTAATAAAACCGTCCATTTCCATAAATCAACAGTTCCTCCAAAAAAGGAGTATTTTGTTTCGCGAGGCATCGGGCCATACACTTTCAAACTCAATCTACCCCCATTTACATAGGCGAAGCATGATGGACTGCAGAACTAACAAAATTATTCAAAGTAGTATATTTTTTTATGGGAAGAGCTTGGGAGGCCGAAAATGGTACATTTAGAGGGCCAAGGTTTAAAAGATTACGACCCAGTAAGGACTCTTAGAATATCGAGTGTTTTTTCTATGGTGTAGATTGAGGCGCTTTTCTTTTGCCCTTTTAATGCCTTGGGAATGTTAAATGATTTTGTATTATTCACTTCCCAATTCCCAAGGGAAAAATCTCCTCTGATCTGTTTTACAAGAGTTGTTTCTATCTACTAACTTTTATACCAGATTGTACAAAAGTTTTAGGTTTTCAAAATCAAGATGCTAGAAACACACTAGAGTGTATGAAGCTCAACAGTCCACAAATCAAACTATCAGATCTGCTACAAAATAAACAGGTTCAGAAGCAGTTTAAAGTTGAAACTACTAAAGTCTACAATCGAGCCCTGGAGTCCCCGAAAGCGCTCCACTCAACTTCGAAGATATATCGGTTTTGTTCCGAACTGTCTTCGATTCGTACCTTCATTTTCGCCCGCGGTATAATGAAACTTTTGAAAGAAAACTCCGTGAAAATTGTCTCCGAATTCACTTCGCTAAGAAGTCAAAAATTGAGCTGCTATGAAGTAGGTGGCTCATGTGAAGGAAACTTGTTCAATTTAGGTTAAGCTTCTTTAAAGGAATTGTGTTATATTTAAGCGTTGATCTTACAGCCTGCAACTATCCTAAGCCTACTATTATTCTGTAACAAGTCTTTTTTTTTAACAATGAATAATAGACGAATGTAATCGATATTTATGTTTCGTATTTAATTAATACACCCTGCTAAGACCTGCAACAATTACCTAAACCACTTCAATATATAAAAATACTTGATCGAAAAAAGTGTCATAAATGAATGTTATTTTTATACATTTATCCGATTCGATAAGTGTTAAAACATCAATTTTTGAAACAATATTGCATTTTTTCCGTTAAACGACTAAAAAACAAGTCTTCGTCATATAATATGCTTTCTACTTCAATAGAAAACCGTTTAGTTGAGGATTTACTTTTTTTGTCATTAGTATTGCAACAAATCTGTCCCCGACGGTGCCCTTGAGGGTGGCTCGTAATGAAGCGGCGTAACGAACATGAGCTGACGTCACCAGCTTTCACTGCGAACTATGGTGCTCAAAGTATTAAAGAATTTATGAAGAAATATAATACTTAAGGTATGTTATTTTTAAATGCGTATTTATAAAAGAAGATACGATCAGGGATGCAGGATTATTGCTATCAGTCAGCTTACCGTAAAAATCCTTTACACAACTGTCTAAACAAAACCACATTATTTAAGAGAAGGTTAAAATAAAATAAATCCTTCTCAGGGGCCGCAGTATCTTTTAAAAGAATATATCTATATAAAATTGTATTATTAACATTATACAATCGAACAATTATAAATAAATACCTAACATAAGCTATGTAACAACAAAAAAAGTGGTATTTGTAGTAATGCTTTCATAAAAAAAACCTCATTACACCTGAACTAGAACATCACATTCCTCCAACAATAAAATAATTACTCCAAACAACCCTCGTTGGTACTTTCGTATTCTCCTTACTATAGAAGAAAGGAGTACTAGCGAATAAAGATATAAACCCTGGCCTTGGTTTGTTGCGGCCAACAATAAAATGGTTCCTTTGTAAAAGTTTGAGAGGCACTCGTCCGGTCCAGCAAAGAATCGTTTTGTAACTCAATTTGTGGCGAGTACGGTGCAATGTACATAGCATCTCATCACGTGTGTGCGAGACTGTTTCAAAGAGGTTTATCGAAAAGAATGTAATTGAATGACAGTACATTATTTATCCTACATGGTACCTATATCGTGATAGGACACTGGTTTTTGTAACTGGAGACCCAAAAGCCTTATAAAACTTTGTCAGGGATGGAAGGAAAACTATATTACGACTACTTCTAAAAGATATTTAATGTTATGAAATTATGAACTTACTTGAGTAAGAGCAAATTTATTATTAAATTGAAGTCAGACACGCTTCCCTTTTTAGTGGAACCCTCATCACAATTCAAAATGGCGGCAGTGATATTCTGATCGATGCTCAATACAAAGAATCCAACTAACGTTAATTAAAAACAAGCAAAACACTACCAGATTTATTATTAAAGACCCGAATCAATCTCGGCCGTAGCTTCGCCAGCCATCCATGACCTATTTACCGCTTAATGAGAGCCGTTTGTCTACTTAATGTTCGTCCAGGATATCATGTAATAATGATACACCATCTGTACGATGGGGTCATTATATCTGGTTGTGTGTCTTAATTTCAACTGATCGAGAGATATGGGAGCGGAGTGGGTTGTTTTTCGTTTTACTGTAGGTAAGGTTTCGTAAGACTTGGCTGCAATTTAATATCTGATCATTTTGAGAATCTATGGAAGAACTTGCTGGGTTTGACGAATCAAAAAGTAAATCCTAATATGACCTAACCTTAGGATATACTAACCTTAAATAGCCGAGCGGTTAAGGTTACCTCGCCAAACCCAGCGAGAGCGACGTGTCGCGGGTTCGATACCCGCGTAGGACAGGCATTTGTGTGATGCACAAATTCTGACTGCATGTAACTTGATTTTTTGTGAAATTCCCCGCGAAACATGGATTTAATTCCTTAATACAGGCTTGTTTTTAAAAGAATAGCTCAAAGTTAAACACTACTTAAACAAAATGACTATGCTATGTTCATTTTCCCACACATATACTTAAATTGGTACTGAAATATCACCAGACTGACCCGGGATACGTCATACAAAACATGCAGATTACACAAACCCAATTACAGAAAAAAAATCACGAAAAAATATGTATCGAAATCTTGTTAGTTCTACTCTAAAAGCTGTTAGAATATATCAGGTTTGACCTGACACAAACCAGTTTAACCTAAAATGGACGGCAAAAATCGAAATTCATACATTTTTGCCACTGAAAACCAGAACCCATCTTACTTACTCTCAGTAGTATTCTCAGTAATCCAATTGCCTAAGAAGCACAAACGAGGCAGTAGTTGCTCCTAGAAGGTACCTTTAACCTTGCCTTAAGTTATTGAGGTAGGAATAGCTTGCACAGTTCAGCACTCGACTACATTCATCAATGTGTCTGCCGGTCTAAATATCTAGATCTAAACAGTATTCATTTGGACGTGCTGTGTCGGGATGCTATTAATCAGGTTGGAGTTTAGCTTCTGGTGTGTACATAAAGGGTGCGAGTGGGAAATACGGATGCGGTACTTTGGAGATAAATTTCATTTTTTTTAACTATACAATATTTTGACGTTTCTGACTGTCTGTCTGTGGTATATTTGCGCATGAGTAGATTGAGCGATTTAAATTTAGTTTATTTTGTATTTAAAGTGAATTATGTGCGAATGTTCTTAGCCACGTTTAATAAAAATCGATCGAGCCTTCTAAAATTTGTTGGGACAGACAGTTTTATCTGTCTTGGGACCTTTTTTAATTTGAAGTTTATCTTGTTAGAAATGCATTTGTTTGGTGATAACCTAAGATTTGTGTCATTTCAATGTAAATTTTGAGTTTTGTAACAATGACTTAATATTTCTTTATATACACATCACTGTTAGATATATTATAATGAAACAGAAATCATAAATAATTTATGCACGTCCTACACTCTAAATAATTATGTGCGTGTTAAATCAAAAACTACTCACTCATTGTCAGGGTGTGTTAACTCGGGGAGGAAAAGTCGATGTTTTTGCTAGTTGGTGATATTCCAGTAACACGTTTACAATATCTTGAAACTGTGCTTATAGAAATTTATTTCAGAATATTTTATTTACATTACCCATTAAAAATTATTTTTAAATTTAATTTAAGAAAACCTTTTTACAAATACTGTCGAGATATATCAACCTATCAATTATTATCATACTCCGCCAAATTATCAACATAACCATAGTAGCAGAATACGTTAGCCAAACAAACCGCCGCATCCACAAATTCGTACACAGCGGCACTAGTCCATAGCTGGCCATGTTTGTAGTAGGCGCCGTGATAAGAGCATAGCAAACAAAGCGCCGAGTGACCTGCCCGCCAGATAGTTGCCTGAGTGATTACCTAGCCAAGTTATTGACAAGTTGCCGATATAATCGGCCATCAATGATTTATTGTGAAACATTAACTGATATTGCCAGACGCAGATTAGCTTGATTTGTTGTTAAATAGGTGATGCTGAATTATTGAGTGGTTTAATTTGTTTATTATTAACGGTTCGGGTTTTGATTATTAAATACGTTTTTTTGGAAAAAGTTTTATATTCATGCGTGACGTTCTATTGTTGACACAGTGGTATATTTTGATTTATAAAACAAGCTGTTGCAGATTTGTTCGCCTGAATTTCGGTTGTAGCTACAAAATCATCACCCTTTAACACATCTCCATGTGTTAATCCAAGGTGTCAGCTAACTCCATACCAGATTCGGTCTTTCCACCCGTTTGTGCATAGAGAGGTAACAAACAAGAACACCTTGAACTTTTCTATTTATAATAGTAGTTCGACTATGAATATGACTCGTGGCTTAGCTATAACTGCATAAGTGAATAAATCACAGACTAAGCTACGCTTGACGCGGTCAGTCCGTAGCTGGGTGCGCATCATTGCTTTAACCAGTTTCTCCGTGTTTCGCAAGGCACGGTAAATTGCAAGCCTCAGCTGTTATTCATACATCTTTGACAGTCGTTACAGGCAATCAGAAGCTAGAAAATCTGACAACCAGTCTGACTAGGGGGTATCGTGTTGCCCAGGTACGTAGATTCCGCAGGTCAGATCGCTCCATATAAAACACTGATACTTAGTGCAACATAGTTGGGAAAAGACTAAGACGACGATGAGTTTGATAGGTAAAACTTCACATGAACAAATCAGCAATAGTTGTTCACGTCTGCACATGGGCCTATTGCAAGTTGAGCGCAAACACTGGAGTTCCATCTTCTTTTTTGTTTCTTTTCCCATTTAACCCAATTGAACTGCACTGAAGCATATTTCGAAATGTATGTCCAGTCCGACCTAAACTAAAATTCCTTTGTTTATAATTTTTTTACTAATACCTCCTAATTTTGTAAAATAATACTTTACAAAGAAATCGATTCTCCATAATAGGTGCCTACCTTAATTCGGTGCGTACAAAACAGATTCCAGCTTCAGCAAACACCTCGCCCTAATCAAGAGGCCCGTTTTTTCTCTCACCTCTCAATTCGCATTCCTCAAGAACAATAGAGTTTCGATGTCAGAGGTAACCAATATCCACAATAGGACCTCATTAGACTTGGAGTGCACGGCAAACACGAGGGGTTTGACCAAATGTTTGTCCAAATTGAGTGGTCACATCCTGGCAAACATTCATTACTCAGATTAATTGTAATCGTTAATGGATCTCTTTGCAAGTGTTTGGTATACTCGATTATACACAGATTTCAAATGTTTGATACACATGTGATAATTATTTTGATTGTACTGGATTGTCTTGTTTTTAATCGTTTTGGGCTTGGATTTCAATTTCCCATCGGGATTGATAGATGGCTTAACATGGACCTCTAGAATCAAGATTGCTGTTTGTCAATTGCTGAACAAAATTATTTAAATCAATATTTCATTGGTATGTACAAGTGAAATGTCTCACTATACACAGACATAAGTTTGATCCATAAACCTCTGAAGCCAAAATTAAGTAGAAACCTTAATGCAAACCAACTCACACCCAACACTATCTAATAATTTCCTCCCTCATATTCTAAGCCATGACTGCAACAGAAAAACCAACAACACTAGTGATGCACCATCAAATGATCGATAAATCTAAATGACTCACTCAGCGCTCGATTCGTCTCGCACGGGCGCCTACGAATGGGCGGGATACGCTCAAATCTGGTACTGGTAATAGACATTGGACAATACTATCGATCATTTTAACAATGGCCTATCCCCACACAAAAGGCAAAAAAAATAATGATTTTAGAAAATAGAACGTTTCTCATTCTTTTGTTAGGGTGTTCGAATATTAAAAAGATTTTGTTTTATTTTCGTTTGTTTAGAAAATAAACAATATTTATTTTAGCGAATACCAACCTAATTAAAATTCTGTGGTTATGTCAGAAAATGTACATCCTATTTTAGATACTTGTTTATATTATTACGAGTATGTACCGTGTTTTATTATACTTTACAAAAACAGTTACACAGAAAAATGCATGTATTGTTAGAGTAAGTAATTGGAAATCCATAACTAATATAATTTGTTATTATCAATATAGTCTCCAGAGTCTACTTGTGGACTTCATGTAAACTCACACAGTATGCAATTTTAACTCACCCTATGTAAGAAATTTTGACAATATCCTGTATCATAGGCGTAGTTTATAGTGTCCCCTCATAACATTATAAGTGGATGCGCTGACACCAGTCACTGTTATTGATAGTAATTCTGATCTTCAGCCATCGTTCATAACGTTTTTGCAGCTATCCAACAGCCGCCACAGTTAAGTACAGTCGAATACAGTTCCAGTCGCGTCACAGAAGTTTTTTGGTAGGTTTGATTATGAAAAAACTGTTTTAAGTGCCGAATGCTAAAAGAGGTACTATGCCTCCAGTATTGATTAAATGTCAAGTTTATAAAGGTAGTTGTAATTTTAAACGCAAAGTATAGGAACCGATACTTTCTAAACCAATATTTTTTTAAGCAATTCAATTCTATCATGTTTCACATAATGACTGAGCAAATGACAGCTTAAAATAAGTCATTAAAAAACAATTTTTTAAGTCTTAAAATCCACCAAGCTCGTCACACAATTGTTATTCCACTTCAAATTATTTTACAACACTTTTCTCCTCGACTGTACGACACCGTCACGGTTCAATCAGAAGGGTTGATAAATAGAAACAATTTTTGAGTGCACATAACTGCGACCTTAGATTTATCTTACATTTTGACACGTCATTTCTCCAACATGTCAGCACGTGTTACGCGTGAAATTTTATATTTTCACTGTATTTTATATCGGCATTATTCAAGTAGAATTGATTTTGGTACAAAAGGATGGATTGAAATATCTGTGGAATGACGTCGACGACGTTTTTGATAGTAACAAGAACTTTAATATTGTTTTAAGACGGCTAATGTTCGAAATTTGAACACAAAAAAGCATACTTTGGCTAACTTTATATTTGGCATTAATATACGAGTAACGTAAGAGAGCGGTATGCGGTTGGTTTATTGAATTTTTACCTAGTTGCAGTATTACTTCGAATTCAGAGACCGATTTTTTTAAATAAAATCTATAAAATCCGTTCCTGACAAACTTACTCCAAAAATATGAAACTTGAATACTCGTTTTAATTTACGGAATACACAGTAAAACTACCAAATATTTTTCAAAGAGCTACAAACTACATAACAATAAGATTGAAAATTCCTTACCTCACAATTTGAAATCAAAGATTGATATGTGAAAATATGTTCACTGAGATTAGACTATCCTAGAGTCTGGGTCTACTAATGGTGTTTCTGTGTAATCTGCACTATTTAGCCCTTCTCACGAGTCCCGCTTGTCACACGGGATTTAAATAAGGCTATTTACATATTGCGACAATGTTTGGTAAAATATTTACTTTGGAATTTGTAGAAATTAAATCATGTTCTAGATTTTAAAGTTCAGATTTGCTTGTAGGAGTTCGATGGTAATAGAAAGACGTGATTTCTCAATACTGTTTTATTTGCTACTGACTTACTACTGACATTTAAGAATTTATATTTAATATTATCATGACACCATGCAGGTTATATACATAAAAAGGAGTTTTAACACAACATAGGTTCTAACACAACAAATCATCAGGATGGATGTAACATACTTTTCGGAATTGTTAAATTTTTTCAAATGGGTTATTGTGTATTTTAATTTTGAAATGACAGCCGAAGCAATTTTTAAATAACTTATTCAATTAAAAGGACTAAAAAGAAAAGAATAAAAGAGATATTTTATTTTCCTACGACTTTAGATGAAATCCAAATCGGAAGTTTTTGAAAATATGTGGCTAAATTAGATTTCCCACAAGGATGTTATTATTTCACGAATGAAATAAGTTTCCTGAAAATATCATCACACAAACAAAAGAACAACCACTGTTCCATTCACTTACAATATTATTAAGTACCTTAAATGTGCTAAAGACATGTAGCAAATAATTTCACTCGTGAATTATTTCGTGTATGTACTGAAGAATTAAACGTAGGTGTGCAAACATCCTACGTTTGTCTCAGAGCGAGGATCTGAATAAGCTACGATGCGAAGAAGAAATTGTACTGAGTTTCAACTGAAACTATACGATCTAAATGATAAAAGTATGAGAATGATGATGTACATACATTTTCTATTTAACTTTCATTCGAATCGAAGTATTGATTTCGTAATGGTATCATTAAAAACATATTTTCACTGGCAAAAAATACAAATAAACATGAGTGCTACTTATACATATACATGCTTTTATAACGTAAACACGCATAAATCTCCGCTTAACTAATTTTATTTTTAAATTCCTCTTACAAGCAGACAACTGCATTGATTGAAATAAAAAAACTCTAAAGAACCATTATTTTATAAATAATCCGAACTATAAGGTACAAAATAATTTAAATTATGGATAAGTGGATTACGCTAAATGTAATAAACCTGCGATCAAACTAGTAAAATGCAAAGATCTACAATATCTACGAACTAGAATCCAAATCCCAACACTCACAGAAAACATACAATTTCAACTTTATCACGTTAGCAACCAAATACGAACACACACCTTTACAGCTGTATTTACTCAAAGCCACATCCCTACAATTGTATTAAAAATTAAGCAAATTTCACACAGTACGAAACAAATATCAAACGACAGCAAGGGAAACGCAAATACAGCCTCCCATACCGTTCTGTTGATATAACCCATTACGTGTATTAGAAGTCTAAACAATATACCTACAGCTAATTTCTGTTCAATTCCGTTGATTGTGACACACGCTTTTTGCGATAAGATTTAATGTGATTACTTACTGAACAAATTCAGATGTACTATAGTATAATTTTTGACGGTATTTTTTGAGTTGAGTTTGAGTGAAGGATCTGGTGTCTGCCCCTCTGTCACTAAGCCCTAACTGTCGAACTGTTATATGTTATAGGAGTTGTAATTTTCACACACAAATAAAAAAAAATGACGTGTAATAACATTTTTTGGCAACCCTTAATTTCGGCAGTAGGACTCGTTATTAACCGGTTTTTTTTTTTACTTTTGGTTTTTGTTGTCTTGTATATTATGTATTTTTGTACAAAAACCAACAAGCTTCAAGGCAATCTCAGAATAATATGTCACATAATTAAGGTCTGGATTGGATAAGAGTGATTCTCATCTCATCAACATCTCTAGTTATCTTTATCTAATCAAAAATACTGCGCGTCTGTATGTTTGTCGCAAATAAATAAGCTTTACACGTCACAATATTACTTAAATTCAATCCTTATACGACAGCAGACAAAATAAATAAGTTTAATCCTATGAAAAATGTTGAACACTTCACTCCCTTATAAACAATCAATTTAAAAATGGTAAACCCCGAGTCACTCTTAAGCGTACTTCAAATATAACTTAAATCACCTTTTTGCCTGTCAATTGGTAAAATCTCCCCTTATTGGCGAAACAAACGAGCAGTGTACAAATCAATGTCTTGCGTGCGACTTAACAATGGCAAAACAATAACTTTGAATTTTTGGTTCTGTACATATTATTTAACATAAATATTCATATAGAAAAAACAGTTTTGTTGCAGCATTATTAGATTTATTCGGGTATATAATTTTACTTTAAGCAAGACAAAAGACAAAAAAAGGTGTCTGATTCAAAATGTATAGTTAATTATTAGTAACAATATTGTATATAAGTACTACAAAAAAATGTAACATTAGTTTAATATCGAGTTTTTAAAACTACTTTCAAAGTATATGTATGGGTACATAACGTTTCAAATTCTCTTGTAAAAACATCCACAAAAAAAAATCTCCTTCAATCGATTTCATCAAAAAACTTATTTGAAGTCAGAACCCTAAAATTGACTTCGCGAAAACGTCAACAGAAACGCAAATCCACCCTAATTTGATGTTGCCACATACATAGGCAATTCGTCATTGTGATCATTCAAAATCTCGATGGGCGCGAGGTAAATTCTCGAGAAAGCGTCAAACAAATGTATATACTTTGGGATGACGAAATTTTAATCCAGAAATTCGTCGTTTTTCGATAGTAGATTTTTTTTAATTTTAGATGATATTCGAGGCTCGAAACTAGTGAGGTACCGAGCAACCACCATTTTAAAATGAATATGTATTTGGTTTTTAATCCGATAAATAAAACTCTTTACTTTAAAAGTGAATTAATATATAAGTCTCAAAATGTATAATTCTGAAAATATATGAACAATATATTACCCCAAACAAAGCAATATTACCAGTTAATAAAGTTTAACATCGATTTCATGCAAAAAGCAAAAAAATACTCATATAAAACAATCTTCACTTCAACTTATGCATGAAGTATCTAAGAAGATTTTAATATCCACGGGTGAAGCCGCGCTTAAAAGCAAGTATCAAACTAAATACGACAATCTAATGAATTTCAAGTGTCGATTTTACGAGCTAATATTAACGTTGCTCTCGTAGAGGGTAATAAATGTAAATTCAATAGTTGATGGGCTAATTGCCTACCCGACGGGAGTACAGCTAAATATTTACACAACGCCAGCCATACTTAAGTTTAAAATTCTAATTTTATTGAAATCTGATGTGGAGCGAATTGAAAGGGTTGATTTTTTGTTTGGTCATTTTGTGATATCTCGTACTGGGGGATTTTTTGGTTAGTTAAAATTTCAGTTTACGCAGGTTTTATTTTGAAAAATGAGATCACTTTTTTATTTTGACATAAAAAGAGACTTATGAAAATAAAAAGAAAGTAACTTACGTAATTCCAGTGGAGAGGTGGTACGAGAAAATCTGGAACAAAAATATAAACTCATTAGATACTTAAGAAATATTGTGTTTTTTTAACACTATTTTGTCACTTAAAAACATTAGTGACAGAATGATTCGAAATCAAACAACTTTAAGATTTCAAAGCAAACTATTCAAACAGAGCAGACGCCACCACATACTGTCTCGAAGAAGAAATCACTTCAAAGAGACTTTGTCTCTCAAAAAAACTTTTACAATTTAAATCCTTCACAAAACTAAATTCTCAAGAATCGCACAAAACTATCCAATATCTTATTTACTTGAAATGTTTGGTATGCAACCTGCCCCGAGTCGGATCTGCAAGGAATCCTGGATTGTCAAAGCTTTGTCGCATAGCTCGGCTGCATTCCGTATCGCCATTTGTTTTTCAACTTCTTACTTACTTCGGAAAATTCAAATTCAAAGAACTAGTTTCGTAGTTGGGTCGCGTGTAGACCGACTTAGCAATCTTGTCGAAGGTCTGTTTTGATTTGTATATGTGTGTGTAGGTGTGGCGCGTTTGTGACGAACAGTTTGCACTGTATCAAGTTTTGCTTGAAGTGATGCGATGCGTTAGTCTGTGTTTTGTTTATAAGGAGGCACACCGATTTCGTCTTCGTTAAGCTTAGTGTTACTGTATTGTTTTTAATTGCCCTTATAATTCAAAATCCCTGATTCTTGTTTGAATGGTGTCCAATGTTTGTTTATCATGGTCATCAATTTTCATCTTTTTTTTGTAATTGATTTTCGTCTCCAGATTTTCTGTTGTATCATCGGCGTAACTAAACCGCATAAACCCCGAACCACTTAAGTATACAGCACAATACAAGTCTTAAGTTCGCGTTCAAACACTAAGTTAGACAAAAGAGGGTTCCTATCAAAAGTAGTTTGGCAAAGTTACCTTCGGCCCAACACAGTTCGAATTGTACAAACTTTCCTACTTTCACGATTCCTTTTATCTGTTTGAAAGTGTGTTTTTTCTAAATTATTATTTTCTTCGATGCTTTCGATAGTTTTGCGTGCTTTATGACGCGTATGTGAGTCGAGGAGTTTTGAGGACATTTTTTTACTAAGTTCACGCATGATTAGTTTGTTGGCGAGATATAGGAGGTGAATGTGTAGTGATTGTGTGGACAATTGTACATTTTTCGAAAATAAAACAAACTATTTGTTATCCATATTTGCAGTAAATGCTACAAATTAAATTAATTTATATTGGCGATATATTATTTACAAAAGAGTTGCCTAGAAAGGACTTATGGAATGGATTGCGAACAATAATCGTTCTTATAACTCTTATCAAGGTTGATAAGAGATGATAAGCTTTTTTTTGTTGTAATGAATAGTTTTACTTTTTAAAAACCATATTTACAGACCTGTTTATGACAGGATTTATAAATTACCATGGATTTATAAGTAACAAGTAACCCAACTTGAAATCCACAGCTATCAACCGATTTGTATTAACAGTTTTAGCCGTACGCGAATTTCAATATAGTCAAGTAGATAATTTCGTTTTCAAATCTTATTCTAGAAGCATATATTATGTTATGTTTTAATCCTTTTATATTTAAGCAGTGTTAGTTAACATGTAACTTTATTATCAAAATAAACTCTCCATAGTACTTCGATCGATTCTCTTAACAGGAACAATGATAACACATTATTATATTACGAATGTTGATTTTAGTTTCACCCCCACTATTGCTAAAGATAATATTCTGAACCACACATCAATATTAATTTTGATCTTCACTACGTATTATTATTTACGCGAGACATGTTAATGAAGGAAAATAGCTAATATTAAGTATTATTTTGTATTAAGCTATAAAACTTGTTTACTTATGTTGCTAACGTCTCTGATAAAGAGTATCAGACTTGACAAAACTTTACCCAAAGTGTCAACTGTATAATAATAAAAAAAAATCTTAAAGTAAAACTTTGTATAAATATATAGTTGTGAGCTGTTGCGACTTTATTTTCAGAGCAAAAGCTAAACGTAATGGATAGAATACACTGAATTGACAAATAAATAAAATAAAAAGAAATTCAAAAAAAGAAAAATAATAACCTACGCTTAGTCTTATAATTTAGTAAAAAAAAATCACACCAATAATTGGTGCCGGTCAATTGAAGTGGGTAATAAAATAAAGTCTGATTTAACCTTTGCTCACTATAGTACCACGCAATGTGCCATCAAAATAAAATCATAACATTTATTATGGCAAGCAATTATTTGGGTAACATGGGTTACGCGCGAAAATTACACTACAAACACCGAACCATAAGTGTTTACCAACTGTATAAAGTGAAACATTTTCCACTCTCAACTAGTTGAAAATGTATAAATATTATACACTTTGAATTACGTGTAATAAATATTTATTTTAATATTAAAGTTACGTACCTCTTTGTAAAAACGGAACTCTTTTTACTGATTCACTGCTGTCTGTCTGTCCGTCCGAATTACTAAAAATGAAGTTTGAGGTCATGCAGTTCAAGTTTGTTACGCTCATAAATGATAAATAAATTTGTGGGTACCCAACGTCAAATATATTTGTCACTCAACCGATTTGTTTTTTATAACCTGTTCGTACTCTTGACTGCTTTTTTTCGGGTCGGGTATATGACGGTATTGTTAAATAGTCGTTTTTTGGTAAGATTATGATATGTAGTCCTCCGATTGTCACGAATAGACCGTATATTAGCAAAACAGTTTTTAATGTTTGAGCTTAGATATTTTTATACTATTTTTAATAAAATAAACTCTTCGGACGCAAATATAAAATATTTTTGTACCATTCACCTCCTTTCAATCGGTAAACAAAATAAAACTAACACAATGACAGCAGTAAGATTGATACAATCTTCGTCCCTCCTTCACTCTTTAATTCCGGAATTACTTCAAACCACAAACAACTCTCACAGCCATAAATAAAGTAGCACCTCAATTATCACCGATCACCATCTCCCCATAGTACGGGGAAAGCTAACAACACAATTAATTAACACATGGACCATTGTCAGATTTATACAAGCGGCTTATCTCGCCACGTCTTATTGGTAGCGGCAAATATCAGATAATTACAAACCTATCCGAATGTATTGGAAACTGTAGAGCGGTTTCTTGTTTCTAATTCATTTATTTTGTGAAACAATTTTTTTATAAAATGGTAACCTGGTAAACTTTCGTTTTGGCATGTCAAGTATTTCGTGAGAAAAATTATCACCTTGCCTTACAAGTTTTAAATAGGTAGTAGCCGATTCCCAAGGGTAGTTTCTAAAATGTCATATAAAATTCAATAAAGTACTGGTCAAGCCGTTGGTGAGGAGTTCTATTACGCTGCTGACAGTTAGTAATATTTAAATACCTTTATGGAACACAACACAAAGATGAATATAATAAACTGCTATTTTGACTAAAAAAGTACTATGTTTTAAAAGCATTATAAAATTTTATTCAAAAGCTGCAAAGTTAAAAAAATATATATTTAAAACGCACGGATGAAACCTATAACAATTAAATAACACCAAGGAGTTTCATCACACCTAACTATCTCCTTTCGTACTTACTTAAAGTTAAATTAAAATAACATCGTACATGTAACAGTGCTACTTCTCGCTCCCTTAAGTCCTATTACAAGAACAGATTAAATAATTGAAGTCGACTCTACAGAACAGTGTTCTATACTAGCATCTGATTCCGATTCCACTCAGTATTAGGCAAAGTCGCTGCGAGCGCACGCACCCGCGGCACGCACAATAGGTGTTCGACTGTGGTAAGTAGCTGCCACTATAACTGAGTAAGTTTAATAAATCAGGTACAGCATATACATAAGTAAAATACGAACCAAAATATTTTATATAACAATTTTCGGGACGAAGATGGTGTGATGATCGAGTCAAATAAACGGGGCGCACGTGGCCAGAAATCGCAAAAGATGAGAGCTCTGGAAGGGAAAGGGAGATGTCTTTGCCAAGAAGTGGGATCTTATATAGGCGTTATAAAAAATACACACACATAAAATACTTAATTTTATAACTATATAACATTTAATTGTGTGATTTACTGATTTTCCTTTAAAATAAAGAATATGAGATCACAAACGACTCCCGATAGCAAGGAAAAGTATTTTTTTGTATCGACCCCAAAAGCTTAGACCAGCGTTTCAACAGGACCATAAACATAACTTAAGCTAAACGCACTGTTGTGATTTAGAATATAAACAAAAGCCAGCCAGCAACCTACCATCAGAATTCAGGCAAAAAAGATTCGAACCCTGATAAGAGCGCGGCGGGAATCGAACGGGGACCGAATTGCCCCGTTCCACGTGAGATGTCCTGATACAGATGTGACGCCCGATATCTTTACACGGGGCCGCTTTATAACGCTCACCTTCATTATTGAATGGAGAACTATCTTCGGTAATGGGTTCATTTGTTTATATCTATTAAAAATGATCTAATAGGACGAACAATTGGATTGATAGAGAAAAAAAGTTTGGTATTAAGAAAATCAATGGTAATGCGAGGCATATTTGACGGTGCGATTCGGGTTCCAATTATCAATCTTTGACATGAGTGATATCTATTTAAGATAATAAGCCTTGTTTTTCTATATTTACCTATTGCATTAAAAGTTGTCTACCTCAAAGCTTCGCAGTAACGGTAACGAAATCAACAAATAATGAACAGGACTTTATAGTTTAGAATCAACGTAACTTCATCCCGTGACTTTAGTAAAGTACAGGTCAGTCAGTAGCTTTCACCCCATAAACAAAAGTATTATTATGAACAATAAGTTTTATTCTCTAGTCTACTGAAAGTGGATTCAGCATAAAACTGACTCATTGCAGGACAAAGGTATTATAGAAAAACAAGCATTGATCCTAAGCCAGACTCTTTGAATACATAAATCAAATCCGAAGTCCCAATATAAAATACGAGCTCCTTTATTATCAAGAGAATATTTCGCAGTTGTTTTTCAGAGGCAGGGAGACATAAGTTTATAATCCAGACGCATTGGACTTATTGAAGTTTCACCACGCATCATTGGCAGGGGCGGGAATTTCATTCACATGTCTTTTCATTCCCCTGTATTCCTTCTTTTTTCTGTACATTTACAAAATTTGATGGATTTCATAGTCGCAGACATTTTTATTCAAAATACTACTTTTACTACGTAAATATTTGCACGTACCTACAGAGATACTGTAAACTCAATATAGTAATAATTGCGTAATCGCATTCTTCAAATTTTCATGTTTAATTACTTGATCAATTGATATTTTTACCTTCACCTGTATGATACAAGAGATTTACTGTAGCTCGCGAAAATCTTTGTCTAAACAACGATCCTTAGAAACCGCTTCAAAATCGATTAGTTTGGAATTCCTTACATAGCAGCAATACAATTGAGTCATACAATCACATTAAAACGTCGGAAGCTAAAAAAGACAAAAACTCGCTTTTGATATGAAGGAAATTTATTACTAGGGTGGTCTTCCCCATTGAGCAATCTAATGGCAAATCTATAGAGGCGCCGGCCGTACACCATAAGACTGTTAAATGAAGCGTAAAATTAGGGGGTTTTGCGGTGGCCAGTGAAGTCAATAAAACCATACATCCATGGGACTTGTTTGATGTCGCGGGCTATTGAATAAAATTGATCTCGCTTCGTCATCGCGCATTCGAAAGCCAGATAATCTCGAAGATATAAAAGTGATATCAAATAATAATCAAAAAGTATTTATTTGACTTTGACCTTAGATTTGAAGAAGTTTTATTGTTTTTGATGGCTTTTGTTATATTATCAGGTCTTTTACTGTTTTATAGATGAATTTGATTTTTGGTATAGTTTTGTGGGAATATTACAAACCAGTATTTTCAAAGAGAAATGAAATATGAAAGAAGCACCCTATCATCAATATATGTGCAAATCCATACCAAAATTAATCCCAAACTGGATTTACCTCGAATCAAGTTTTTACGTAACTGTCAAGCATTCCGCATCGCACACCCAACGCACCTGAAAGCCTACACCTAATGAAATCCGCTGCTACACGTTCAGATGTTGGAGCGATCCTCTTGTGAGTTCACTAGACTATAATAATTAACGCTTCGCTATTGCTTTCCTGGAAATTCGCCATAGTACCCCCTAGCCGAAGTGCCGAACCTACTGTTTGCAGATTTACACCCGATACTCCTAAAGCCACGAGTTCTAATAGTTCGAAAAAGGTTAACTTCATGTCCATGGTGTGCATATTTCGTAAATTATTCTGGTATTTATCGATGTTGTGGCACAGAAATTAGTTTTGATTTTGTTATAGTAGTGTTTTAGATAGTTTGTTTACTTATTTCTGCTCCTTATGCATAACAATGTATAATGAAGAGATTTTTGTCTGAGGCATTCTTTAGTAGTCACCCATATGCAGACATGGAATTTTGTTTTATTTACATCCTAATATGAAATCCGTCATTCTCATTGTCTACCAATACATTAGATACTAGCTGACGCCCTATCAAACAGCTTTTGAATTTTATAACTCGAACCAGAAAAGCAATTCTTTTTGTAAGTTTGAGCTATATTTTCGAGAGAAATAAGACTCACAATTACAGAAAAGTCGGTTGTATGTACATTCAAAAATATAGAAGATAATTCACGAAAACTCACTTATAGATATCTAAAATATAGCTGTATTAGACGAAACAGACAGGCTTTATACGCACGTTCAATTAATACGCCAACTTTCTTCGGAATTGGCTCAAAGTGACAACGAACAAATAGACAGATAGATATGGCGGGAAACTTTGTTACGTAATATATTGTAGTACGTACTGTTAGTTTGAAGAAAAGTTTATTTCGTACTCGATTATGGGAGGAAAACCTGTGTAGTAGGAAAATTAGTTGGAAACTGACACTTAGGAATTGTCAAACTGAGTAAAAAGTTCTGAACAAAATAAAAAAATGAGGTTTCATTTGCATTTGTTTATGTATTTATAATGTTTCATTAAAAAAATCATAAAATATAATTATAATATTATGATTTAAAATCTTCTGAATGAAACAAACTTGATAGAGTTTTTAGTAGTCAAGTCATTTTTTTTAGCAATTGAGACACAACTATCAGACAAAGAGACATATTTAATTCAGTGTACAAAAGATAAGCCATCTTTAATCGATAATTGCACCTTATAAGCAAATTCAAGTCACATCGTACAAAAGAATTTCAATTAAACCAAAGTAGGGGTACCTCGAATTGATTACGAATAAAAAAAATGATCGTCGTCTCACGCACTGCATGAGAATCGAGGGAAACCATTAAATCACTTGACGCCGCAAAACCTATTTAAAATGGCGATTTTTTATCCCACCCCATTCTTGAGCTTTTGAAAATGCACGTTAATTTTGAGCTAGGGTGACCAAATATACGATAAGACAGAAAAAGTAAATATTCTCATTTCTGTTTTAACTTGCTGTAAATAGTTCGTGGATAATCTTTAATCATAAAATCAAATTGTCATTTTAAAATTGTACTTTCGTTAAATTAATAAATAAAGTAAATACACAGGTATACAGAGAGCTTAGCGATTCAATAATCAGAAAAATTGTGAGCCAGAGTACATACACTCTTTTATTAAATCTACAGGTCATTTTTAAAGTTATATTATGTATTTTCTTATATTTATTTAATTTTAGGGTATCACCTATTGACGATTGATGTAGGAAAATATAGTGAGCAAACCTGGCTCTCCAGATTTGGCAAGTGACCATGCGTGGCGCACCATGGCAAACAATTGTTCTCACTATAGGTACCGATCTGCATATCGTGGTTTTCAAAACACATATTGTTCGCTCAGAAACTTTGTAATTTATTAAAACTATGTCCGAATAAAAACCAAAATCATATTCACTGAGACCAAGTACTTAAAACTTTCGCCGCATACTCCCTTACATTTATTCCTTAAATAAATATGCTAATTTAATCCCTACTTATTAGCCGCTCAGGTATTTTAAATTCATTGAAATGAAAAAAGCATTTATTAAAGTTTTTGTTCTTCTTTGGCAGTTTAATAAATTTTATTTTAATTGGACAAGAATACTTATCCATGCAAGTATAAAATGTTTAGCACCCTATACGTTTTATTCAAGTTTTAGGTCTTGAAACTAAACATAATTTAAATTATTTGTTTCTGAAATAAAATAAAAATCCTATTTATTATCCACGTGTAACGTTTATAAAGTGCCTTAAAAACAGTAAATTTAAAATAAAAATGACGATGGTAAAAATAATAATCATGAATATTTAACTTAAAATGTTATATCAAAAATTGTATCCTAGTATATAAATATATAGAGTATTTTGTAGTAACAGTAAATTGCCGACAAAATATTATGCCCGGCCGTACTAATACTGACGACCGCAAAGTATTTATTATTCAAGCCAACACAATTTATGACACCTTCGTACGCCAATGTGTTTATTGGTACGGCAGTAATTAGTTGAGAATTTAATTACTAGAGACATATTATTATATTATTACTTAGTAAATATTACATAGTACAACAAAGTTAGGTTAAAAAAGGTTTAATGAAAAAGTTTTTATACCCGATTAAGGAAAGAGAGTCACAGTCTGAGTTGTTTTTTTTTTCAATCAGTTAAGAATGAGTAGGTTATCATTTAGTTTTATCTGCTGTACGTACATTCTGAAAAAGATAAAAGTACAATAAAATTTCAGTCAATAAAAAATAAACAGTAAAATTCCATCAGTGGTACTATCAAAAACATAACCCAAACCACCTCTATTAAAAGACATCAAATAAAGAGAAAAAACTGTCCAACATAAACTGCACGGAAAAATTCCCGAAACTACTTCAACAAATCGAGGGTTTACAGATATCCTACAAAGACCAAGATACAGATAGGATAGGATTTTCAGAAACCAATTACATTTGTGCAAAAAGTTTTCGTAACCCCCAGTATTCTGCCTGCGGCAGTAGAGTCCAATGAAACTAATGGTCCTAAAGTCTCTAACAAAGAGTATTATCGAGATATGCTCCGACTAAAGACTCTTTCGATGAGGAACTACTTTCTGAGATAGCAAATACTCTATTTGATTAATTCAATTTAACTGCCTTCGTGTTTGTTAAGATACGATTGTTATACAATGTTTCTTATAAGGAATTGATACAACGCAATCCTTATTTTCTAATAATATTATTTATTACATGGCTTTATAAAAAAAATCGCCTAACATATAATAAATTAATGTGTAGTACGTACCAAAGCAAAAACAAGCAGGTTCAAGCAGAAAGATACGTAAAATTCAAATACAATAATATTTTTCTGTTATTAAAGTAGTACAAACCACTTAATCAAAGGGATTCGGAGACAAATCTAAAACTTCAAAATCCCTAGGCACCAAAAGTTTCAAATAATCTTTTAATTAGACATTACCAGAACAAAACTCTTCTACAACAAACGAAACGATTCTAAAACACAATCATTTTACTGTAAACATTTCTGGTGGAAACGGAACATACCCAACCTAGAATATTAATTACTCTTACAAAATACCAAAGATGAAATAATGTTCTCGAATCTAATCCTAAACCATGGAGCGAGACATTAAGTGTTTTATCGTGTCTCGATTCCGCAAGACGCAGACGCGCCACTGAAAGAACTCACCTTGCAGGTTCCTACATTCATTATGAACTGGGTTCGAGCGATGGGTGGTGAAAAGGGGAATGTGGAAGAATCCGTTACAAGTTTTGAATATTATGATGCTTTTTTTGTTATTGTTGAGGATAGATAGGATCTATTGAAAGGTTTGACCATTAGCGGTCGATAAAATTTCTTAGAAACGTTGGCTCAGCTTTAAAACTTATGATTAAATACGGGTTCAGGTTGTGACCGAAACTAGTTAACCGATTCCAATGTAGACGCGTAAGTGAACTGTTGTATCTAGATTGTTGTATTAATTTGCATATTTACATTACCTTTTCACATTTAATTTTAATTTTCAAGATGGATAAATTAATGAAAAATCGTGTCCGAAATGTCGTAGGTGTATGAATTTGTGAATCACACCTTAGCAATTTCATTAAATCATTAAATCATTTATTCACTTGCGATAACAGGTATTTACAATAAATGTGGTCTTAAATATAAAATTGGCCTCTGTTTCCGCTATAGTAGCATGCAAGTATGTTTGTTTTGTTTTACAAAAAATATTATACAATTTAGAGCACATTATCATAAAATGTATTATTAACAAAGTTGATTTTAACGATATAATCATAGAACAAATAATATAATAATAGTCTCCACAAAAATGATTTTAAAATGAAAATGAAAATGTTTTTTTTTTAATTTCTACCAAGATACCGAAAATCTCATAACCGTCATAAAATAAATAATCGGAATACTGTGTTACCAAGGCAATATCGTGTCCCTTAGTCCTTATACAACTCGCTCACCTCCACTCTACACTCCACCTGATCTCACCTTCATACACTAAACACAAACTGTTTAATCTCATACCCAACTCTTCCACTTTACACCCTACACACTTTACAAAATGACACACACCTGGTTTTTTCCGCAAATAGTTTAACATTTAGTGTATTATTGTTACTTCTTAAATAGACTGCGTTTAAATAACTATGTTTTTAAGTTCTTGTTTTAGCTGTCTAAAAACTCTAGCCGAGGGAGGGCACCGGTGACCTGTAATACAGATTTTTGACAAAATCTACCACAGGCACCAGTCTCTCACAAAGTTAGGTCCAAGCCACCAACATTGAAATGTATATTGTTTAACCTACCTTTTGTGAAGAGAAAATAAATAAATATATTATTATTAATTAAAACTACAATAATAAAATAATTGATCATTGTAGTTAAAAAATATTATTTTGTTCCAATTCATAAAATTTAAAAATCGTTTCATGTGCTAAGTTGTGATTCATACCCCGAAAATGTAGCATGTTGCAAAGAAGATGAAGTATTTGATAAAATGCACATCATAATATCCCAGTTGACCTGTTCCTACTGAAATTATTCGGATGGAGTGCAAGCGGACAGATCCTCATTTTTATAGAAAACTAAAGAATTTCTGAGAATCGAAGGGGCACTCAAAGTACGCCGATTGATAACTGCCAAGCTATAACGGTGGTGTCATAAGTCTCTTTCTCTACTGAAATAAATTATTTACAATGTTAAAGAATTGTTTAAAAAATAAAGTTCGTTTTAAATATTTAATAAGTGTTAACACCATGAATTTTTTAAACTTATTGAAAATTACAGAATTGTAAATGTATTGACTTCACGGATAGCCGTGTGGTTGAGGTCAACACGCCAAACCCACTGTGCGTGTCGTGTCGCGGGTCCGATCCCCACGTAGGACAGCTATTTTTTGGTTTGTTGTTTTTAAAAACTTCTTAAAATATTAAAACACATGTTATGTTCTAAGCCCGAAATTGAAACTCAATTTAGTTAAACTTTCTTACGAAAATCTGTTAGAAGAATAATTATTTTAACTGGTTCATAGAAGTACTATGCAGATTATTCCAGTTAAATACGCGTTAAACTCGACTACAGTCTGTTGTTCGAAATGGCTAATGCCGAGACAATTAGTCGCCGCTTAGTTTATTATCACAGCAACAGAATTAAACGTAAAAACTGCTTTCGTATTTATCTTTAGTTTGTATAGATATTTTTCTTTAGACAACTGAATGAGTAGAAATGGTTATATAATTCGAATTCAAATTACGTTTGTTCTCTATAATTGAAAGCCTATTTCCAGCCATATTTCGAACGCTATTTTAAAGGATCTCTGACATATCTTAAAACAAAACACGTTCACATTCATTTCTGGAATCTAATTTGTAAACCGAGTAATAAAAGTAAACTTATCAAAATTTCGAAAAATCAGAATTGGAAAATACATTAACATCATAATAAAACTCTCGGGTAAAGGTACTACAAAACATCAATTTCCCAAATCTGACAATAGTCACAAACGGTAGACCGCACACAAATTAATTCTCACTTTAATAACCGTTGAGTTTTTCCTCTAGCACTTTCGTTCCACTTTTGTTCCACTATCTTATAAAAGATGCATCAGCCGGAACAGGAAAATTAATTTCAGACAATGCGACGTACGAAACAAGTCGCTGCGGCCTTCTATTTGTAGGTTTTACATAGTTTATACTTTTACACTTTGATAGTACACGGATTTGAGAGTACCTACATTTTTAGGATTTTTAGCCTCTGTCATCGAAAAATCTTAACATTTTGTTGAGTATTCGAGGTAAAAGTAACCGTTCTCATCTAAATATGTATTATCATATTATGTTGAAATGTATTATGTACGTATATACAAACGGTTCTAACAACAACTGTTACAACCATTAACTGCTGTTCAGTCAAGTGACAGTTCTATAATCGTTAACGTCATTAGAAAATATTACAATTTAAATTGAATGCTACACCTAAATTATCGAGTAAAAAGAATGATCCTCCCATAAAATCATCCACAAACTGAAGATTTTTCTGGTATGGGAAACCGTTATATTTGTATTTTTTATTTGACCCGTTTCCATTTACATACGCTTAATGCATCAACGCCTCCCGAACAGCAGTAAGACATTGAGTATTTCCGTGTATTATTTTTCCACACATACCTACACACAATACCACATCTTACAACAACCTCCGAATCTCAAACACTGACATCGGTCACATTGGAAACGAATGATTCTTAGAAATATTTAAACAGGCATCTCGTCCCATTGTACTGGGATTGGATGTCGAAAATTGCCTATTACCAACCCCTGAGCACGGCAGTATTGCCTCTTTATCCAATTTATTGTTCTACTTTACTATTTCTTCAGACAATTGCGATTTATATTTGCGAATAGGAAAGTCTTTGAATGTGAAAGAGAGTATTGTAGAGTTCGTCGCCGTATAAAGTTTCAATATTCCGATGCTTTCTGTACTCAACTTAGTTTTATATTGCACGCATTACGGAGTGGAGTTGATAAAAATTATGCTTTGTGCAGTTCGTTTTTACAAAAGGTAAAGGGAAGGATTATTTTTCCTTTCAAATTTAAAGTAAAATAATGATCTACTACTATATAATAATGTGTTTATACACTACACGATTTTTCAATTGTATTTTGAGTGTGCATTATATAATGCAGCTTAAATTAACTAGAGGCCGATATTATAAATTGTGTAAAGTACAGTAAAGACTAACGATTACTGCACGTATTTTATATGTTTTAACCATAAAACGGTCCTCATAATTGATGGTTCTTTTTTTCTGACTGACGAAGCAATGGCATTCCGGTCATCATCTTCCAGTCACAATCGTTTTTCTTTTGATTTAGTGAATAACGCAGGTCGCAAAATAAAAGCGTAACGGCTTATATATTCAAAAATACCAATACGACACTATAAAAATATAAATAAAGCCTCAAACTCTACCTGATATTCCCCGTACTATTATTCTTCATAATTCACATTAGGCGTAAACTGCGCTCGCAATAAGACGGTGCGCGCATTTAATTTCGTCCGCCCATATATTTTAAAACGTGCTTTGTAACTACATTTTACGTTAAAGGGAGGCGTATATTGTGGTGGTTACCGGGCGGATTGTTTTATTGCACTCATTATGAGCGAATCTACTAGGTATTAATTTGAGAGGGAACTTAAGGTCTAAAATTATATTGTAAGAAAGGCTTGATTACAATATAGTGCGCTCAAATTGGGTTTAATTACTCGAGTAAATAACGCTCACCTTTAGATAGGGCGGGGTTATTATGAAGCTGTAAGTAATGGCTGTGACCTGTCGCCGCTTACAAATTATATTGTACAAGATAACTGGGTGTATTGTATAGATAATATGTTTTAGTATTGACTACGATATAACATATTATTATTAATATGTGACGCATTATTATATTTGCTTAATGTTTGTTTGTCACCTATCTTGCCCAAGGAATGTATTTATGTATATCATAGAAAATATGGTTTTTATTTTCTCAACCGCTAGTAGTTCTCAGTGCATCGTCAAATACTTCAAATAGGTAAATACATTAAGGAGACTGAACTGTGGCTATTTTCTGAACTAACACGATGTTTTTTTCTTTATTTCCAGTTAAATTAGTACCATATTTAGCTATAAGATAGATGTAATCCAAACCATTGCGAAGAGTATATACATAAACCCCTGAGCGTAAAATTTGAACCTTCATTTTTCGAATGAAGGGACGGGCCATAACAACGGTTCTCCAACAAAGAAGACCCCGATCCTTGCAGGTCTAGTATTAAAAGACGACAACATTTACCTGTACCTCATTATCCTATCTCAACTTTTACAATTGACACACACAATAACAGACCTTACCTTACCTCGCTCGACCGCATATAAAAATTCATTGTCGGAAACTCAATTAATACAATTCTCGGGGAACTTAAAGTGGAAATCCTTTATAATGAATTCGCAACACTCGATAATTGACACGTCTGCGAAGGTTTAATCTGGCCCCAAGACCCGCCGCTAAGATCTCGACAACTTCTGATATTTCACACACGAATTTCTCCGAGTTAGTTTAGTGGCGATGCTGTGGAATGGCGTAAATTTAATTGAATATTTTGTACATGGCATTTATAAAATGTCTATTTAACTATATACCCTTGTGTAACAGATACATATGTTGTAGCAATAAAAAGGGAAGACGAAAATAGCTTAGTAAATTTCTCAAGTCTGAAAGATTTACACTATGTTTTTTCTTCACTATACAAAACAGCTTTTTACTGCTTCTAAATGAATTGTTACAAAAGGTGTTTAATTCGAAGCAAGAGAGCTAGAGCTTCGAAGACTTGAGATTACTTGAGAAAGGTAACTAAATAGACATTAAATAAATGACCAGATAATTCGAACACAACCTACCCATCACAGGAAATCAAAAGGCAATTCGCGAGTTAAATACAACATCCCTACTTTTCCAAGAAGCCTACACCATTCATAGAATCTCTTTTACGAATTTAAGCTACCTAGAAAACACCCATACCTCACCTACATAAGCACATATAGTTTGTTTGATTTCCCGTTGAATGCTGCAAGAAATTCCCAGTAGTCGCCAATTCACAGGGAGCCGACTCTAAGCTCCAATAGTATGAAATGTAATTAACTCAGGTAAATCGGATTGGGTGAAAGTTTTCGCACGATAACTGGAGCGGAATTGTACCCGGGCCCTTTCAGTCGCCGGCTTAAAACTGCGTAAGGAGGTTCGACGTCATTAAAATTTAAATACTATTTAAGTTTTAAGCTACATTCGTGTAATATATTCAACATGTTTTATTAATTATAAGTTTGCGTCCTTACATAAACAGGTTTAGTACAGATACCATTTATATTGTAATCTCTTTACTAAATACTTGTTTGTATTTATTTATACTAACCTTATTTAATCATAACTTTGTGGATTTCTTTTTACAAAGTAATATAATTTACTCGCTTCTATTGTGCAGTAAAATTATAAGGCGGGCTACAATCCCCCATAGTTGTCGCCACAATAATATAAAAGGGAAAGATAAAAAGAAGGAAAATTGTTATCATAACGTTCCGCGGTATAAGGTGACAAAGGACGGTATCATGTGGAATGTGCTTAAGCATGTATTTATTTTCTTTTGCTCGGTATTGAGAGCGTTGGCTATATTTAGCGTAGAAAGATCTTACGAAGAGAACTCGACTTGTTTATTTTTAGTTTTACGTCATTTAATTTTATTCTCCTTGATATATTGTATTGTAGTACGTTTACTTTAATGTTTTAAGTGGGTTTAGTACTCATGTCTACATTGACTGATATCTGGAAAATAGATTTTTAAAAAGAACACCTTCTCCGCAGTTGTATTTTGTTCCTTCTATCGCTTGGGGTTTCATAAAGATTCACCAATACGCTCAGACAAGACAACAATTACAAGCGTCCGTGAATAACACTTGGTCGACGCAGGATTTGAACCCACGACACGTCGACCACATTGGGACCTATACTACAAGGCACTATCCGTGCAATCAAATATAGATCGTTATTCACACAAATGAAGATGTTACCATAATTCAAGGTAATTTTTACAAAACTAATAATAATTAAAAACCAAAATAAAAATATGATAATCCTGTCTCGTTACCTGATAGTGCCGTCCACGAAGTTAAGTTGTAGTCTTGTGCTGATAAAATGCAAATTCAAGAAGATTTCACAGAAGTTTTCTTATTACTTGCGCTAATAAACGATCTCGCCGCTACGGTTTAGATATCCCTTCGCGATTGTTCCGACTAACTTCTAATGTTGGTATATCTCGGTACTGATCTTAGGACGCGACCAAGCTGGTTTAAGGTAGGGATGTGGCAATTTTTATACTTGATACTTTCATTTGGATTGGTGACTAGATCTCAAGTGATATTACGAAAAAGCAAAAAAATACTTGATATGACCAAATTGGGTATTAAAATAAGAAAATCATCCAATTGGTGTATATGTGATAATGTAGTGAGTTGATTGACATGTGACACTTGTATAAAATACCGTTTTTACCGCCAAGTGATGTTATTATCCCGCCCTACAGTTCACCGTCTTTCAACCCTGTCTTCTTTATTTTTTATTGATAATAATATACCCTAATAAATGTAATTTTTAAAAGATCAGTTTTGAACTAAGGTGTTGACAGCTTCTCCAGAATAACTTCAAGCATAACTTCTAATAGCCTTCAGAAAGCTTTCCAAACCATTTAAAAAACTCGGAAGACCTAAGATATTTTCTCAAAACATGACATAGGAAATTTAATACAATGAAAATCTGAAGGTTTCTGGGTATAATTATGTACTGTCTCACTTCAAGAGTCGGAGAAGGTTCTCAGGTAGACCTTTATATGGATCCGAGTAGTTCAGAAAAGGTTGGTAATAAATGTTAATATGCCTGCATTTGTGAAGGTAATTTTATCGTGGTACTTTGTGTGTGACTGTGGAATATAGAATCACTTGGTCTAAAAGATCTAAAAAAAGGCTGATGTTAAAAATTGTGTCATTTAGTACTTGTATTAGGCGTCGTTAATTACTTGTCAGTAATTTGCATTGTGTTAAGGTGGTTAGATGGCGGTGGGTTTTATCTCCAGTAATATATATTCATTCTAGTCATATTTATACTGGTCATTATGTGTAGGTAGGTACTTTACCTACTTTATTACCGTAAATCCTCTCTGGTCAATTTTGTTTCAGAAACTTCTAATTTACAGTCGAATATGTACAAACAACATTAGCTTAGTATTACTTAACAGAGAGGCTTAATAACTACATTATACTAATCGCTATAAGACATGTTAGTAAAGGTCTCTTGCGGCTTTCTCAAAACTGGTAGAATGCGACTAAAGAGATTATAGAAGAAGAATGTGTGGTTACTTCTAGCAGTTAATATTGTCCATTTAACACTCCCTGTATTATGATAAGCTTTCTTAGATTAAGTTGATTTATAGTAATGAGGGTAATCTGTATTAAACTTGGACTTTAGTCCGTAATAGTTCAAGCGCCGGCCGATAGATGGCGCTACCTTTAGTGTTCATTGATGTCATTTTTGTCTGTGATGTTCATTGATGTTTTCTTTATTAAAGACCATTTTAAAATGATTTATCAATGCATAAAGAAAAATTTTCGTGTTTACTCTTAGGACGTACCTAAATATTACCCTTAATATTAGTCGATATTACCTAAACAAGATGGTGGTTACTGGATCAAACAGATAACTATTTTCGAGTATTTTCTATCTGAAAAAGCAATTGAATGCAGCTTACAGTTTATATGGAAAATTGTTAGCTTTCCGGCTAATATTGGAGCAGTAAGAATTTCTTCGAACAAAATATATACTTAGTAGCAATCATTGAAATTGTTATAAAGAACAGGTTGGGTATTTGAGATTAAATTTATTAGAATCAAGGATTCACGAAACTGCTCTCATGACATATAAGTTGTTGGTAAGAACAATCAGAAAGTAATGAAAACCTTTTTAATAAACCATTATTATAACTTTTTTGCACTTTGAACCTATTTACAGCCTTATGAAAAAAATGAAAAAATGGATTATTGCTAGATTTTTTTTACATTATTGGTTATATCCTAGATCCCACACTAGGATTCCCTGTGTTGTAGGACCAAGGCTCTGCAATCCGTTTTAAAATAAAAATAAAAACTTAATTCTAGAACTTATAAACACGGACTCTTGAATTATACACCTAGACTACCAAAGAGAGATGATAATAATAAAATTAAATTTCAATCGCCTAAGCACCTTCATTCTAGCAACAAACAATCGTCTTCAATACAAGCTACTACTACGAACGTAAATCACCACAAATCAATTATAAAAAATTCAAACAGAGTTTCCACTTAAAGGCTGATAATACGTCATTATGAGCAAGACTCAGAAAACGCTGATGGTACAGTTTCATTGACTATGTAGGTCAGGCAAACGAGCCCACATTCAGCCCTCAGTAATGAGGATAGGCAGACATTCAATAGCAAAGCCTGAAACAGGAAAATTAACTCTTAAAAAGAAGTATTTAATAGAACAGTTGAATGAAATGAATCAGGTCAGCTTTTGAAGATAACAAGGTCGACCTACCATCCATTCTTATTTTAAAACGGTTGCTTTGGTAAAAAAGAGAGCGCTATACGCTATTTAGTGTGCCGTCTCTTTCCACAACAGCAACGGTCTGACTTTCTTACTTTGTGATGGTTCGCTTGTTGTTGTGAATGAAGGTTTTTGTTGGGGCATTTACAGAGAAATTATATTAACTTCTGAATAGTACTTTTATTAAGAGAGCTGTTTAATGTTTATTATTCATGTAGTGTTTGAGTATTTTGCACATATTATACATATTAACTGGTTGCTAACGATCGTTTATGTCTCCGATTTGAATAATAATATTATTTTGTAGTATGTAACTTTATTCTACACGGTAAATTTTGGAACCTTATCCACGAGCGTTTTCGGCATCATTTTTGAAACATAAATGACTTACATGAACATCTAAGCAAAACATTACTTTAAATAGTCTGGCCATGAAAACGACGACTCAACTAGTCTTTGTAAGAAACAGCAAAGCATACACACAAAGCAACCACCTACACGAAATAATTTTAAAAAGAAATAAAATCAAATTAGTCGTAGCACTTCGTTAAAGTAGCGCAATAAAACAAACAAACTAGAGCCAAAATACTAAGAGGCACACTAAAAGAGGTGTAAAAACACAGTAAAACAGAGCAAGTATCTTCTAGTTTCCAGTCCAGTCCAGACACACGGCAAACACAACAAAAGCGATTCCTGTACACACCTCAACAAACCGACACAACGGTATCACATAAACGGCGACATTTTAAAAGTAAATACGTAAAAATATGAACCGCAAAGATTTGTGTCGGCTCGAATTCGCCACTATAAAGTGCATGCACTTCCCAAAAATATATCGCCAATAAACAACTACGAAAAAATGTGTCCTTCAATGAAAAATAAACCTTAACACTTTAAGTTAGAGTTGGTTATCGCTTGGGGGATGGTTAACGAAATGATGCTACTTGGAGAATATGTTTGGCGATAGATAAATTTTAGTTTTCCATCGTCAGTGCAAACAGCCCGACGTGCATACATTTGGGTCTCACCTTACTCGGTATTTCAGAGAGGTGCAGTTTTATTTACTTTCAACTATTTTTATTGCTTAGACTTGGTGTTAAATGATGAAATGCTTTCGTATTTCTTTAGGAAAACTCTGTTGAAAAATGTTTAGAACTTTTAAGTATAAATAACAATAGCAGTAGTCTAGTGTTGTGATTTTGTCTACTTTATTAATATAATGTTTGTTATCATTAAATATTTTTAACTTTATTTGAGATCATAGTGGTCACTAAAACCCCATCAACAAATCCTTTAAAAAAAATAAAAAATAAAAATTAAAATTGAAAAAAAAAACAACAAACTAGCATCATAACTTTGACAGCCCAAAAAAAATCTGAAGTAAAACAATATTATATAATTTAATTCTAAAAATAAAGGTCTTATTTAACAAAACAAAATAGCAGTGCGAAGTTTACTGGTAAAGTTGGTAACTGGCGGGCCTGGGTTCGAGTCTGCAATTTTACGGCGGAGTGGCTCTGCCGTAGCCGCGCGCAATTTCAAACTTTAAAAAAAAGTTGTTCCTTCATATAGATGAATATTACCTGTTTGTGTGCGTGATTAGTGAAAACTGTTCGGATTTGAGGTTAGGAATGTAAATTTAAGAGTCTTTAAAAGATATTTACCATGAATCTGTTACGATATTTTTTCTTAAGTTGGTTTGCAGGGAGGAAATCAGCATATCAAACTTCAGCGACCTTACCAGAATTACTGTCACCTTTGTAGATTTTGTATTAAACGACTCTCGTATTAGAGTTGAATACCTTCACAAAAATTCAAATCCCTTGCAAATAGACACCCAGACTCAGGACGAGTATTCTTGGACTACACGAATGCTTGTTTTACAAACATAAGTCCCTCAGTAATTTTCTATCAAAGCCCTCAACTTCAAACACCGAAAAAAAATACGTAAAACAAACACGCCTATCTTTCAACTACATTTGTTCGTACTATCGGCAAAACAAAGCACATTCAATAAACCTTATACTTTATCAGCGCATATATTCAACGAGATTTATTCTATCGTTGAGCAGGCATCTAGGATCGGCAGTTTGTTGGGCCACTGAGCACCGGTAACGCGTAGAATGAAACGCGGTCCCATTGCAATTTATCTGAATAAATCTATAAATAAAATCGTTCGGGTCGCGTCGTGTAGCGGCTGGTGTTTGAATGAGGAAAGCTTGGTGGTTTTAGGTTATACATTGTGTTTTTTAATTAGTTGATGTTTCTTTTATACCTTTTATTTATTTATTTATTTATTGGATCGGATCGCCAGCAGAGGCTACACAATTACATGCATATTAACATTTTTGCGTACAATATTAGTGTGCGCCTCCAATTACAGGCGACTACATCATTCACTTATTGTCTAGGTAGGTACAACAAGTTAAGTTTTTAAGGGGTATAATTGTACACTTTGACGAACACAGTTTTATGTCCCTTACTCGAATGCTGCTGCTCAGAGACATGTCATCATCGTACAGTTTAAAAAAAATCATATTAACAAATGCTAAAAAAGTTATAAATAAATTGATTGAGTTAGGAATTAAAAACACAGTCAAGCACGAGCTGGACATCCAAATAGGCTAAAGATAACTAAACAATTCACTTTTGTTAGGATACAATATCAAATTTAAGACTGTAATAATTATAATTTCTTAACCTTGAACTGTGAAAATGTCAACCCGAGACGACGAGCGACGCACTGACCTGTTTTTACCATCAATAATATTACTGCAGTGTGTTCACTTTTCAACGTCATCATCATTAAACATTCAACACAAACTATAAGGTAACCATGAACGAAGGTGCAATAAAATAACCCTCACATGTTCAGGCATCAAACGGCAAACATTCCAGCGTCTCGACAGACCCGCGAAATTAATGTGCCGCTAGTTAACCCCCAAACTCTGCAAAATGTAAGTCGTTTGTCAAACAATGCGGCAATTATGTTGTTATTTATGCACAAGGGGTTGTAAGATAGGCTTGCTGATTATTTTACAACAAAAATCAAATGATTTCATCAAGTATTTATGGTTATATATTACAATTTGAATATGTATCATCTAAATAGATCAATTTTAACGCAACGCCATCTAGTGCCAGACTAGATAAAGGTTATATTATAAGTACAAGACAACTAATGAAAATACTTACAATTGTGTTAACAGATACCAGTACTATAGCCAAATTTAACCCTAAGAAATAGCGCTCATCACTCCAACGAAAAGCTTCAACATTAAATCGTGCATTTTTATAAACCTAGTAATTAAATGCTGTTAAAACGGAATATATTACTTTGACTAAAAATAAATTTCGCTTTCAACATAAATTAACATGTAAACAGCGTTCAAAAACAAAACAACCCTAGAGCAAGTGTAATTTTTTGTTAAACAATTCTCTTATCGAAACAGCTGGGGGTTGCTTACCAGACACTGCAAACAGTTAGATAACATGCACGCATATCCTGGTGGGTTTCACTTTACGTCAAGGTACCTAGTACCATATACAGGGTGCTTGGTAATAGATATAGTAAGGTTTTACAACAATGCTGTCCGTTTTTTGCAATGAATTTGACTCATAATCGCTCGTTCATAATAAGAGAATCCGATTGGGTCTGAAACTAGTCGGACAATCCTGATAAATAGGCGTGAGTAAACTTTTGTAGCTTTTAAGAATTTTGACAATTTTTTTGAACGTTTATGCAAAGTTTTAACCAAAAATAGCCTTTATTATTTTTGTTGACAAGAACTGTTCTTTTGCTATTCATAGGTTTTTTACAGACTAACAATTATTTGAATTTTAAATCTTTCTATGGATTTCAAGCAAAATACTTATACCTACCACTTCCGAAAGTTTACCACGGAGGTTGTAAATATATAACGTTTAGGCGAGCCACTAAACCAGACAAGTGTTACAGCACTCTGCACCAACTAGCTATCGAGAACACACATAATGTGTTCACTATACTAATAAACTAACGCATAAATATTGCTTCCTACCATCATTAGTTAATTACCAGCCGTAACGAAACCACGCATTCATGTACGCAACAAATACGTTGTACGCTGAAAATAGGTGCGCATTTTCCCCATAAGCATGAATAAAATTAAAGCATCAATTTGAATATAATCACTTCACTACACACACATTAGCATAGCGAATGATTAATACCCGTTGATAACACGTTTTGCGACACCACCCAAGGAATTTTGATACAAATTTTCATTACTGCCTACATGAGGGAGTTTTTGCACCTCGTGATAAATTAGATGTTAAGGAAAATGTTTTGTTAGCAAAAATGCTTGAGTCATGAAATAGAGACTAGTCTAGAACTTTGTTCCTCGATGTGCGTACGACCGCTAGATAGCGACTTTGCGTGCGTAGTTTTATACATACGTGATTATTGAATTATTGTATTCGAAGGGGAGAAAACTTATGTTTCATGGCTTTTATGTTTCTTTACCGCTGTTACGGTCAAGTTGGATAAAAGGCAATATAAATTAAATATCACGCACCACATGCATGTTTTTCATAATCACACATCAATTGATAACGTTACAATATGCATTATTTAAAACAGAATGAATATCAATTATTACAAGTAAAATATACCTAAGCGAAACTCAAAAACAGTCACAACAAAATTTCATTAAAAACTAACAATAACGAACCGCGTCTGAAAAACAATTCAAAAATTAACACGGCCTTAGGTCACGTATAATCTTATTTAAACGGGATCCCCAAACAAAACAAAACTAGTGGCGTTGCAGGCTATACGGAACACCTGGCGGCAATAATTCGGCTCCTACCTCTATAAATTCGAACGTAAGAAAACAGTTAAATCGAACGGCTTCAGTGATATATGTAGGAGCGAAAAAATCGTAATTCTGAATAGAGGATTTGTGTACTCACTCGTTATTGTGGTAGGTTGTGGGACTATAAATATTTTGTCGAACTTACGATTTACGATACGCTTATATTATGATAATTTTATATGATAGAGTTCGTAAATCAACAATATATATATATATTGTAGGAAATGAATGATTTATCGAAGTGCTTACAGAATTTTCGCGACTTTATGAAGTCTTTGTAAAATGTCGTAGTAATTTTTCCATTTTATTAGAAGTCAGGAAATCATTAGTAATGACATTAACAGTGCTCAATACAGCTAGACGCTGGAAAGTTACTTATTTTGTACGTTATTAAACAAAGAATTTGATATGATCAATAAAAATGGCAGATCGATGTCAAATATCCACGCTCTAAGTTAGCAAAAAATGAAGTAACTTTTAAGTTTATATAAAGTAACCAAAAGCTATATACTGCTGTATACTTAATTCTTTACTAAAATCCACATACCCAAATATATTCACGAAATTTACTATACATGAGGTAGTATGACACCAAATAATAAACTATAGTTAGTTACGGCACGTGCCTGAGCGGAATTTATGGCGAGAGGCGAACCCTTTGGTCGGAATTAGTTTTTGCGACGCGCGGCTAACTGTCGGCCGCGGTGCGTGGTGTCTTCTATAAACCGCGGACTGGCGCACATGGACTCGTGTATTAAGCCATAAGATTAGCGGGGAAGAGAATTATCTTGAGTTTTTACTTATATTTGTTCTGAATGTGACTTGTTTCAGAAACCCCCCACAATACAAGGATCAACATCCTTAGGGCGGTGGACGATTTAAAAAAGAAGTGGTAACCATAAGGAGTGTTGTTTTTTTTACTAAAAACATACACAGCCAACTTTAAATAAAAACTACTGAGACGAATATCAACATCAGTTTTCTCAGTCCGAAGTTAACAAAAATTGAAAAACTGCAGAATGAAAACCTCCTCTTTTTGTAGTAAGACAGGCGTATTTTAGACCAATGTCAGATTCAGTCGATATTCACTATCAAAAATCTAACTATACTTCTACCTTAGACTTTCTTAAACTACATTTGAAAACTCGTCTAGTCAGGAATCACCTGAATACCGAGTCTCCGTATTTACTGTATTCTCCATCAACACTATAACCTATTCCATAATAAAACTAGCTTTCTCTCCTCATCTACCCATCTGGCTCACCATAACTTTGATAGTCAAGTCACCAAAACTTTCATCTCGATAAAAAAAAAATTACCTCCTTACGAAACATTACGAACATTAGAATCACAAAACACATTACCATGATCAACAGTTAGTACCCCTTAAGTACCTTCATTTATCTCAAAATGTAAGCTAAGACTATTAAAGACAAACCTTACTAGCAGTCTAATTACACATAAATTGTATCTAGGTATTCAGTATTCACCTCTAATTTCATTGCCGCATTAGCAGAACTCAGCGTTAGTTTATAAGGTGGCGACCGGGAGCGTAGCGTTGTGTCCTCCGCATCGGTAATACAGACCTGTGTGACATATTCATTGCTACCAACTTGGCGTATTTAATTTATTGTTTTAATTAACATTCGCAGATGGCCTTCGGTTTTGCTGTTTCGCTATTTATGATGTACGGAGAGCAGATATTAGAGGGTAAGTAAATTGGTTATTAGTTTATTTGAATTTAGGTACGTGTTTGTTTAGTTATTATTAGTCGGTAGGAGTTTATCATGGTCTTCCAGTATTTAATGTTTTTTTGTAATTTTGTTGCAGTTTTTGACACTGACAGAATGAGAAACTGAGAGTCCCGCACGTAAAGAAAAACAAGTTTAGTTTAATTTCCATTCTTAATAGTCAGCAAATTCCTCAAAAATAATTTAACAATCTAACGGTGAAAAATTAAAGCTGGAAAATATAAGAATATTAAAATCTTAATTTTGCAATTCCCAGTATATTGATAAATAGGGTTTTCTTTCACCAAAAACAGTACGAATAGTAAAGCATCGTTCAGAATCTTTTTCGTAGAAATCTTCAAGTATCCGTTATTTTGTAGAGTCGCAAACACATTCTGTGAGTGAAATTCTCAGTACTCTATTGGTCCTAGGAATAAAATGTGCTTCTTTTTGTGTGATAAACGTTCAGAACGAGCCAACATTTTTTGATGATTACATTTATGATATTTAAAAAAAAAGATCTTATGTATGTGTATAGAGGTTATGTAGCTAATGGGTAAAACCGGAACATTATAGCTAAGATTCTATCTGTTTGTCACCAGGCTATAACTCATGAGCTAGACGAATATTCTTAAATTACAGATTTCAGTTGCAATATCACAAATTAAAATCGAGCCGAAGCAACATTTAATGTCCAATTTTTGCAAATTTGTATCTCCTTAGCGTTATTGGTCTTGTCGCAAGTCCTACAATAACTTTAAAAGATTTTTTTTTGCATACTTCACGCTAACAGAATTTTGTGGCTGGAACATGTAATCAAAACATTACCTTTTTCCCCATCTCATTAGAAATAAGCACGCCAGACGCTAGGTCACTTTCTTTCACACCCGACCGAGCAAAATGCATACAGAAATAAAATTTACGCCATTTTTAACGCAAAGGTACTTAAAGTGTCGGTCTAATTGCGTCATCAGCCGCGTCGTATTGTCACTCAGTACTCGTGACGTCATCCACCAACGAAATGGACCGAATGACGGATGGAAAATGGCGGATGAAAATCTGAACGCGATTATATTTTTTAACGCTAAAGTTTTTAACATCGTTCATATTTAATGGCGTTTAAATTTAAAATGGAAAGCCTATGGTTGTTTTTAAATAATTTTGAAATCGGATATAATTTAGAAAATAAGATTGAATGTTAATAATATTAATCAGCTTACAATTAGTTGTGTTTATCACCAATTCATTAATGGAACTCAAACAACTCAACAAAAGCAATAATTTATATACATATAAAAATATGTTCGTCTGTTTGTCCTTTAAACGTGAACAAGTCAATAATCAGAATTTTAAACCGATATCAATGTTAACAGCTCGTAACCCTATATCATGCATACATTCCATTCTTCACTGCATTGAATTGCAAGCATCTTTACTGCATTGGTTTATATACCTTTTAATTTCGAAACACAAGACGGTCGAAGCCAAACATAATCAAAGTATTATGAAAATCGAATAAAACAATTTTAAAGTGCAGCAAATTGATTCATAAGTGAGCAGTGTGATTGCAAGGCAGCGCACGCCCCCGTAACTCGGTGTAATGTATTTCAAGTAAGGTAGGTCGTTGCCGGATTAATAGAGTACTACCGACCAACTTGCCGTACGAAGCCGGCTATGTACGACTGTGTTGTTATACGATCACTTGACCATCATACTGTGTAGTTGTTTGAGATTAATTTTGATAAAATCAAAGAAGTGTTTCCATTTAACGTTATAATATGTTATTGGTAACGATGAAACTTAATAAGAAACATTTTGGAATTTTGGCATCAAAAAGAGAACAAGCGACATGACACAAAAAAAATGCACTTATTCACTTGTTAAAGCTGCAAACTATTCTTACTGACTTACTGAGGTAGCTTAAATTTATCCTCTTAATTCTGATATATCAAATATTTGATCTAATGTATCCTATATATATTACTAAAAGCTACAACATACGCACAAAAACACTCAACCGAATCCTTTACATCCCAAAATTGGACGCACGAAAACCACAACTTAGCTGGAAACAGCATCGCGGGATGATGTAATTACTTTAAAAGCTTAGCAAATATTTTTATACGGAATAAACGTTTACTAGACCGTAATAATGTTGTGTACCCTGTTGCCTGATTCGTGGTATTTTGAGCACATTTTGTTATATCCTTTATCCTGCATTACCATCATTAAACCGAATGTTTGTATGCCATGTTTATTTAACGTATTTACTGAATGTAACTTATTTTCTTTGTTATATTCGTTTTGTTGTTTAATTGAAATTTTATTGTTGATCTTTTTGGTGGTTGAATTGTATTTAAGACTATATTTACAACCAGATCTCTCAGTTGTTTTAAGTGACATACATTTTCTGTGTACTGTTAGCTGACTTATTTTACGTTTAAAGATTATACATTTTACATATAACGTATTTTGTGAAACCCAGTGAGCCTACCGCCAGGTTAATAGGAATATTTTTGTAGGGGTCAAAGAGAGATGACGCTCTACGAAGTTCCAAAACCGTAACACACATAGAAATGCGACCTTAACCATAATAATATTACTTTATGACAAAATATTAAAATTACGTTTTCCAAGAAAGTATTGCCCTATCCTGACAATACACATAGTTTTCCCCTTATAAATCTTGATTGTCTGAACTTTTTTCGCTACCTAATATTTATTTAAATGTACCCAAAACCTACATTTACGAAGTGGCGTCTGTCCTTCATAATCCAGGACGATAATCAAATGAGTACCGTGTTTTCCAAACCAATAATTATGATTTGCTTTTAGGCATATTAAATAAAATCAGATAAAATAATCGAATCCGTCGTATAATTAAATTAAGCCCTCATTAAGAAATGGATGCACAGTCATGTTTACGTTTCAATCTGTCAATATTCGTTAAGAGATGAGCCGACTGCGCCCCGCTGCGGTTACTTTGTAGACATAGCTCAATTTATTTAATGGTAAAATCATATGTTTACCTCGTCAACCTACATTTTTAGTTTTTAGTGTAAATATACTCTAAAACTCAAAAAAAAGAAAATTAAACCAGACATTTCTTATTTTGTGGTCTAAACATTTCCCTGTCCCAAATATTAGACAGCAAAGTTGCTAAGGCCTGTATCCAGCGTCCAGTAATGGACGGCAATGGGCTGACGATGGCTTTATTAAGTTTGATTCATAACAACGAGTAATGTACAACAAACCAAACAAATGTGTTTTTATTGCAAACATATTCATTTTAAATAAATATTAAGAATGTTTTTATGAAAGGCAAGACTAAACCAGTATCTTCAAGCAAACTGTAATCGTTAAAGGTCATCAAACACTAACGTTGATAAACTAGGACGGTTAAATTTAAAATGTTACAGATAATAGGAATAACTCTTTAATATATTTATTTCGCATACAACAGCTTTAACAATCCAAATAAAATGCATATGTTTTGATTTTAATATCGAAATAAAAAGGAAAAAAAAATTCAGAAGCTTTCAAAAATCTTTACAAATATTTGAATAAAAATTGGAAATAGAACTAGAGAATAACTGATATAAAAACTGAATACTCCTTTAAAAATAGAAAATTGTACCAGAACTGAGTAAAACTTTTACAACAAATTTTACTAGAATTTCAGTTTTAAAACTTAGTAATTTTCGCTGTCTAAACTAATAATAATTTTTAATTAATTAAAATATATATATATACACCGTGATTTTTTAGTCGTCTCACAAAAGCAGCCCATTTCATGTATCCAATGACTAAAACACGTTCATGATAACAAAATAGGTATTTATGAGATTTGAATAAATTTAAAATGCAATTTTTATTCAATATTATGATGCATTTCGTAGTTTTTTAGAAACACAGCTCTGTTGCGAGCGCGGTCTGAGCCTTGTAACTTTATTATTTTGAAAAGTATATTTCAGATTTCTCTTGTTTAATTTTTCTTCGTACTTATTATCTTAGTTGATGATAAAAAAATTATAATCGCGCCTAGGGGTATTTTACGTTGGATACATGAACTGGGCTTCTTTTGTAAGACGACTAAAAAATCACCGTGTATATATTACAATATGTTTCTATTCAAAATTTTCATCGACTGTTAGTTCAAAACTGAAAGGTCGAAACCACGCATGCAGTTTAAATTCTTCAATTAATAATTTGTGTTTCAAATTTTAAGAATATATTTAATAGGAGAAGTTTGTGTTCACTCTCACTGAATACTGAAGCGACACTGAAACTGTAACTAAATGGTTATTCGTTCAAAAGTACTTGAAAAAGTGCTCTCAAATTCCATTTACTTAAAATCTTTTAAATAATATTAAATGATCTCATTGAAAATGTAAGCCTTGATTTTATTTTAGGCTCAATATTTGTCATTGGACTGATAAGCGAAATAGCGAAAAAAGCTAATGTATAAAACATCACCAAAACAATACACATTTCAAATATTAAATATTTTTAATAGATGCCTTCAAATTACTATATTACATACTTTATTTTAAACACTCTCTTATAATATTTTATTCCATTTTAATAACGCCTTTAAGTTTAAGTATAAGTAACAATATTGTCACCACTCTTTACTTAAATACCGTTTCAAAATAAATCTATGTATTAGCACGTTTCTAAAAATAAGTTTTGTGAGCGTTAAAATATTAAAACGACGTAATCTAACGCGACAGCGAGACTCCCTTTACGTCTACGCCGTAGTCACGTGTAGCTACGCAACCGCTACGCACGCGACCGAGATGAAAAGTAAAAACAATATTTTTGGACGCAGATTAAAAATATGACGAAAGTTTATAAATGCGGGAAACATTTCCTTTTAAGTGAATTTTGTTTTATGTTTGCGTTTGATAAGTTTATATTGTTTTAGAATTTGTGTGTATTATATGATTCAAAAATAAATTTAGAAAATGTTTAAAATGTCATTAAGTACCTTGTGCCCAACATTTTGAACACGAAACTAGCAACTATAAAATAATCATATCTAAACTTACCGCTATGAAGATACCGCAGATGGCGATACAACTGGATACATTCAGTTCATACAAAGTACTTAAAACTTTACAAACTACAGTAAAATCGTATACAAAGACCCTACACTAACACCGACTACCACATTGATACCTAACATGCAACTACTGACAACTTCACAACCAGTGAGTAGCTTCTTAAACTTTAAAACTAACCTAAACACTTTTTAATTACTTTAAAAATACTTTAAAAACACCTATTGAATAAAAACTATTAGAAAACTTGCAAAGTTCGATACTATATTTGATTTGAGTTTTTAGTTAACGAGTAGAACGCCGCGCCATTTATTAGTGGCCAGTTTTAACAGTTATTAATTGTTTAAAAACTTTTTGGTAGTTGTAACTTTTTTGGCTAGGGATGTGGAGCGCGTGCTACGGCGGGCGCCGACGGTGTAGCACTGAGCTCGCCGGCTATCAGGCAGTAACGACTGATATCGGTCTAGGATAGGTGTAGGTCTGTAGGCACAGCAGCCCTAACTACGGGCGCCAGCGTGCGAGGCGAGTCGGGAGCGAGCGACGTACCACCGCTACTGTTTCACACGACTTCACTTATGTTTGGATTTAGTTTCATTGTTTAGGTGATAGTGTTTGTTATGCTTGTTCAAATGTTGGGAAGTCGTTTGTCCTGTTGTTTAATGTGCGTTGTTAAGTGATACTTTAAGCTTAGAGTTAGTATATTTAGAACTATATTTATTATTGTTACATTTTATTGCACTTGTTACCGCTTACTTTCGCACTAAATATATCTGAAAATTTAATTAATCCCAACATTTTATGGATGGCAAAATTTTTCAATATAAAAATTCCTCTGTCAAACCAATTTATTAACCAAGCAATTTATTGGCCTTTGAAGTCACGATTCAGTTGTAGCCAAGTGCACAAGTATTTACAAATTAGACAGAATGTGTACGTGATTAATGTCTGTACAAATAAATCTCTAACGACCATTCAATAGAGAAAAGTAATTACTTAGAGTCTCCAGCAATACACCTGATTTTGACCGGAGACCTAAGAAAATAACATTCAATCTAAATGTGACTCACGGTCAAACGAAACAAAAGTCAATAAACCGTTTGAAGTTCAAACGGTCGATACCTAAACCAATTGAATGCCGTGGGTGATCGACGGCCACGTTCCACGTAATCGGTTCTCAATCGAACGCGCCGAATATAGGCCTCACATTCCTAACTAGTCGGAATGAAACTTCGCCCATTATTGCCTTCTGCGTCGTCGCCCAAAGAAATTTACGAAATCACGTGCAAGAGCCGAAGCACAAAGCGAACGTTGTGATTTCAACCCGAAATAAAGGCCGGAAGAACGGTTCTGGTAGCATTTTCGTATTTTCAGTACAATGGATGGACAAAGGCGTGATTGCGCTCAGATACGAACCATCGGCGAATATAGACGCAACGCCATCTCTGAGCGGAAATAGGAACCGCTTAGTCGGCCCTTGATTGAAGCATCGTATTCCGGCGTGCAGCTGAATTGCAGTTTTAGCTTTTGATTATTTCGTACTACACTCGTTGAACGTGACGCAGTAGCTTTCTTTTTAGTGCTTTGTGTTCGTATAATTTAATTTGGAAAGTTGCGCGTTCAGCTGGGAAATCGTATCACTACTACGTACCGTTTTCTACGTTTTACTCTGTACTCTTTTCTGTAGATCTTAAAAATAAAATTCAACTTGTAATGTAATGACTTCGGACTTTGGTTTTATTTCGACTAATCAGTGTAATAGAACTGATGCTCTGGTTTTGAGTTTAACTTAAACAATAGAGAACTTAAACATTAGAGTGTAATATTGAAACAATTAGTTAGTTTTATTTGTGTACAACAAAACTACGATAAGAAGTTCGTTTCATAGTATTAAATCATATATGCGTTACCTTATTTTGGAGAAGATTTTTTTTCTAACGGTTTAAACCTATGTTGTAGTTAGCAAGTTTAAGCAAGTTTGGAAGAGAGGTTCTCTACGCAATGTATCTAGCGCTCATGTTTCCACGTGTGGTGTTAGACCGTTTTATGCATTTAGAACAAAACTATAAATTCCCAAATAATCAGTGTGCTTAAACAATCAAAACTCTGATTCCGAATTTTAAAAAGGTAAACATTCTTATTTGAGTCTCAATTTTAATTGCTAAAACATCCAACAAACCCGCTCTGGTCGACCATAAAGACAAGTTATTACAACTACATGACAATTGTGCTCCAAACATTTACATAACAAATTGTATGAGTCCGAGGGACTGTCCCCAGCGATTTTTATGGAGTTAGAAACAGTTGCCTATGAAGCCGACATATTTACACAAAATATTTAAACAAGGGACGGCTAGTGGGCATTTCTGTCCGTATTACAAAATTACACGACCTTGTTAATGTTTGTTATAGTTTGTGCCTTTTAATTAAACTCGAATTGCAAAAAGAGTTGTTTTAATATGAAAATTGTTGAAATGAAATCTGTTTCATCTTGTGTTATTCATAAAAACTATAAAATAATAACAAAACGTGATAGAATACCAAAATTACAATTTTATTAACCATTTCGAGCCTCCACGGTAACAGTTATCTGCACCTAGCAGGACAACAAATTGTATAAAAATTATTAAACTTAAAATTTAATTCAGAAGCCTTTCCTTATTTTTTTATGTAATTTTAGTATCTTAATACAATTCATCTATAAGTAGACCACCCTTCTCATCAAAACATATGAAACAAAAATAACAGAGCTTGCTAATGTCTCCGGTCTATCCGATATGTTAGACTTGTTTACGTTTACTTATGTAGCGTAATGTAAAGGCTTCGGGCTCGCCGCTTGTTATTCAAGATGTCTGGGGAGATGCTGTAAAGTGAGTCGCCCTGTATTCTGCTGCGTACCGACTAGATTCGTGCTCGTCTTATAATCGTGTAGACGCATAATTTTAGATGTTAACTACGAGGAAATGGGAACTGCATTGATATTTTATGTATTATTGTAATATCTATGTTGAATTAAGTAAGAAATATGTTCATAATTTTGAATGAAATTATGAAGATCTTTCAAAGTATTTTTTTGAAATATTCTTCCGTAAAATCAATCCTTCAAATTATAAAACTTAGTTTTAATCTAAATAAATTCTAATATTTAAGTGATTAAATTCAGCATGACCTTTAAGGTTTATTTTTTGTTGGTTTGCTGTAAAACCCTTAACTAGAATCACCCAAAAAATAAATCCATTGCCCAACAATTCTCATACCTCAATACCAAGACACAACCTACAAACTAACAAGTCCAAAAACAATTTACATGGCGCACGGCTAGAGCGGCCGGCTCGATTTCCATAACTAATTAAATTGTGGACAAAGTTGGATCGCAGGTGTGCAGTGGTCTGCTACTCCAACTCCTCACGACCTGTTTATTTGAGTATATAATGGGGAATATAAATGTATTTCTTTATGTTGCTGAGGTTACAAGTGGTGAACGAGGGGTCTTGTGCATGTGTCTTGTATATTTGTGTAACAGTTCCGTAACGCGCAAAAGTATTTCTTTTTGCGAAAAAAGTCGCATTTCTAGGTGTCGTAATAAATTTTACATTATTATTGTTTAGGCAGTTATTTAATAATGATGGATAGGTTTTCTTTATTTTGTTCTAAAAACATAAATTGATTAAATTACAGTGAATAGAACTTCCGCGTGACGTCACCTCTGTAAGGCAGTATACTAACTTTAGTGATGTAACTTTAAAGCAGTTTATGAATGTATTTTTTTTTCAGTTAACGTCAATAAATATTTCTTATATTTATTTATATATTTATTCCTTTACCTGGTGGGCTAAAATATTTTTATTTTTTAGACCCAGCCATTATCAACATTCTTTGAGTTTTTGTTGATATTTGATGACTCATATAAACCACTACATTTACCAATAATATCTTCGTATTTGTCGCAACAACGAGCTCCAACGAAATGTTTTAATAGTCCAGTTACCGTGTGCGGCTATAACGTTTTATTTGGCCTATCGGATCCGAGCCGGCATTGCATTCGATACAGAACCTCATTACCGGAACGATTCAATTCCGACCGGATAACCGAAGGCGTTACTGTAATGATAATGAGCTTAATCGAACGTTTTAAACGTAAAATCAATTTAATTACTTCGCTTTGAGTCGCTTTAAATAATTTTGTTTATTTTTGCAATATAAATTATGCAAACAATCTTTTTTGTGTACACACCGCCCAGCCCATTACTGGATAAATTCCATAAGTATTTCTTGAATTGAAATTTAAAAGAAGTAAGTAAGCTTGATTTAATACTTTTATGGTTTCACAAACTTGTGTACGCAACCTGCATATAAATATCATTTTTTAAAACTAACACCTGATAAATCAATTCGCTTCTATCTCAAAAATTTTAGGTAAATCATTTCCCCTTCATAAAAATCACAGGAAAACCTTCAGCCAAAGATTTTTTCATAAGTGTTTTTTTATTAATATTTATATGTGATAAAACTTCCTCCACGCCATGAGCGAACAATACGCACATTTGTTAAGAGGGTCCCCTTATTAATGGATAGTTTGCCTCCATTAAAATGCGGATGAAATGGGGGTGGCAAATGCGTAAGCATAATGTGAAATTTATTTTACAGACAAAATGGTTCCTTATTTTGAATCAATTTATTTTGTACATGAAACGATTTATCATTGAATTATTAAATACAAATTCCACGTAGCTGTTTGTTGGTTGGTTTCCCAGTTACGGTCTAAGCTAAGTGTCGGAGATTTAGATAGCGAAACGAAAGTATAATAACGCATAATAATAAATCACTGTAACATAAATAAAATCCACTTCCTTATACGAAATTAATCGTCAAAAGCGTATTCATTATTAACTAAATACCTTCAACACCCAAAAGTACAATTAGCAGATTAAACTTAATCAAATTTTCTTTTAATAGTTTCTATTGAGAATATTAGTTGCTATGAGCAACTGCACCGGTAACAGAGTGCTAAACCCACCTAATGCGACGTGTAGCGGGTTCGAACGCTACGGTAGACAATTATTTGTGTGATCCGTAAAAAGTATGGTTGTCTTGTGCATGTGACGTTCTTTACTGCAGAAGGAAAAACACAAAAAAAATATGACTGCTACTGACCACTGAATCTAACTACTGATTTGAGTAACACAAGTAGCTAGCCTGAAGAAGGGTTATAAAGTTTTTACCAAATTTAATAAATAATATAACCTAGAAGTGTTCGGAATCGTTAGTTTGTCATAACCATAACTTAAAACCTGATTAATTTCTATCGCATTTGAAAGTATTCATTTCAAAATCTTCCTTCTTTCCCTGATCATCTTGTCATTGATAGTCTAATATATAAAATTTCTGTGTCACGATGTTAGTTACCGTACTCCTCTGAAACGGCTTAACCGATTTTTACCAAATTTTATATGCGTATTCAGTAGGTCTCAGAATCGAGTAATATCAATTTTCATACCCCTAAGTCATAAGGGTTGCTCACACTAAAAAAAATATTTTGTTTTTTGGAGGATTTGTTTTTTTTTTTTGGTATAATGTGGCACTAAAATACATACAAAAATTATTCGGCAAAATAACGTTTGCTGCGTCAGCTAGTTATCTATAAAACATCGCTTTACCTCAAACTAAGCAACAAATATATCGAATCCTCTCGCTCTCATATCTCAGCGTTAAAAGCAGTATTTATAAACGTAAAAACCTATAGAGTGGAAACAAAAGCCATTGAGTTAATGAAACACCACGGAGCGGCGTTAATGAGCCATATAAAACACGTTCCATGTGTTATATCAGGTTATAGTAAGTGGACGTAATGGGGGGCTGGGGAACAACTACTAACGTGTTAATAGTACACTTTTCTACAGAAGTAGGTACTGCAGGCGATTGGTCGATTGGTGAGATGTTAGTACCGCATTGAGAGTGGAGTTTCAGATTTTAAAAGATTTAGCTACTCTACCACCATACATAATGTCATACTATACAGCTTAAAAGACAATATCACTTAAGTTACATATATTTTTTTAGGATGTAAATATATTTTATATTTGTCTAATCGAATATAGATTATGTACGATTAGACTAACTTAAAATGGTAACAAAACCGACCACTCCTAAGTTCCTAAACTACATGTTACATAATATCAATGAATACATCTGTAAGCGAAACTACGAACATCGTAGCACAGAGACTACGTAGCAGCGTAGTGGCGTAGCACATTTGTAGCCCTTCAATTTGTTATGTAAATGCATCTTTTGTCCGTCCATCCGTCCGTAGCGAGCACCACTCTATAAATTTATTCGAATACCGTTGGGCGTGGGGATTTCCAGCAATTTTGTGCAATTGCTGCTCTGCTGGACCACTATTGGCGTTGTCAAGGTTACAACAATCGTAAGATGTTGAATGGTCACTTTGAGAGAGTATTATGGAGATCAAAGCAAGTAGTACTTTGAATAAGGTTTCATTTTGTATTTACTTTTTTTATACAATATTACCAACATTACTTTGGGTTCGTTTAGACATATTTCAGTACTAGACAATTCTAATAAAAGTTATAATCAGGTCCAAATGCACAACTAACAGCAAATGCAACCAATAATTCACAGTACTGCGTATGTAAGTGTTAATAACAGTGAAATGTTCGAACCCAGCCCACGAGAGCAATTGCCTTATCTACCGGGCGTTGGAATCAACCGCATTAACTAATAACCCACGTAGTTCAATCTGATATATTTGTGGTGGATAATGTTGATTTTGTTTTGTTTCTACTTCGCTATTTATTGGTTCAGAGTGAAGTTTTGTTTGAATTCACGATTTAATGTTTTGGTGATTTCGAATTGTTTGTATGAAACTTGATCATTATAAACATTTACTTAACAAATATGAGCCTTTACTGGATATGTGCAAGAATTTGAAAATATTAAATTGCTTTAAGATTTAATCATTTTTTATTTTCACTTTCTTTGATACTTTTAAAGTTTTTAGCTTAATAACTTTAAAAGCGCCTTGCCAGTTTTGTGCCCATCTTTTATACAAAAGAAAATATCGATCATCTTTCATTGCGCTGCCCTGCAATGACTCCTGACCAACCTTAGAGCTCATTTAATCTTAGATCTCTTACCTACAAAAAACAAATTAAGAGCAATTACACACAACCCGACAATAATCCAAACAATCAATATCAATCAAAAGCTCCGGTATCACCTCAATCAATCGCCACACTATTCACTCGTAACAAACGCATTGAATACGTTAATAGGCTAGCAATCATCAAATCATCGTCCGTCATCGAATCATCGGGCATTGTGGAGGGGGGCGCCACTGAACCTCTCAATATGCAAATTGCTCTGCCACGGAAAGCCTAACTGGCTATTGTAGGGAACGACCGGGATCGGTATAAACGGCTTTAGCGTCTAGTATGCGATGCGAGTGTTTTACTACGTTATAATCGGTGTTATTGATTAAAATTATGATTCACTAGCTTAGCTTAAGACTTTGTTTATGCCTACATCTATATCCAGGGCAATAACTATCTCCATGTTTATCAAGATTAGTTTAGTCGTTTGAATGTGAAAAAGTAACAAACATATAAATTACATATAAACTATAATAAATTATGGTATTAGTTTTTTTTTTATAAAAAAAATGTTTATTCGTGAACAACAAATAACATACTATCATATACCTACTTAAAATTTTAGCAACTTGCACGCTAAAAAACAGACTAGACGTTAAACTAGACTCTATTTTTCTATTATTTAATCATGCTCTTAAGTATAAAGTTCACATATTTTAAATAAACATTTCCTTAAATATCTGGCAGTACAGTCAGCAGCGGTGCGCCGGATATTGACACTGCCGCTATTTCCGCTAGGCCCCACTCCGACCAGAATAAATACTGCGCGGGATTAAGGTGGATGACCTCATATTGCTCATTATAATAGTTTACTAAGGAATTATTACTATTTTTATGTAAAACATGAAAACTTTTCTATGCAAGGTTTCTTTCTTCGTATCTCAAAGTATTATGTAGCTTACACACGAATTATACAAGAATCAAACACCCTCTATTTATTACAAGCTCCAGTTACATAAAGTACTTCTAACCGCTAAAACAAAAGCCAAAGATAATAAAAAGAATACCCAAAGGGACATTTAAAATGAAAACTCGGAAAACTCATGAAGTAAAGTCGACAAGTTTTAAAAGCATTTCTCGGTTTATTTGCGAGTAATGATTAACATTCATCATGTAAATTGTTATAAATTGTTAGATCGAAATGTAACTCTGAATCATGAATACAGAAAAAAAATACTCTTGAATATTTCCGTTTTTAATACTTCGTAAACTTGACGATTAAGACTTCCACTTTGGTTTATGAAAATTTACTTTTCCATTTATCTTTTCAAATTCTTTTTTACATATTAAACAGGGTACTTTTGCTTAATAAGTATTAATATTTATAACAGAGCTGAGGAATTGTAGATTTTGTTTAAGTGTTTAATTACTAAGACGAAGAGCTTAGGATTATAGAAGAAGTCGTGAACATGGCCAAGGGCTTCAAAATCTTCACAAACATTCCTAAAAAACATATTTTTCCCCCTTTTGATATTCATCTACAAAACTATGCGCAAATACTACTCATAATCTTCTCCTAACTTCTGCCCCAACACCCTTGCCCCACTGAAAAGGGACACACCATACCGTAGCCCAAAATTAAATTAAATATACACATGAATAACTAAACTTTTCAACGCATAACTCACTTTACACCTTTTAAACAAAACAATAAAACATAAGTAATTACGGCTTTTATTAACCCAACGCCGAATTAACGTAACAAATGGATGATCATAAAAATAATTTATTCACTGAAGCTTGCTATTATGATATTCACAGAAACATAATTCGATTTACATTCTAAACGATTTTATTACAGAGATTGGTGACCTCTTAAGATGAAATATCTCTCAATTGCATTGAATAATCTTTTCAATCGGGAATGAAAAAAAGATTTCATCCCATACCACGGGGTATTACGCATTAATTTGTTGGGGTTCAGGAAAATGAACAAGCAATGTGGAAGTGGAGACGGTTGTGCATTTATTAATAGAAGAAAGTCATCCCTTTGTAAATCGTCTAGAACTAAATTGTAGTAGTGAATGACAGACTAATACAGAACCTTAACAAAACTATTATTTAAATGTATCTTAAGTGTGTATTTCTTTATTAGGGAAATATTTTGAAATGTCTTTGCTGGTGGTCATGTAATAATTTTTAAATACCTTGTTAAGTATGTTTTGTAACTAACAAACTATTTTGTAGAAGATTGACATTTGCTAATGTTAGAGTAAAAAAAAACCTATTTATAGAATCATTCAAAAATCCTTTACTCATAAATACATCTATAAATAAACATGAACCACATGAAACCTTTGAAACTTTTAAACCTCAACAACATGAAACGAGGTCTTATCCCGCCATTCTAATGCAATGACAGGCATTGAGCGTTACCATACGCTTCCCTCGCACCCTAACTCATCGCGGATTAATTAATTCATTGAATACGTTCAAAAAAATCCAATACTAATGTTTCCCGTTTTGCTGATGTACGCATCTTTTCATCCTCCCCGATTGCGGAAAATAAAATGTATCTCCTCCCCCGTCAGTTTTACTAAAAGAACCATTTGTATATGAAACGACCATTACCATTAGCCGCCGTTTCACTTCGCCATTGATGGGCAGCCCCTCGGCCATTCAGTGTCCGATGCAGACATATTATGTTGAGTTCATTACATTGTGCTAGCCGGTAGGTGTGTACGCGTAATGGGGAATCGACAGCGCAATAGTTTGTACACACGGGAAGTAATGTATTGACTTCTTTGTGAGGAAAAAACTGATTCGTAATCTGGGAGTGACAGCAGAATATTGACCAAGAGCCCAAACACGACAGTCTGAAGAATACCTGTTCAATTTATCTATCACTTATAATTATCGTAAAGCGGATTCTTAATGTTTAAAAACGGTTTGCTCTAGCTTATTAATCGGAATCGCCCGACTAGTTTTTGGACCAATAGGAGTCCTTATTCGAAGATTCGACTCGAGATCTCACTGGCTTTGATTCTGTTGTCTTTTAAAAGAATCTTCTAAAAATATGAGCCTATTTACGTTTCAATAGTATTTTCGAAATCGATAAGTTGGTACCCCAAGTCCCACCCATATGCATGTTTATTTTAAGCCCAGCATTCCAAACACGAGTGCAAATCTGAAATCCTCTTACAGGAATACTTCTCGGCTCTCATTGATATACTGGAGCAATAGCCTCTGTGTACTTTGCATTATCACTGGCCATGTTCAAGACGATTTGAATTTCAATACACGCCGAACTGTCCCGGTGTGGATCGCGGCTGCGTAATACTGCCAGCTAAACACCATAATATGGGCATGACGTTCTGTCAGTCGTTGCGATAGAATATACTTTATGGTAACTCTATGACCGACGAAACCTCACTCAATTTAAGCGGTATTCGGTGACAAAAGTAAAATCACCAAAGGTGGGATATTAGTTTTACAACAAAGTATTTTTTCGGATTTCAAAATATGCATTTTTTGAGGAAAAATATTTTTTTGTGCATTTCTTAATTTATTTTTGTTACACGTTGCTTTCATGGGCGGGCAGTTACAGTTTACGTACAGTTATTTCGAAACAGTAATATTTGGTAATGTTAGCAATAAAAAAACATCATAAACTTGCCAATTAAAATTAATAAACTAATTTTGTATTTACGATATCTTTACTGCAATATCAGCAAACTAGTTCAATTCGATTCAATAAAACAAATATAAGCAACAAAAATCCTAAGAAAACAATTCGAATCTTCAGGGATCTCTTCTTACGTCAGCTTAGCGCGCATAAAAATAAACATCATATAAAATATCTATTTTAAAAGCCCGATACGGTTGTGACAACCGCGGGCCACGCGTATCGTCTCCGTATATAATACACAGTTGTCCGGTTGCCGATCTTAAACAATAAATCTATTGGCGTCCGAAAGGGGCTTAGCCGGTCCCCTTGGCTTCTCTTTGTAAATTCCCTGTTCGTATCTTTTCGCTCGAATGGCGACTTTATCTTCGGGACTGTATTGGCTTCGATGGAAAATGTATGGTGTGGAATTAAGACCGTCTCTTGTTTGGAACGGATTTACTTTTTTTGAATAACGTCTTTTTTTATTTGGGATATTTTTTTTTTGTATAAGACTTGCTAGGACGATTATTAGATTGCCGGTGTAAGTAAATACTTAACAAGATTTAAGTTAAACACTGTAAACAAAAGTTCCTTTATAGTCTCGTTAAAAAAAATAACGATTGTTTCCTGTGAGATGACGGCTGATATAAAGAAGAAGACATGTTGCGCCGACCCCAATTAACACCCACCCCGACCCCACATTGGGCAAGAGAAGTTCAAATCCAGAATAGAGTCTAAAGATATTGTCGTTGATTGATCGAGTTATACGGAGTAGCTTTTGGGTAGTGTGTCGCCACTGAGCCCTTCCGAGAGTTCACGGAAGCGAGCGTGGACGTTCCCAATGTTTATACACAACGGGCAGTACACATTAATAGGATCTACCTTTACTCTCAATTGGACGTAACAGTTGACAAGAAACTGCTTTGCCCCAGACATTGGACTCTACATGGACACACATACGCACTCACACACACACCTATGCTGGGATACCATAATACCTTTCAAAAACAAACAAGTGAGAATCGAAAAAAATCTCTCACGATCGAGCAATTGCGAATTTAAAAATGGAATTGCTCCAATTTCGTTCTGCTATGGAAGAGTGCGCAAACTTATTAGCAAGCGACCGTTGGGTTATCGGCGATCTTCCTTTACTTTTTGCAGGTGATCGGACGGTACGAGATTGATTGGACGATCTCGATTGGACGCTGGCCCCGTGACTCATTTTAGACGTCACCAACTGACGTTTCAGCTGCAACGTTTTAACGATTACTGATTGCGTTTTTAATGAATAGAGGATTTTGTGTCGTTAGCTTCGCGTGTGGGGATTTGATTATCGCTTTTGGTGCGATTGATATCAATCGGTGTGAGAGGCGGGGTATAGACTCCCGTATGCATTTATGGATAAGTTTCTTAAAAAAAAATGTTAGGCGAACCGATCCTACCATACACTATAAAGCCAATACTTTTATAAATTAAATTCCCCGCTTCTAAGATACACAGACAAATAAAAGCCAGATTCTGGAATGACTAAATAAATATTCTTGCATGCGTTAGTCCAATTAAGTCAGTAAGACACAGATATAAAAGTAAACGATAATAGGATTTATGCGGTGCTCGTTACGTAAAAATGTTAAGGTACAAACGTGCACACGTCTCCGCCAACAACATTAGAATAATTGATTAACTAAACGCAAAGAGAAATAATCGCGATTCAGCGTTTTATCAACTAAGGATTGTTGCACGTTTGCGATTGATATTTGACTGACTGAGGCATTGAGTTGCGTGTTAGTGGGTATTGGATAGAAATAAAAGTAATTTTAATTGAAAGATTTTTTTAAATTTTGTAGTATGTCCCGGTTTTTATTAATCTTGTCTAAAATTTTTAATTAACACAAATTTTTAAAACAATATCGTATAATTATCATTTTTTTAGAATCTTAAGAAAGGACATGGATTAGAAAAATAATCAAAGTTTAAAACCCATCCGCGAAAATCTTGTCGTTGCAACCAGCCTAAATCTCTTCCGTGCCAGGAAAAATGATTTATAAAAGCTCGCTCTACTATACACGTCTCCTTTCCTCCTGCTTATTTCACATGCTTCCGTCCTTGTCTATACTAGTCCAATTTCACAGGCGGCTGGTTGCTTCCGTAGGACCTCGGTGGCTCGGTAGTAATGCCTCTATTGATTAAGAAACGTGAATATTCATTCAATTATATGGTAGCGCGGCTCCCTGATGAAACCCCGTGGGTTATGGTTTTAAAGGGTATTTACCTACTCTGAAAGAAAATATTTGTTCTGTTCTATTGACATCGTCGGATTTCGTTCGCGTTTATTTTATTGTAAGGATTCCTAGTTTGTCTGAGGATAAGGTTTTACTACTTAGTTGATAAGGTTGTTTTAAGTGAAAATAAAATGTAGTCCCGAGCTCTCTTATCCAATTCCTACTCTTAAGCCACTTAAAGTGTATGAGTAAAAACTGAGTTAAGGAATAGAATAGGTGACCTACATTCATACAAATCATTTGATTACCATATTGTAATTAGTTCGCACATGACAGAAGATACAAAACTAATATCATACACTTTCGAATCACAAATCCCTCCTTACTTGAACTACACACAGCTTTTCATTATTCATTTCCCCAATATTGGAATAAGTAAGCAAACAAAAATATTCATCGGGCTTCTGGATAAAGATTTCTTTCGCAATATGTAGGCGGGAGCTAGCAGTGGCGGAGGTTTCCGCACAATCTATCGTCGGTATAATGGAGCTGTTAAAGACAATATGCTAGGAAACATATTGGATGCAGCCCGACGAATGTGTAAGCGAGCGCGCGGAGACGACTCCTCAGGGCTATGTCGCACTGGGTGGAAGACGGTATCTGTTTATGTGGAGTTTGGAATGTCTTGTTTAAGAATTTTAGATTTTAGAAGAGTTTGTTCTAAAGAGCTTGGGTGTTTTGTTGCTATTTAGAGGTAAATAAATAAAAGTACATGACACCGATTATAGAGATCATGGAAAAATCAACTAGGACTAGGACTCGAAACTAAGACTCCTGGTTCAAGCACTGACAAAGAGCTCAAATTTAACGAAATTGTATTACATCTAGTGACATTTAGTGATCTAGACTTTTGATTTAATTTTATTTATTTCATTTGAAATTACCTTCTTACAAAGCAGAAGGTTTGGTGTTCTCTGAAATTTTAAAACAAAAAAAAAGACAATTGAATAACTACACTTCTATCATTCAAATATTATATGCCAATGAGCCTTGGGAAAAGGCTAGGCCAATGAATGGCATAAAACAAAAAAATCCGAATCCTTTCAAAACTAAAAACTCACTATTTATATTTTTTAATCCTTTGAAAGGCGAACATGCATCCAGTGTGCCTCAAGGTTTAACAAGCGATAAATCCATAGCTACATCTGGGCAGGCGCTCGGTTCAATTTTATTACTATTCTCTCTGCCGAGGACTTATTCGATTCACCCGTCAAAGCGGCCCGTCCTACGGGAACCTCGGTTACATTATCTCTTCGCCTTAGACGCTTCTTACCAGCTTATCTTCACTTCACTCTTTGAGAAATCCAGTATAGGATACTTAAAACCTCTATTGATAATCCAAATTGAATTATGTATTTGTTTTAGGATTTGCCTGCTTTTTTTCGAGATTTTCTCGATGAATCTTGTTATAATCGATAGCGTTATATTTCCAAATAATTTTTATTTCCAAAAAAAATGTTTTATAAAGGATTTTTTAAATCTTTATAATGGTTTTAGCGCACATTAGATACAGACACAAAATAAAATTTTGAACTTTTCGTCTTTATAAAATATTTATAGCCATAATTATTACAGCCTTGTCAGTTATTTTTGTAAAGCCTCATTGGCAGGCGCTCTCTCGAGAAGAGGAACGCATATTGTCAGATTCTTAAACCGCCCCGATACGTCATCTCCGTCAGTGTATGGCAATGCGTTGCAATCCTTAATACAAACGAATGACCTGACAATATAAAAATCATTACGTAAACACAACGACCGATTGAAGTAAAAATAAAAAAGTACTAAAGCATACCTTCTTTCGTAAAAGTCGATTTTAGTCAAATTATAAAAAAAAATATACGTATACTCTTCCAACCACGCGTATCACAAAACTCAAGTAAAGTACAATCCAAGTCTACACGTAAACATGTTTTATGGGACATGTTTTATTTTATATTTTATTACATGGCGCAATCTACCAAATCCGCTCCAGTTTGACGCAGAATGTTAACAGTTTATTTTCATATTTTTTTACAAACAGTCTAATGTATAAGTTTAATCATTACTGTTTAAGATTCCTTATGTTAACCATCCTCATATCGAAAAGTAACAGTGTATTAAAATTTAATAACTTTCAGGAGAAATTAGTTTTGGTAACGTAATTTTGTATAGCTTATTAATTTACGTAATTATTAAGTGCGATTTCAAAAACGGCTAATTAATGGAGAATTATTAAAAACAGAATCTAATGTTTTTTGCACTATCCTTTGCATAACAGAGAACATCGAAATTGCATCGCACATAATTACTATTAGGCTTTTTCCTTCCATCAAAGTCAGTATGTATTTTCTATTCCCAGCAATTATTGAAAGTAAAACCAAAAGCAAATTTAGTAGCATCGCCTCAACTCCTGCGGTTTCCTCTCTGCAAGCTGACGTCAGTAGCAAAGGGGCCGGCGAGGCAAGAGCTCATGACCTCTCTAGGGTACAAAGAGGAAAGTATGGTGAGTAGGAATCTATTCCGATCCTTTTTTTAAAAATGTGCCATTAATATTGAGTCAATTGGTTTATCATTGGAATAATGAATTCGATTTGCATAGACTTGATAATAATACAGCTGAAAGACATTTGACAACTATGTTCCTATTCTTTGAAAAACCACCACACCAGTACCTGCCCATTATTTTGAAGATTGCAACGTTAAGGAATTAAAACATCTATCACATAGTTAAGGATTGATGAAGATTTCATTAAAATTGTAGACAGATTATTACAGCTTACGACGTTCTTAGTTTGATTAAATAATCAGTCCATCATTTTAAGAGGTACATTTTATTTACCCTAAACACACTCTTTGCTAACGCAATACATTTTTCAGTTGAACAGTTGTTTCTCAAGATTAAAAGAATCGATAAAGACGATGGCAGAAAGTGATTTAACAATAGTGAACAGAATATACGTGAATTACAGTAATGATATTAATTCAAGTTTTATAGCAAATTCCACGGAGAAATTTGGAGTGCAAGTGGAGAAAGTCGGATTTAACTTTCCAAAAGCAGCTATATCTTATATAAATCGTTGGGTATGGTAATTTTAAATAGCACACATTCGAATCAATAAAAATAGGACACTAAGTAACACTTTTCAAAGGTCAAGATTCAAGGAACAGCACCAAGTCGCCCATCCTTCAGCGCTTAGTGCTCTGACTGGAGAAAAGAAATGACGCAACAAATTTCAGTGGCACTGTCTCAAATAGTAATCATCATCATCCTAGCCTTTCCCAACTATGTTGGGATCAGTTTCCAGTCTATCTGGATCCAGCTATCTGATCTCTTCAACCCATTTAACTGGGCAATACGATAACCCTTAGACTGGTTGTCAGACTTTCTAGCCTATTAACAACCGGGACCCAGAACTGCCTTTAAGCTAAGCCCATTCGTTTAAGCTTAGCCATGAGCTCCCCAATTGCATTGATTAAAATTATCATGATCTAAAATTTAGAAGTCATGCAACTTAATATCCAATATACGTTAGTCAAGTTCTTAGGGTTTACTATAATAAAGCTTTTTTGCAGGTAGGTACTGGTACATATAAAAGAATCACGGATATATTAGATGCTGGCGACATTAATAAGGACACAATGATGATTATTGTTAATGCTGTCCATTTCAAGGTACGAATTTATTTTGAAAATGTTTTGCTTGTATAATTCCTAGAGATGCACTTCGGACTGATGCAAATAATGATGTGTCCTTTTCGAAATTATTTTTATATCTCGATTATTTGAAAACACTTTTCATTGTAAGAGACATCCCTTAACTTTGTATCTTAAATCACTAACTAGTAAATGAGCAAGCTAGAGAGTTTAGAATCTTCTCATCATCATCATCATCGGCCTAGCCTTTTCCCAACTATGTTGAGGTCGGCTTCCAGTCTAACCGGATTCAGCTAAGTACCAGTGTTTTAAAAGAAGCGGCTGTCTACCAGTTACCTGGACAACAAGATAGCCCTTGATTCTTCTGTTGCTTCGAATATTTTATCCATTGTGCCAAATTACAGCAATGAAATTCAATACAAAGGGAACATTAAATCCTTCTAAAATCCATAATCAGCGATTACCAGACTACTAATGCAGTACCGTATTTCTCAGGGCACGTGGGAATCGCCGTTCGATTACCGATTGACCAAACTTACGAAGTTCCGCCATATCGATGGAAGAATATCAAGAGTGCCGATGATGACGAGAACCGAGTCTTTTGCTTATATAGCTGCTGACGACTATAAGGTTAGCTTTAGTACTTCACTATGTGGGAAGACTTTGCACCACGAAGAAGAATGGCGTTTTCATCCAAATTTTGACGAAATTGTTGTCAAGGCAATGCTCTTTAGTGCTTTTTTTAACAAGCCATCTATAGATTTCAAACTTGTAGGAATTATTATAGGTAAAATATTTAAAACAAGACGAAACATTTTTCGACGCTTTTATACAATCACTTTTCTTGTTCGTTTGTTTGTCGTTCCAATTTTTTGCAACTCAATTTTAAGGCCCTTCCCGATAAGCTAGCAGGCTAATATTTTTAAGATAGCTTCAAACCCGATGATAATGCAATTTACAACTACAAAAACGGCTAGTCCGATTTTAATAAAATAATAATACAGTGGAAATTTATAAACATGGGTTTTTTAAATCTATTAATTTATTTTAGTTTCTTTCAATGAAGTTTGCGAGTTGGAGAGCAATATTAACAATTGTTTTGCCGAAGACGCCTCAGGGATTACCAGAATTTCTCGAGAGGATAGACAAAAACCCGAATTATATCACTAGCATCGTTAAGAGAATGCCTACGACACCTGTGAGAATATTTATACCGAGGTTTAAAATCAAAACTTATGTGGATTGGACGGGATTTCTCCAAGAGGTACGACTTATCTTTATAATATTTAGTCTCGTTATACTTTGCGTGTGTACGTGTTTTTTAAATGCTTAAATGCTGCTTTTTTTTCACCTTCCTATATGGAGAATTCGCAAATGCACACCCAGACTTTAAACAAGCATTTGTGGATCTACACAAATGCTTGTCCTACCTAGAGATTGAACCTGTGAATCTTCACGCTCAGTGGTTTTGGTGTGGTAGCCTAAACCTTTCGGCTATCCGTGCAGTCAAAACCTGTTCTCAGGATAGCATATATTTATTCCATAAAACAACCTTAGGTTATTTAATACTTAATTATGTTATTTTTTTCAGTTAGGAATCACCACGATATTCAGCAGAACATCGTCAGGTCTCTCGGCAATATTAAAGAATGACAGTGAAACAAAAAACATTGCATTGAGTAGAGTCAAACAAAAACTCTTCATTCAAGTTGACGAGATGGGCGTGGCCAGGTTCACGAGAAGTATTCAATGTTTTTTATATGCTTAAACTAATTTTGTATAGTTTTTTGTAGTTCTAGAGTTGAATTTAATAAAATTTTCGATAAGACTTAGAACTTAGAAATATAATTATGTTAATACAAAAAAAATGCTGAACATACCAGTGAAAGTATTAAACACGAACACTATCGCAAATACAAGGACCAGTATTCTACAACCAAATTATCACATTTCGTATTGAATACTCTTTCGACAGCATACTATTGTCATAAAGCCGTATACAAGATAGACGTCAAGCAAATGTCTACCTTAGCTGTCATGTTGTATAAGTTACTATCGAGTCTACAGTCAAAAAAATGATGATCACCACTTCCTTATTTATTGCGGCTATTAATTGATACGCTAATAGAACATCTCCTTCCACAGATCCCAATCGAAACCTGGGTCCGCCGAAAGTACCACTTTTCATAGACGTACCGGAATTCGTTGCGGATAGACCATTCTATTTTCAAATCACGTTGGACTTTGAAAACGCCCGATACGAAATGTTCACTGGTGTTTACTATGGCCCAGAACCAGAAAAAGTAAACAAGATATAATTGACAACTGCCTCACGGAGGATTTCCTTACCTTAGAGAGCAACGCGACATCTAGATTTTGTGGCCTTATACCACCCTTCAAACGAAGACAGGCAGATGTAGAGCAGTGCAGAGCGTCCTTACAGCTAATCTGAAGAAATCAAATATCAGCAAAATCAAAGTGCATTTATTTATTTTATTTTTTAGATAGACTACAACACTTTGTTGTAACACAATTTGATTAATGTTAATGTCAAACGCCGAAATAATGATGCCAACCTCTTTTGGCATTTATTTTCTTTCAAAGTCAGAAACTTTTTGTCGTTTGAATATTAGGAAACAGCAGAATTTATAATACATAATTGATATATTATGACAATAACTGATTCGAATAAAAAAATGTATTGGTAATAATGGGTGGTAAAAAAATGATGGATTTAAATAGGACCTTATAAACTTCGAAAGAAAACAAAGGACAGGTTTTAATTGCCAAGGATTTACAGAAATAAATCCGCATTTCGACAGTGCCATGGTACAATTCTATTTGTCGCTTAACTCTTCTAAGCTACGTCACGTCCATGCCAGAGAGGCCGATCAACAAAAGAATACTTAATTATTTGTCAAACCTCAAGTGTTATTATATTCATTGACAATACCTAAGATTTGATAATTAAATTAAAAAGATACTGAAGAATAGTTAGTTCTTATTAGAGTGGTAATTGGCAAAACGGTCTACATTAGGCTACCTACTAAATATTTGTAATTTAAATATAATTGTTAGATAATTAAAAAGTGTTACTTGTTTTATTTTGTATACCCATTTTCCATTGGCCAACACAATGCCCATGTCTTGAGGCGATTTGCAGTTTCCCTTCTACAAGTGCAACTTTATACTTTTCTGTCTTTCTCTTTCAAATATTGCAATATCAGTATTTCGTAACTGATAGTCTATTCATTCAATCTCTCGTTAAATTGAGAAGTAGTTATGATATTTTATTATTGTGCCGTTTTAAATTATTGATTTAAAGTGTAAATGAAGTAAAGAATCAGTAGCTATCTTAATAAAAAAATATTGCTATTATACGTTAATATTATAGCGTATTTCAACCTCAGTGGTTTAAACTACAGTTTTAGTGTACTAAAATATCTTCATGTAATTAAAAAAGAAACTAGAAAAAAAATGCGTGTTTTCTCAGTGGTAAAGTATCCAGGGCATTTTAAGCAGATTATACCAAAATCTAACTGATCGTCGTGTACAGAAAAATACCCCTTTTTAATCTGTATAATATATCCCTCGATCAAATTACACATGTTTGAACTTCGAATAATTCAAATTTAAACTAATTCTAAAGACCTTTGCTTGTATTATTAGGGACACCGAATAGCTTTGTCATCATTGAAATTTAACGCCATATATAATTACTGTAATTTGGGGAACGTCATTTCGTCAATAAGTAATATTTCTCCAACCCCTTCACAATTAGTCAAATAGTTTGTAATTAGGGGTACGGCGCTGGACAACGCGTGCGCGTGTTCCGCACGTGTCTTCTCTAGTTAGCAATCATTGTTATTTACATTTCGTAATTCGAGTAATTTCTTTTAAATAATGTAAACGTTTCTCTATGAAAGAGTTATGTTGTATCCTGTATTGGTCATTGTATGATTGATGTTTCTCGCATTTTGTAGATCATACGAATTCTTCTGCTAAACATAGATCGAATCCGCAATGCCTCACGGTGGAATAGGCTTTGTAATCAGTTTATAATCAGTAATTATTACTGTTCTTTTTTATTTAGCCATTATACTGTTCCCTTCCTCATTCCTTGTCTCCCTTCCAGTCTTCCAATCGGTGCCGTCTATGACTTTCTTTTCCATGAAATCTATTTTTCTAATTACTTAACCTCAAAAAATATTGAATAAAACCTATTTAAGTTTCTTAAAGAGAATCCACTACCATAAATATCTCTTGAACATTACAACCCTTGTATGTACATAAACAGCGAAACAGACATTTAAAACTCAATATATCATGTCACACAACTATGAGGTTTAGGTCAAACAATAAATTGCTTAACGTCCATTTGAATATTGCTAAGTGTTTTGCTATGCATACGTAATGCCTTAGAACAAGGGTGGTTATTTAGAATAGTATTACGCAAAGCAGTTTTGTACTGAGTGTCCATAATTAATTCATTTGTTTTTAATCTTCCATTCGATTTTGAAACTGATAGTTCGGAAAAAAATTGTTAGGATAATAATGTGTAGTTTTGTTTATGTAAGTAAACAAATATAATTTTCCCAACTATGTTGGGATCGGCTTCTGCAGATTCAAGTAGGTAATGGCTTTAGGAACGTATTTGTTCAGTACAGGTACATAATAAGATTGATTAATTTTATGAGTATAGATTTGTATTTAATAAAAAAACTTTTAAGTGTGCGTAAAAGTATACTTGTAAGTTAGAACTATTTTGTAATGATCACAAATAATTTATTCATACTCAACTAATGAATCAAGTACAGAATATTATTCAATAAAAAAATAATGCGACAGTCAGACGAAAATCATCATTTATTAATATTAAGCAATGATTACATAAACTTGCATACTGAACATAGCTTTAAGTTTACAAATAATGAACAAGCAAAATTAAACACTCTTATATAATACCGAAGGACTATAAATCAGTGATAGGGTTTACCAAAAGCTTCTCGGACCTAAGCCGACAGGCGAAGTCCGAAGTACTGCGACTCAACTGGATTGAACCGGTGGGAATCGGCTTTGTCTGGATCGAAAAACGGAATAAACTTCAGGTGTCAACTGTTAAATATTAGCTCAGATTTGCTGGGGTTTGAATAAGGAAATGTAGAACAGAGACGATGTTCGGAATTTTTAAGAACTCTTATTATTTGTACCTCTTTTCATTCACGGGATAACTTCATGGGAAGAGACCCGGTCCTTTTTAAAGGCGTGTACGGGGACACTTTTACATTATTAATTTTATCCTTTTAAGGTACCACACCCAAAGACGGAAACCGTATTAACCGCTGCGCTGTCCGACTTGTCCATCCGTCTGTCCATTCGTCCGTCAAATGGCTGCTGCAGAACAAACTATTAACTTTCATCTTTGCACCTAAATCGGCCAGGGTAGGGTAGATAATAGACTCGTTATTTTCAATAAATAAAATTGCGTTTGTCTACAAAAATGTAATCTATCCCATCTTTGAAATTAGAGTAAGGAGCACACGATGTGCGAATTCTATTAAAATCGGTAAAGTTGTTTTGGTATCCATGATGCACCACAACGTGATGAAAACAATGTACACTATGATTTTTGTACTTACTTAAATAAAGTCAAAACACTTTTTGTTTCAATGGAATGTTTTTAAATATCAAATGGTGGTAATACTTAATTCAAAATACATATATAGGTAAATCATATTTTCAGACTGTCGTTTACCGGGATAAATATTAAATTTAATATCTACACGCCAAACCGGCGGTCGTTTTGGATAGCAATTTACACAATTAGATTATTATGATGGACGTTCTATAATATATCTAATAAAACGGACGTCTTTTTCTAATAAAAACCTTTAACAAGGTATGCTCAAATTCCAAGAGATCCTCACTCAAAGCTATAATTAAACACCAAGCATCAATCATAACAATCCTTACTAGAGTGTACACCATAAACCCAACATTAATTCGGTGGTACCAACAGCAGCAACGTAACAGTGCCACCAACCGCACCTACATCAAGCCGTTAGGTACGGTGCGCAGAAAAATTGTGCGCCGCGCGTACAATGACAGCAGGTCATTTGTTAATTCGCTGAAATATGGTGGCAGTCGACGGCTATTCATTATAAGGCCGGCTCGTTTGCGCCACACGTGTGGGCCGGTACAGACAGCAAACAAAAGTGCATCCACACTATTTTGCATAAAATGCCTTTGAATTAAATAATCAATTTCGATCTTGATTATGTATCATGGTACTTGTGGTTGTTTTCATTACCTTAGAATACAATTTTTCTTCAATATGTCATATATTTATTTGGTTACTTTAATTGATAATGTCTTCGATTGGTACTCACAATAAATTATACACTAGTGAAGCGTAAAATTGGGAAAAGAAAAAAGTGTGACTTAAATGTAATAGTGTAATTATTTCATTACATGTTTGAAAATATAATATTTACATCTTTTTTTTCTCTAAACATAACCAAAATCTTCAAAAAAACTATGTTTCTATGCGCTCCAAAAAGTCTTTATTCACCCTGTTATACCGTTAAAGCAAAAACATTTGGAAATAAATAGAAAACAAAAAAGAAAACCCATTCAATCGCTGAAAACAAACTAAGAATTATTCAAGCAAGAAGTATGCAATAACATTTTTCCCTATAACTCAAGATCACAGAATAGGAGTTCAGTTACTTCAAAAATAAACAGCACATTATTCCTGTAAACATACTAAAACGATTCATAATTTCTGTTGCCAACCATACCCAGCCGGTGCATTCGCTCGTGCTATGGAGACAGATTGAGTTCTATATGTGCATCTCTTTCTGTTATCAGATAAACGTATGAACCGTTCTCTGTCTATTACACATTGACTATGTTGTATTTCAGTGAGCCTACGTGGAAGAAGCTTTAAAAAATTGAAATGCACAGGTATTTATTATGGTTTTAAATAAAGTTGCTCGAATATGTTATATGGATTACATTTGGCACCTTAATATACGCGGTGAGAGTAATAATGTTATGCGATACAATATGTATTTCTGTTGGGAAAAAAATGTGTCTAAAGACTAGTAGCCTTTTATCTTGGCACTTGAATGTTTATGAAATCCCCGAGACACAATAATTACCAACATTTCTTAGTGCACAATTTGTTGATAGGTAACCGAACCAGGCTGCCTACTGCCATATCTTAAATAAACATTATTGCTTGTGTAGAAGAAAGATGCCGCACTATGATGTGTATTGCTCTCTCTCACGCTTCCACAACCATAATCATTTAACTTCAGGACATGGTGAAACCCTCTGCTTCCTATAGTTCTAAAGTATAATTTTTCCTTTAAACGACTCTCGCATTAAGGAATTTACTCATTCAATTCACATGTACAAAGACACATACTACGCAGGAAACGAAACCCGCGACTCATCGCGTTCTGTGGGTTTAGCGTGGTGACCAACCAGTCAGTTATCCGTGCAGTCTATTTAATCCTACAGTTAATTACTGGTAAAACCGATGGTGTTTCAGACAATATTGTTATTAAATATATACAACTTAAATACATAGTAGTTTTCCTTGCCAAATTGATGTCAATAGATTACCATGACTCATTGAATTACTTACCAACAATTTTAATTAATACAAAACTCGTTATTTAACTATTAATGACCCAACGTAATTTTTACATGTTCACAACAGTACAGACAGGAAAGGTTACAAATTAAAATAAAGATGATGACTGGGTGTATTTCCGACTTATTATAAACAACAAAACTTGACAGAGAGAAACTGCTTTACCTAAAATTTTGGAGAAAGGGCTTGTTACGTTACGATTTTGTTAAATTTGTACATAATTCTGTAAGATCAATATTATTAAGAGGAGGCCTAACTGCAGCAGTGGACCTCTATAATATAGGATAATATAATATGACAATTTGTCAAAAAAAATATCTGAAAAATGAACCCGTGAACTAATGGAAATCCCATTCCATTTATATTAATGTTTGTATTTATAATTTAATAATGTTAAAAATGAATCATCAAAATATAAAATCATTAAAATTATTCGTGTACGCCTGCATTTTCCTCATCTTTGTATTTTTAATTGCAAAATTTTAATATTTCAATTCAAATCAGTACCTTTTGTTAGTGCGCGTGGTACTCCTGTGTATTATTATAAATAAACCAATTTAATTTAAATCAATTAAATCAGTAAAAAAATTGCAGTCAAACATTTGTCATTTCAACTAAAAGTTCTACGTCTTTCACTAGCCCTTTTTCATATGCAGGTATGGTCTTTAAAAATAGCTGTAATTTTATTTTGTATATTCACTGAATATTTCGTGACGAATGATAAAGTAGTTAGGACCTAATTACGAGTAAATACCACATTTGTTTAAGCTTTCGTCAAAACTATGACTAAAATATTCACAAACCAGTTTTAATATATGTACACTGAAATACATGAAAAAACAATAGTTAATATCATAATTATTAAGATAAGTAATTATTAATTATGTAATATATTTTTTGTCGTACGTGTTCTGAATTTTAACTTTAATTTACTACACTATTACATGTAGCGCATTTAAATAGAGTCTTGGTTTAAGAAGTTCAATAAAAATAATTAGGTACATTATAAATGGATTTTGACATAAATTTTTATTATTTTCAGGATTAAGGACATCAACAATGAAATTCGTCACCTTAGTGTTCGCGATGACAACCGTCGCGACCGCAGCGGAGCTCACCGTCCCCGGGCTGTCTGAGGCCTCTCCTGATGAACTGTTGCTGTACTTGTACGACGTTGTTCTTACCTCACATGTCATGGATCTGACAAACGATCAGGGAGCGGTAACCGATATGACAGACATGCCCTGCCAATTGGGTTACTCTCGGGTCAAAATCAATTCATCATGTGTCGCAGTGCCTGCCGAGTATAATGACCCAATCAATTACGATTATTAAGTTAGCTTAAATGATTTTATTATGAAATAGAAATAATCCGTAACTTTTCAGCAAAAATCTTCACGTCTACCTATATTGCAACAACTTTGATTATTAAAATTTTGTTGTTTTATTTCGCGCCTCTTCTTTACAGTTTGAATTACAAACGTGTCCAACTAACTAAGGGGTTGTAGTGTTTCGTAAAATGATTAAGTACTTGTGATTGTTTATTTGTAAAAGGAACAAAATATTTTCTCCCAAAACCGTAGATTTTTTTTCAATATTTTTTTTTACACCTCTGGCATTTCAATTATATGGTCTTTTGGGGAGCGGACAGTTTTTCATACAAACTGCATAAATTATTTTGATGTTCGAGATTTTTGAATTTTAAATCCAGGTTGTTTTGCAATGTTTGCTTTGATGCCTTGGAATAATTGGGAATGAAAATAATATTGCTTTGTAGAGTTCATCTTGACGGGATAATTTGACGGTGAAAATATCGGATAGTACCTAGATATAAAGAATCATTTTCTCATCTTTGTCGCGTGGATATCAATTATAGCAGCGAAAAAAAGCGCTTGTCATTTTACATTTTTGGCTATCATCATACCAAGGTTCAGCCACAATCATAGGTTTAGCCACAAAAACCTAAAATACGGAAAAAGTTCCTTTCATGAGGAAAGGTATGAGTATCGGGAAAATATGTATGTAACTCACGAGTTGTGGCCGGACAATCGAGAGTGTGGCTTTTATTAGATAACCACTAGCAGTCGATAAAACATTCGGGTATTTCCACACTATAGTGCAACATATTAAAATTAATTCAAGAGAGAATAAAATTCAACTAAATACAATGGCCTAAGAGATGATTTTCAATCGTCAGACAGGACTTAACATAGGGATACACTTATTTTATTTTATTTAAAAGCAAATACCTATATATTTCTAATATTGCTCCGATACCGGCACTTCGTGATCGATATAATATCAGCACTCATTTAAATAAAAACATAGGTACGCTTATTATTCTGTTCTTAAAGTAACTCAAAATATATGAAAAAAAAAATAGAATAAATTCAACTGTAAATGATTTTAGAATGTTCAAATTTAAATTCCAAAACATAATCTACTAACAATTATTAACGATCTACAGTACTTAACCGGTCCAGTCAGCGGGTGGTCCAGTTAGAAGCAACCTTACTCGTTCACTTAACAACTGCTAACTAGTAAATCGGCATTAATTAAACGGAGTGCATCTAGACGAGACCGTCTGCATAGTTGAGTGTTTGTGTTCAAATCCAACCACTCATGGACCGGGTATCCATTGTAAAATGCCTTCAATGCCGTTAGGGCCAGGTAGTGGGATTCTGAATTGCGTTACTGGAAATCGAAATTGAGGAAAAAGGGCATTGCTTGTGTAGCAATCCATAGAAGTTTTATTTTAAAGATTTAATGCCACAGACCATACACTTTAGTGCCATACATTGGCAGCTCAACCCGGGCTCTAACTTTAACATGATTCAATATTTTGGCAGGGGAGGAAGTGAGACAGAATACGCACAGCGTAGAGATGCGTCTTGCCTCCACTACTAGTAGAACGTATAGTTCAAATAAAGAAAGTTTTGGACATTAAGCAGACTCGTTAATGCTAACAAGAGCACTAACAAGGCATACGAACAATCAACTATTGACACCTATTCGAACTATGTGACATTCTACAATCGACAATCTATCCTAACTAGAACTTTTGAATGCACTTTGGTGAAAGTTAATAATGAGATACCAAAAAAAATGTCGTACGATAAATGGTGGAGGAAAACATGACATTAAAGAATGATAAGCGTGTTAATCAAATGCTCAAACATTCCCTACATGGGAGGCCTGTGGCTAGCAGTGGAACGTATATAGGTAAGTATAATTAATATATTGATGATTTAGGTACATGAAACATACTTTCCCGTAATATTAATCATCCTTGTATTATGTGTACACTAAAACTCCGGTGGTTTTAGCTGACTTAGCTGACAAGAGTCCGATTTCTACCAGGTCAAAAAAAGTAGCAGATCATTAATTTATAAACTTAAAATGGTTGCTACATTTATTACCGCAGACTTCCTGCACAAATGTTACTCCTTCCATTTGAAGTTCATCCGAAACTTCGTTTTTATAAATTAAAGTATTAACTTTTTTGAATATTAATAACAATTGCATTGCTACTTTCTCACGCGGCTTTATCCCCTTCTTGTAACTTAATAAAATATGCTTCATAACACGAAGGGACGCTTTTTAACTACGAAGCCAATTATTTATTTATTTCTGACCGATTCCCGTCATCGCGGCTAGTGTCACAAGATACCAAATAACTACTGAGTCCTGGGCCCCAATTCTGCTATTTATAACGGCCGATGAATAAATGAAATTTGGCTTAAAACGTCAATTTTCGTATTCTCTTCAGCATTTTTCTACACCATAATTGTAAATTGAGTACGGGACGGTATACAAATGGTCAATACAATTAACTTCCAATTATTGTATTTCCAAAATGCTTAAGAGAATAGGAATAATTTCGAATTTATTTCAATTGCTATTCATTCAACCGCCATTGTAAAATATCAGAATCGGGGCCCTGACATAATATAATGAAGAGTTCACAAATAATACTCCTAGTCTACTCAGCACTAAACTTTGATTCATATCGTAAAAGCATCTTAAACAGTTTCAATCTGATCAAACGCAGAGCTATCTAACTTAAAGTTAAGCTGTGACCCGAACAACTTAGATTGCGTGCGAATAATGGAGCCTCGCTTGCGTATCAATCAAGGTAATGTTTAATTCTGCTAAATCTGCATGGGTTATGTTCGCTAAGTATTATTGAAGCCCTCCATGGTTTCAATTACACTGTAGTAACGTTTACCATTTAGTTTGATATTGAAATGTGTAAAGTTCTGTCACTGTAGACGGTTTTCCTTTACGGTTTAATGAAATTATAAATGAAACATTTCTTCTTCATTTTGAAATGGCAGTTGGGAGTTTTATCGGGATTGCCCGACTAGTTTCAGACCCGATCGTAGGCTAAACATGTCCCGAAGCGGCGGGGTCGCGAGTCGAAGTCAGTTTAGCAAACTAATCGTCCAATCCCAAGAACAACGCGTTACTCACGCGTTCTTAAAGAATTAAAAATCTGTCTCTCGAAAACTTTTTATACAAGTTATATTATAAATCCGTTTGATCGTCCCCTGCTTACACGGCAGACGTGTCTTGTTCAATTACTCACGAATGGGGATAATAAAGGGTGGACACCCCGCTTGTTTCTTTCACGTGCACACTGGACGATTATTACGGCCAAATGACCGGCTTAAGACTGTAGGTGGTCCAAGATGAATAGAAATGTATTTCAGATCATGTCCTTAATATCTGCTTCGGTAGCCAAGTCATTTATACCTACAGTCGTTTGTTTTCTTCCGGGTGGGAAATTATCAAAAAGGACTAAATGTATCGTTACGTTAATCACGTGATCACATCATTATTTTATCAACGATTGTCTAGTTGGACCTCTTATAGTCGATTATACTTCAGTCATTTTTAAATCGCCGTTTGAAAGCGGGTTGGAAAGTCGTGATGTTTAATTAGTTTACAAGTTATATTGGTTTAGGTGAAATGAGTACTCCACCTTATGAGTCCACGATCTTTACTCTACTGCTAAAACACCATCAAATAGTAGTAATATCAACAAGATTCAGACTTCGAACTAAAAATATATTATAAGGTGCAAATAATTTATTTACACAGTGACTTTCAAAAGCCTTACATAAAACATACTCCTTAAAAAACATGATCTAGGTAAAGGTCACTTTAAACCAAAAATGGATATCTACCTTTTTGAAGTCCAAGTGAAGTAGTACTAAGTCTCGTCAGCTCGTAACTCAGGCCGACACAAAAGCGGAGATACACAGAGAGCTCCCTATTGCCATCATTATGGAAACTCATCTCTCGATACACGGAATTGATAACTGAGTCGCTCGAGAAAACGAAGATAGTTATTGGACAATTTAAAAGGATAGCTTTTCTTTAGGTGTTTCAAAGTTTTATAGAACACAACAGTAAGTCTGGTTTGAAAATGATACCTAATAACTTGTAATACGGTATGTAATAAAATGTGGTTTTGTCTAATAGAGATTTTACTACTAAATTATACGCGGCCATCCTAGATCAAAAAACGCACGGCTATCGTTAACCTTTGATTTATACACCGATCACCGAAATGTAAACAAGCGTAAAGATTAGTTAGCAGGGAGGCCAGCCGAACAAAAGTTAATAACTAAATAAAATAACGAAGGTCCGAAGAAACGTCGCCAATCAGGAACCCTTGTAATGTGTGAAGTGACGCGTATAACTACCAGTGACGGGGTGACCATGGAATGGGACCCTCAGGATAGCGCCCCTTCGCACGGGTCAACGACGGACCCATGTACAAAAATTAAAGGGTCAATAAATAAGATTTTTTTAAATGTCTTTAGTTACGCTGTGTTTAGGCTGACGTCCATTTTTTATAATCTCGCTTGAATTATGTTACAACGGTTTCTCATGGTAGAATTTAGAACGTTATATTGCTGGAATTAATTGAAAAAACAGATAATTTAAATTGTAAAGTCTTTTTCAAATTTGAAAGATTAAATCATCAAAAACGCTCAATAATAGAAACTTTCTCCAGTTTATCAAGAAGCAAAGCAAGACTTTGGTACGAATTCTGTATATTTTAGGCAATGTAAACACTCGATACCCCGACAATATTCTTAAGAGTAAACCGGCAGGTAGGAACCTCACGAATTCTGAGAGCCCAATCCAGACACCCCGAGATCGGATTTGAATGCTAAAGTAGCTTAAAATTAACATAATCCCGTATTTTGTATCTTTAAGTTCTCACTGCATTATTTGCAGCTAAGATCTTGGAGACATCGATCTGTGTATACAAACAATTTTGGTGAAGTTACAAGCAGGGTCCCCGAAGAGGGTTCTGTATTTCAGGTACATCATACTGTCTGCGGTGTGGAGGCGAAATGCATGGAAGTGTCAATTTGGAAATTCGAGACGAGAAATATATTGCAAAATCTTCTTCTACTAATTAAAGAGAGATAGAAAAGTGATAACTGCGTTTTATTCATCAATAGTACTGTATATGCTTAGATGCCCCGTGATTCCGTTTAAAAAAAATATCTACAAAAGAAACAATAATTTTACAACTTATTACGACATCTGGCTTCAATGTACTTTTTATTTATCTGTATTAAAAAACTATATATTTAAACTGTATTTACTGCACACACATTGAATGTATATTTTTTACATCTGCATAAATTGAGCATCGATTCAAGAGTTTCTTAATTGATAATGTTTATGGATGTTTCTTATTCTTGCATGCAAAAACTACTTATGGAATTTAATGAATAAAATGTATAGTAATAAGATGGGAAAAATATGAGTTGATGGATTTTTAAAGTTGTCTAGAATGATAGTTTTTCATATAAATATCACGCAAAGGCGTTCGTCCGGATATGGCCATTGTTCATTATCAAGGAGATAGATTATAACCTGTAACGGCACATAGGGTACTTTTTTGACTGAACAACAGTATCTACTAATTCTATACAACAGTAACCGACACACACACGGGCTTAACAAAGGTTTTCAAATCAGAACACCCCTGATTTTCACCCATTACAACAATCACAAAACAAAAATACAGTTAAGGATCACACACACGACTTGTAAATGAAAGTAGTTAAGTGCAAACTATCACATCCATCTCGCTCGCTCCCCCAGGCTGTATGCAAATATTCCTGTGCCTGACGATTGTGACGAACAAGTACAACTTTGATCATTACACACTGTTTTGCTTTGTCTACATACTAGATTGCTCTGTGAAAATCTAAATTATGCATATTCTGTGATTTTGGGCGGATGCCACGAGAATTGTACGAATAATTTGCGTTTTGTGAATAGTTACAGTTGTGTTGATAAGATGGTTGCGAGTTAGTGATAACTATATTACAGAATGTTTGGGGAATATGCCCTCCGTATTTTGATTGAATCTAAATAGAGCAAGTTTCTTTAACTTTAGATTGACTGAGTATGTAAAAAAATATTCTCAAAAACTAAAAGTACCAAACAAATAACATAAAAACAAATGAATAGGTTATTATTAACAATATTAACGACAAACGAGAAAATAGGCAAACCAACACTCGTGGACAAGCGTTTATGAATTCAAGTCGCGAGTAATGCGAGCGCTTGCAAATTAATAACGATTTAATTTGTCAATTCACCGATAGCACGCATAAATATTTAAGTTTTGTGGCGTTTTAAACGCTGAACGTATTTTATTTAAACAACGCCGATAATGCTAACGGTATTTTAGGAACACAGTATCATATTAAACATATTGGATGATATGATTTGAAGAAGAAATAGAAGATTTAAAAAAAGAAAATCTAATTTTAATCATTTCTTTTCGAATTATACAATATATAAAAATGTTCCATCATTATCATCAGCCCATATTCGTCCACTGCTGGATATAACACTCCCCAATTGCATGCCATCGATCTATCTTCGACTGCTCGCATCCATCTGCCAGCCATCTTGCGCAGATCATCACTCCACTGTGCCTTTGGACGGTGTTTCAATACGGACCTAATTTATTGCTGAAAAATGACTGAATCAAGTTTCGAGACACACAAATAATTTGGCTTTCCAAAGATAAAAAAGAGGCTGGTAGGTCTTGAAATGGTGCCAAAATCATTACAATGTATGCAAAATTAATGACAGGTATGAAATCACGTGAATTATCGATACGATATGTCATTTTAGTATAATTGTGCGTTTTCTACTCACGGTTAATATCATAGAAATGACTCCTAGAATCTAGTATGTTTCTTAAACCAGTGACACCGTAAACTCCACCATCCTTTAAATTTCGTCATTATCGTTTACGTAAGTTTCGAAGTCCTGCCTCGCTAATTCGCGGCGTTCACGTATCGCAGTATTCGCGACGTCGCGTTGGCGTCGCGTCGAGTTATTTATTGCCTTGCGATTCTCCTAACGAAAGTCGCTTGTAATCTTTAACGCGGATTTGATACTGCACCGGGTACTATATGGAGGTCACATTTATGTTGGTCAGCATGCGTTTCTTTTCGTATGGTTTTTAAGGTTAATAATGGATTTGATTTTGAAAAGTCCAGTCACGTCACGTGTTGGTTTGGGGTTTCGATTTTCTTGATTACTTTTATAATCGTAGACTGATTGATGTGGAAAAACGACTTTTAACAATAGAGTTGAATGTATCCTTTCAATGGCCACTTTGATGCAATATAAATAACCTTCGCTTTGAAAGTTGCAGTTCTTAGCTCAAATCAATCCGCAAACACAAATTCAACTAGTCAAGCGTGACGTAAATCCTCAGTCACAAGACTTCATCCCATAATTCTTCAGCAAATATTTTCCCATATAAATCAAAATGTAAATAAGAAATATTGAAGGAAGCTGACAGTGCCATCGGTTCGTTGGTCCGCCATTTGTTTGGAAACCCCAGCCCGTTCGGACACCCGGGCTTCGCACAATTCAATTTGTTACGTTTGATTGAATATAACATTCAGTTTAAACTGGCGAATTTTCTCAATATATGCGTTATTATTTGAGTTTCGATGACCACCTGAATGAAAGTGTTAATATGGGAGACGAAAATCTGTGCAACCAGTGTCGGGATTTCGAGCAGGGAATTTATGATGTCCTTAATTAGTGCAGTAGGTACTCCTGTTTGTACGTATTTGTTTCCTTTTTGCGTCAACTATGTATGTCAATTCTGCCTTGAATTATTGTTCCGTTCAGTTAGTCGCAGAAAACGACAACATACTTCACCTACTAAAGCATTTTAGAAATATCAAACCATATTATTATTGCGAGGCACCGATAACAAACCTTAACGAATGCAATACAAAGAGTTCTACGCTTTTAAGAAACCAAATTATAATGAATACTCTTTCGTATATGTTGCCTAGTAATGTTTCAGTTGAAGTGAGACGGAAGTACTTGACGTAGAGCACCATCTCTCTCCCTGAACATAAAACAGGATATTGTATGTAGCAGCCGTAGTTAGCGACCGCAAACACTACGTATGAATCGACGGCACGCAATCAGCTGCATTTTGTTTGATTTGCAACACATCTCGTTAACAGCGGCCAATATTGGAAGCAAAATAATGATGATCATTGTAAGGGGGACAAAAGTACTCATTACGTATGAAGATAGAAATTATTATTGCTTTTACCAATACAACCTCTTCAAATATGGGTGAAGTATAAAATCATCTTATTTATTATACTTGTTAAACTCTGCTACCACTGTCTGCCCTTCTTTAGCTGTAAAACTTGCGTCAATAGGAAAAATAATGACACGAATTTAATAAAAAAACTAGTACCTTTTGGCACGGTAACTGCTTGTGAAATGTGATATGATTATGAAATGTTCTGAAGAGGTACTAACACCCTTAATTAACTCAGAATTTAATTTGTAAACGACTGAGTTTGATTAATCTCCATGTCCTGCTTTTTCCACTATATCCGATATTCCAGGCAAAAATATGGGAAAACACAAAAGGCCTATTTTTACTCGTCGTGGATTGAACACAGTCTAATATATAACAGTAGCCTTACCAACACTCGCGTCACGAACAATACTCAAATATATTTTTCATTCTTCTGCAACGAAATGAGAAAATACAGACAAGAACAGAAATCGTACAAAACAAAAGCGTTGTCCGGCATTGCGCAAAAGTTAACAGAATTAACTCGTTACTCAGTTATTCAGTGGAACTACAGTTCTGCAAGCGGACGAACCCATATAAATGAAGGGAAATCGAATGAGCCGATGTGTTATTGTCAATGCTTTATTGTTTGAATTATATTCCCGCTGGTAAACGGTATGAGGACGAGTTGAATACTAAGTTGGAGTTCGTGGAACACAATTAGTTACACAAAGACTCGAAATCAATTGAATATTCGTGAAATCATACGAACATAGCTGGCAATTTTTTAATAAAATTCCTGTAAAATTGTGACTTATAAATTGTTTAGAAGACGGACCCTCTGTTGTATTTATTAAATGTGACATAACATAAGTAGGTGTCAAAAGATAGATGTAATGTTACACGTTATTTGGTAATCCAACACGGAAAAATCACGCACAGGCTAGTTTAGGGAATTTTTACTGGCCTGTAAAGGAAGCTATAGTTAGGCAAAAGATTAAGGTAGTCTTTTCTTTTCAAACTGTCTTTTGAAATATCCAGCTTTTTGCCCCGGCATAGACAAGATCGCCACCCCACAGTCGCTTATTGCCTATTGCCCCATTGCTTCACAGAAACATGAATAAGGAATAAAATAAATAAGAGCTTGTTTTAAAGCTATTTCTTTGTAAAATCCACGAAACTTGTTGAATTGTTGAAAATATTGCAAATGGTATGAAAAATGTTTTGGTACAAACAACTTAATAAGTTGATAACGCAATTTACTCACACAATATGTAGACACTACGCGAAGACAACTGAAGGAACTTTTTTAATGTCATACCTATAGTAAATTCTCATGTTTATTTTTATTCTTCACACCAGATATTCCATGCAAAATATTTATATGAAAAAACAACGTTTACTAGCTCAGCTTCTATTACTTATATATGAGGAGGATATGACATGACATGAATGAGGATAATTACAGGAAAGTATGTGTATTAATTAAATGACAGAAAAATATTAATGTATTTGAGTCATTTTGTATAATGTCACGACTCAATAACGTTGTTTACAAATAAGAGATTTTAATTCAAATAAGTAATTTGCAAAATTCACACAAATTGATGATTGTTTGTTCAACAACCATTGCTTACCTCGACTTCGAACTTTGGGTTCGTTTGAAAGTTGAGTTGTTTTTTCTTTCTTGTTGTCGGTACAATAATGTTTTACAGGAATTGTAAAAATTTACTTTACGTGAACTGTGAGACGATGTGTTAGTACCTTAACACATCGTAACCAATGGGGCGGCTATTTTATGTAAGAGCTTCTATAGACATAATAATATAATATTCCACAACTTTCACACAACGCCATCTAGTCTCAAACTAAGCAGAACTTGTATTATGAGTTAGACAACTAATAAACATACTTATATATTTCTAAATGCATACATAATATAGATAAATTACACCCAGACACAGAATCGAACCCACGGCCTCCGGTATAGCAGTCAGGGTCAATAACCACTCGACCAACAGGCCCGTAATCGTGGCTTCAGAACAACTCCATATGATCATATTTTTGCATTGTCACGCAATATACACATCATCATCGGCCTAGCCTTTTCCCAACTGTGTTGGGGTCGGCTACCATTCCAATCGATTTCGGCTGAGTACCAGTGTTTTACAAGGAGCGACTGCCTATCTGACCTCCTCAACCCAGTTACCTGAGCAACACGACACCCCTTGGTTAGACTGGCTGTCAGACTTTTCAAGCTTCTGACTACCTGTAACGACTGTCAAAGATATACGAATAACAGCCGGGACCCACAATTTAACGTGACTTCCGAAACACGCAATATACACATGCATGCAAAATATCGGTTGGTTATTTATCAGATCTGGTTACTAAAGACAAAAGGACAGGTAAAAGAAAATAAAAATTATAACATAAATAGTTTATATTATTCTTATGCAATTACAAGTTCAATTATGATCATTTTTTTTATCTTTACTGAGGAAACAAACAATATAGTAGACTTTCTTGTCAATACATAAAAAATAATGGTAACTGTACAATCCCACTATTCTGACAGATCATGTTATTATAGCGCTTTTTATTAAGGAATTCAATGATTGGCTGTATAAAATATGTACATATAACAATTGAGTGACATTAATTATACAATGTAAGCTTGTTATGAAGCTTAGCTTAACTTTGAAATTATCCTTGTGTCACTCGGGCTTCCCACCCGATTGACGAGACTTGATTTTTTGCGCATGAGACTCAGAACAAATATTCGTGGATCGCTCAAAATTTGTCTAACAGCAATGTTTGACAAGTTATGTTTTAATTAGGGTTTAACTAACATAGATTGTAAATAAATTGTTACTAACTCTGAGTCTTGTTACTTGTAATAAATGATAAATTACATTAAATAAAAATTAACATAACACTAACCTATAATGGCTTAACATTTAGAACGGGGCCTACCACCATGTCCAAAATTATTGCGAATGTGAAAGAAAGATGTCGCTTTACGCCATTTATCAAAATAATAAGACGTGGTGGGAGACCCACACTTACACTAGCCTGGATGCACTTGCCGAAGTGACTTAAACAAACAGAACTCCCTCTTTTTTACCATTACTATTGATCCGACTGTGCAAGAAACCAAAGTTAGTCATTTAAGATTAATAATCATAGATCGGAGAATCAGGTTCCGGGGTTGTAGCGACACAGGCTCCCCCACTCGTAAGCCGCGCCTCGCCTGTTCTGCATGGCATACCTGTCAAATCGGTAACCGCTCCCTGATCGTTTGTCAGGTCCATGACATGTGAGGTAAGAACAACGTCGTACAAGTACAGCAACAGTTCATCAGGAGAGGCAGACAGACTGAGGCGTTCAGACAGACAGGGGACGGTGAGGACGGTTGTCATCGCGAACACTAACGCCAGGAATTTCATTGTTGATGTCCAAGATCTGAAATAATAATTAGTGAATAATACCAGTTAAATAAAACCGTTAAGTGCGAGTCAGACTCGTAAGTCTTAGGGATTCGTAAAAATAGGCTAAAGAAAAGCTAGTCGGCTGGGGGACAAACATTTTTTACTCAAACTTATTTGTTCTATAGCGGCAACAAAAAAAAATCAACTGGGAAATAGTTAACTATAGCTATCGCGGTATATGGTACAGCCTGGGCCTCAATTCTGCTATTTACAATGACGATGAATGAATGGAAATTGGCTCGTTTCGTATTATTCTAAGCATTTTTCCAACACAATAATTGGAAATTAAGTACGGGGTGGTACACTCAAGGTCAATACAATTAATTTCCAATTATTGTATTAGCAAAATGTCCAAGAGAATAGGAATAATTTAAAATTTAATCCAATTGCCATTCATTCATCGGCCTTCATTCAGTCATAGAGTTCCGTTGAATTCTTTTGGTATGGAGCACTAAAAAGGGGAACCTGGTTTCGTCACTCAAAAGATTCACTGAAATTACTTTTTAGGCTAAGTACAGTATTAAACTAGAAATACGATGTCAAACGGGCCCAAACTTGAACTAAATGCCAAAAGATTCACTTTAATCTCAACTTCAACCACAATAACCGTTTAACTTCTCTTAAATATTAACAAATAATATGACATCAATTTAAATTAAATATTTCAATTATTTACCTTAGTTCACAGACTCACAGCGCACAGACAACTATTTGAGTTGAGTAGGTAAATGTAATATGTAAACATAGTTGAGGCAAAACACAGGGAAATAAACACATTTTCCCTGTCTATGTACTTAGTGAATCATAATTACTCAATTTTAATTAGGTTATTCCATTATTTCATGATTAATTTTATGTTCATTATAGATTTCACAAACAAGTGTAACAACATGTACTGACCAGCATGGCATTCTTGAATGATACAGCGATTTACATGCGCATACTTTTTTGGATTGCCCGACTAATTTCAGACCCTAACATAAGCTGACAAAAGTCTCAAATCGGGGCCCGACAAATACGCAATCATGTAAGAATAAACCATCTTCACAAATCTAACAAAACTTATAATAAAACGTTACAAGTTCAATTTTCACAATATCATAAACGGTTTGAATATATAACCTTATTTTAGAAGTCGGTTTAAAGTATTTTTACATGGCTCAGTCAATATACGCGAGTATCGTCATTATTGGCCAGTTTTGCGCCAAACAAAGGGTGCGCGTACAAAAAGTTTGACAGCTCGTTAGGAGAGGGACGGAACGCGCACTAATTGGCTACCTAGGGGACATTTTGACTATCAGTGCCCGCGTACTTGCCTTTGTTTAGGCTTTAAAGTAATTCAAGCTTGAAATTGTCAACATTTTCCTTCCAAAACCCTTTGAGATGAGACTGAGCAGGAGTAAAAATGTTTGCGGGGCTTTGTTTTTATGTTTGATTATATTGCTGGTAAACTTTCTTTACTAAACTATAATAAATACAGTACAAAATATTTGTTTTATAAGGATTTTGACTTTTGTTTAAAAACTATAAAAGATTCATTTTGAATCAAAACTCAAGTAAAGAAAAAGTTTTCAATGCGCATTTCCGTTACCTTCTACGGAACTTAAAAGAAAAACATCACTACAACAGCACCAACTTCCAGAGCTCTCAATAAAACTTAAAACCTTCGCATAACCACATTTTAACATTACAACGTACACCGTTTACATTAAGAAAGACCTTACCGGCAGCTATTTAATCTTGGTAATTGCCCCGAAAGCTTATCAAACTTGTTCCAAAGTTTGCTTATTACGATTCAGCGTACGAGCCTTGGTAGGCCACTCATGAAATTAAATTACATCGAACCGCCGTCGACGGCGCTCGCTACAAAACTCGCCATTTTAAAAAGTGGCCACAGTTTATTTTTTTCTGAGTGTTGGCCGTTTTATACCGACTTCTTTCTGGTCTCAGAGAAGAAGTAAAATGTTAGTACAGCTGATATTCAAGTCATCTGTGCGCGTGTTGCTATGTGTGCGTGCGATTCATAGCGACTGTTTATTATGGAAGCTTTATTTTGTGTGACAGTGTCACACCTGTGTTAGTACAAAACGCCACTGTATATTCACAGGAATTACGCACACGTTGAATTGGCTAAAGTGATCATTTTCAATGTCGTAATAAGTGAGAAACTTGGATAGAAATAAAGTGGTTTTTTTACCTTAAGTCTGTTATTACATATATTTATTTATTTGTTCAGTAACAAGAGCATTATTTCAAATTCATGTAAAAAACTTTTCCAATAATCTACCAAAAGGTACAAAAATATGTAAAATGAATAAAATACACATGCTATCACTTTTTTAAACTTTCCCCTCTGTCTGTACATAATCTGTGGCGTATAGGTAATACATATTGCGATATTGCTAAGAAAGGCAAAAGTTTTACATGCATCGCGCTGCGTTCGGAACTAAGGGTCCTTTTTAAGTACATTAATGTAATATGTATTTATTATTCATACGCAAGATTTTCTCAAAATATATCATAAAAACGTGATTAACAAATTCCGCTTAAATACTCATTTTTTGCAAGGCAAAATATAACATCTTTTTTCGAGGATATTTGTCATTAAGATCCAAGAAATTCGTGTCTCGATCTACAAGATTTCGTCTAATTGGAAATATAAATTAGCTTTTTGTTTTTGGGTTCCAATTTAGATCTACGCCATGTTTTCAATTTATTTAATTAGGTATGTACATATATTTTTCATTTAAAGTGAAGTTTAGAAAGTAAAAAATAACAAAGTTAGCTATGTACTTATTAACTTTTGTAATTTGCGAATTTACTGAAAGCATATTAAGCTTATTTTAACTGTCTCTATGTTCAACATCGTATATTTTTTTTATATAATATGTGGGTATTTCCTAAAATAAATAATACACAGATACAGCAAAAGTTCGATGTAAACTTTGCTCACTGACTGAACACGTCCGTTTCCAAGCGAGGGCGCGCGTTCAATAACAGTCACCAATCATGCGGCGTTCGAAATTTAAAAAAAGCAAAATGGCCGATCACAACCGTCACTAATTTGGCATGCGACATCACATTTTGTTCTGTGGCGGTGTGGCCAGCCATACGTGATGTTACTGAAAACTTAATTGGTCGTTTAAAAAACTATGTTCACGCGATATATTGTTGAGTAATTAGAATCGTTTGTTTTTAGCTTTAGTGGCGTGTTTTTTTTACGGACAATTCACTACATAACGAGTGAGCAATTAAAAAGAATCATTTCGTTAGGAAATCTAAAATGGAAATAGCAGTAACAAGCACCGATTAGACTATTAAAGCTAAAATGGTTATCACATAGTCCAAGCCTCCAAGTGGCACCAACGTGAAAAGTCAATAGGGTTACTCCAATTATTACCAGTTCGATTGAAAGTGCCTAATGGAATTTTAAATGCTTGCTTCCGTACCGTACAATGGGCCGGTGGGACAACCCTAATTGTTACTTTTTTAAGTTTTTCATTGTCACATAAAGTGTCAAATTGGCTATTGTAGGGAAGCATTCATGTGAATGTAGGGTTGGTGACATTTTTCTTTCTATTTCGGAAATCGAGGCGTGCGTGTTACGAGCATTCCGGCTTTGTAGCGATTCGGTTTTGATTATGTGTATGGCAGAAAACCGTTTCAATAGCGTGCCAGACCCGTTTAGCGTCCGCTCTAACCTAATCTGTTCTAACACACGTTCTGTGAAACAATATGTGATAAAACTCGATATTTACATCGTGGGAGTTGTTTTTAAATCCATAACAAAACAATATATATATGTACGTGTTATCCAAGTTTTTAGTTTCCTGGAAGATTTTTTTATGTTCTGGGACATAAATCCCTACGTAATACACATTCAACGATAACATCACAGTATAAGTCCATTTTAGATATTACCGGCACCCAATCAATTAATCTCTCGTCGATAAATTTTCTCATTAATCTTCAACAATAGTTTACATTAAAACACAAAACATGTTTCTATGGGTGATTGACATGTTCATTAAAACTAATATCGGATTATCCTAGTATCTGTAATAGAATCTAAGTACAATAGGGGTGAAAACTGATTAAATGTGCCATTGATTTATATTAGAAGGGTACCCTCATATTTTGATAAAAAAATATTCCTTGTTTGTTTTTTTATTGATAACTCTCCATCACTGCGCCTAGCAATGTCTCTTAAAGCTAGACCGCTGGCGTTATGAAAGTGAAACGGAGCATGATACTAAAAGCGAATTCTGCCATGAATAAAAATAGATGCAAAGAATAATAATGTTAACTTCCAAATCTTCTTGGAAAATATCTAATGTGTTTTTAACAACTAGAAACACAGTATTTTCTAAGAACCTTCCAAATCTTAGGGACCCAATATGGAGACGTTAGTGTCACAATAACAAGGCTGAAGTGGAGCAGGGCAGGCCACTTGGCCAGACGAAGTGACGGCAGGTGGACTAAAGCTAGACAGAATGGTGGCCAAGGCGAGGCAAAAGAAGCGTCGGTCGTCCGGGAGCAACATGAGTCGATGATATAGTGAAGGTCTCGGGTCGAGTCTGGATGAGGCTGGCACAGGACTGCAGAAATTGGCAAGAGAAATGGGAGGTCTGTGCCTCGCAGTAGGAGGACAAAAGCTGTGGTTAATGATGATTTTGATATCAAAATCAAAAGTTTTCACTTCAAATAGGCCGTTTTCCAAAGACTTTTAAAACGTTACAATTATGACTCTAAGTTCACTATAAATAAGTGTTGAATGCCTATTTGACTGTTATCAGCGAAGCCTTGTGTTCCAGTTACAAAACCGTACCTGGAATAGTTAGAGAGACTACAGAGTTACTAATTATGTGTGCGTGAGCTGTGTGGGTGTGTGGGTATGCGATCTAATTAAACTGTCTACTGATAGTTAGGATTTATGGAAGCTGCTTAGCTTTTTACTAACCATCTTGAGTTTCTAGGATGATGTATAATCTTAACAAGTCTTAACAAGTTCCCGATTAGTTTTTTCTATAAAAGATGCAAGTTTGATTATTTTCTATAAGACATTAGGTACTACTGATTCTTAATGCAGAAAGATACGGTGAAATCTTTAATGAAACCAAACTTTTTTAAGTTAATTTCATTCAGGATTTAAAATAATAAAATCAGTCAACCAACATTGTGACACGAGAATTTTAAACTTGTAACTTTTAATATTAGAGATTTATCTGATTGTAATATTTATTTTTCAGTAATTTGCATTTATCATAGCTTAATTTTATTTACTAAAAATAACTCGCGTCGTTCACACGGTGTCTTCCAAACAGTATATTTCTACGACTATTCGTTCAGTCTTCTTACCAAAACAATGATACGCACATATTGTACGGCAACTGAGGAAGAGAGCTGGCATTCTTAACGGTGTAGAGTTCTATCCTGCTTCAACAAATACAAACTTACTGTGAGAGGGAGGCCCAAAGCACGTGATTCGCGTACCAGCATTAATGCAACATAAAACGAAGGCCCAAACATGTCTGAGCTTTGAGGTCTGATAATGCAATTTGTGGGCCCGACGCACAGCGCTCCTTACAATTAGCACGTGTGAAAAACTTTGTATTACATTATGACTGTATGCTAATACAGAAACGGAATCACACTCTTGATTGCAAATGGGGAAATGGTTTGTGGAAACATTGACGCACGTTTGGATTACGTATATGCTTGCTAGTTTTTTTTTTTTGAGAATTAATTTAAAAATTTACCTTTTTCAGATACCTTAAAATCTATCTGTGAAAAATCGGGAATCACTTAACAGCTTAGAGCAAGTGTTGTATATAATATTAAAAAATCTTTCCTGCATAGGATCAGACCTGTGACCAACAGTAGGATATTTAAAGGCTTGAATTTAGTTTATCATTGTCTGAATTCCTTTTTTACAAATCGATTATCGAATTCACTCGTACACAGTTAATATGCATGACAATTAATAACATAATGTAAGCAAATTATGATTCACATCAGAGCGAACGATTCGTCGTGTTTTTCAGGGAACAGAACGGCACGTAGGTGGCAGGCAATTATCAACCGCTTTCATTGGCCACGTAACCGTTTGCATTACAATTAGTCCACATTATGTGTAAATGCACATTTCATATCGCACGGCAGCTGAATGCGTAATCGAGGATACGTGGGCTTAATAGTATGGAAGAGCTTCAGTTTTGATGCTAGTTATCTATTTGAATTACAGCCTGGTGATTTGTTGAATGTATTTTGATTTACATTGCAGAGAGCGATTTTAGTGCTGTCTGTTAGGTTGTTAAATAGACGTCTTTTTCAATATCAAATGATTCTATATTTTTGATTGGTCGAACATGCAACTGCAAGGGGAATTTGGCTAAGAGTTGCACCGATAGCCGACGCTCTTAATTTACTGTACGTCAAGAGTCGCAGGTTCTATCCCCATAAGACAATCGTTTGTGTGATTCAAGAGAACTTGGTCTGAGTTTGCGTATCTTGTGCATGTAACTTGAATGCTTAAAAAAACATTTTGACTAACTTCCAATAATAAGAATAACATTGACCAAATGCATGGTGGAAATCGTATTTCTGTATAATTTGCACTTAAAAATTTCCCTAATAAGTACTTATCAAAGTCATTCCTAAGTATCAAAAATGCTCCTTATAGAGCCTAATCAAAAGAAATGTTAAGCACTGGTCGACTCATTTCTAAAGTCACAAAGATAAAAATGTATCAAGAAGACGCACTTATCTGGCGTAAGGTCACGGATTTCATTAACTGTATCAATAGGACCTCTTGGGGATGGACCCTTGCTTTATGCTCGAGGATCAACCACCAGTGTAACTTGACCTTCAGATCTATCATATACGAATACTTTTAGTTTCTATCTAGACGTCGGGCTTTTGTAATATGATTATTGTGATTCCGAGGTATCACAAATATGTTTAAACCTTGAAAATTTATCAATTTTATGTACATATTCAAGTAACTTTGATGTCTTATTAGACAGACTATAACAAAGACAATATTTATTTACTTTGCAAATTGACACACACCGAAATCAATTTCGAAATCTACTCGGTTCTTTGCACATATCATTAAATTCAAAAAGAAAACACAAAAAAAAGATTAAATAATGAATAAAATAAACAAACAAATAAATGACGTCTGATTTCAAAGTAAAACGGTTCCAATTACATTGGTTGAGCCGACCCACCGTCACTATTGTCAAGCGTCCAAGGGTTTATCAATACGTAAATAAATTGACCCTTCCGCTACCCCCGTGTTGACGGACATTTGCTCTTTTCGCCCTTCATTTTATTCTGTTGAAATAAAATTGGATTTAGAAGTCTCACTATGGGATTTCAGCGATGAGAATATTTATTAAATACCTTGTAGTACACTCAAGTCAATTTAGTAATTATTTTGGACCATCTGATATAGTTTTAGGGGTTCTGTCAATATTCCAATTGGAAACCGGGGAATCAAATTCAACTTGCGAGATTTGATTGTATACTGACAAATAGACAACGGGACAGAAGCTTGTAATATACATAATCAGTACGAAAAAAATATCCTAATTGATCCTTAATGTTACCTCCACAGTTCGAAATTCGACACATAGCGAAATCAGCTTATCCCTTATTGCATATAATTGGCACGTGCCCTAGCGCCCTCGGGGGTGCGATGTGACCAATCAGCGCACGGCGACACGTGTCATTTCGCACCCCTTTTGCGAATATTCCTTTGATTTATGAAGTACAGACGAGCGGTTAATTTTTCGATGAGTCGACCTAGGAGCTAACCACCACGTCTTACTGTATTATTCTTCCGTTTGTGGAAAAGAGACTATTCTGCTGAAACTCCCACGACAATAATTCTTTAGAGTTGTTTTCTCCTGTTCTCTCCCTTTTTCAAATATTGATCAGTTTTGGCTGTAGTTGTTGAGGAGGTTACAGTAACGACACCATAAACTTAATTTGCCTTCCAAATGTAAACAGAAAAAAACAGACCTTTTGGACGTCCTACCAATTTATAGCATATATATTTAGTCACCCGCTTTACAATCGTAGCTTGTGTATTTTGCCCAGCGCTTTAAACGCAACGTCTAACCCGCCCGTATGTATTCCCCGATAAATCCCGTGGGACGCGACAGCGACACATTGCATGTGACGGATTAACATTATCATTTGACACTGCATTTATTTAACTGTAGCTATACTATACAGAGCTAGTCTGTTGGTGTTTATTTGTTTACGCAAAGGATTACGCTATGGGAATCTTGCGCTATGTAAGTGATATATTAGAGATTAATAGTGGACGAACTGGGCCCAGGAATACCAAACGATAGGACTCTTGATTTTTTTAATGAAAAACTATACAATTTAAGTACTCTCGAAAATAAACTTATGAATAAGCATACATTTGCTCCTTTCGATCTTGTACCAAGATAAATATAGAGAGTGCATCAATTAATTAAGGACTGTGTTAATAAATTGAATTGATTCTAAATAGGTTTTAGTTTTTAACTCAACAGGAAGAATTTTTATCAAGAAATGTCATAAAGTAGCTGTTTATAGACAACACGGATGTCCTTACAAGCAATTGTCCCGAGTATTGGTGTCTTTGTGCATGTGACTTGAATGTTTGTGAAACTCCTTGACACAAGTAGTGTAGTAGTGTATTTGATAAAAAAAACATAACAAAGACACATAAGCTATCTACTTGAAGCAGTACATATTACATTTATGTTAGTCTTAATCAAACTCCTCAACTTAACCCATTTCCGAAATTACACAATATCAATTCAAGTGGACGGCAAACCTTTCCAAGCACTTGAACACAGACATGCGAACATCCAAACAGCACAAACACTAATTGCATTCGTATTACTCAAAGCATCGTTAGACATGTTCCGTATTACAAACGAAGCAATAAGGGTCAACACACATGATCAATTTGCTCCGAACAATTCAATGGACAATCAAAAATAGTTTGTAATTGAACTAATTGGAAATGTTGGTGTCGCGTGATTTTGTCCTACTTTTTCAACAAATTGTTTTAAAAATTGAATTATTTACACAATTAATAAAGAATAAAAATCTATTTTAAACAATATTTATTTAGAATTTGTTGTTAAATCTCTAGTTACCGCGGTTTATGACACAGCCTGGTGACGGACATAGTAAGGTACCGGTGTCGGATTAGGTAGTAGTGCAGTTAAAAAGAAAAGCAAAAAAAAATCGTACAAGTTCGTTCAATTAATTCACTTTTGATCAGCTTTAAGTTTTACGTGGTTGTGACGAATTTCCTTTTTTTAACATTTGTTTACCTCCGTGGTACAATACGGAGCAATTTTTTTTCTTAAATATTAATAAAACGCATTCACTGTCATATGAGTTAAATATAATATGCTAACGAAATCAACCATTTTCAATACTTCTATCAAACAAAAAGTCGTCGCGTATAATAATGTGCAGAAACCAAATCCAACCGTAATATATTAATGAAAACCATAAAATGCAAAACTAAATTTAAAGTTAACAACTAAAATATAGTATAAAATGTGGACGGACACTGATTCGAGAAACCTTATAATGTACGCGGAGTTGTTCGGTACAAAATTATTTTGTACGTTTCGTAGTTAGTAACGAGCATTTGCAGTTAAAATTAATTCTGACCAACCAACGGTTTCAGTTTAGGATTCTGTATTGAAACCTAATTCAGTCATTTGATGGGAGATTATGACGTAATTTTGGTTTTGTTGTATGATATTGATATAGTTTTAAAGCAAAGGCTTCTATTGTTAGCGATATGGTGGTGCTTAAAATATTTTATAAACTGGTTTAGTTTACAGACCAGTAGTTGCAAGGGCCGGGCAGTGCCCTTACAACTAATGATGTTTAAAAATGACCGTTATTTAAAAAAAATTAACCTTATTACTAAGGCTAGGCTGTCTATGTCCCCGACTGTCAGAAGGCTGTATCTTAGTAACCGTTAGATAGCTTCTTGATATTGAAGACAGATAATTGCAAATATTTAAAATAGATGAGCGTGTTTTTTCTTTGTATATTTGTTTTTCTGTAGTCGCATATCTCTTACCTCGGATATCCTCTCTAGTATCATCGAATACCATACTGTTACTAATCCGAATAGCAATTGACCAGCTTTTAATTATTAATATACCTACTGTTCAACTTGATTCGATTCAAAATTTTCCTAACCAGAATCATTATTTCTTTTCAATCGTATTTTAGACAACATACGACTACAAACAATACAAATATGAACGGCAACAGCAATTGTACGATCACCCCTAAATATAAATCATATCTGGGACCGAAGCAATGCTGTTTAGATCACGAGCCACGTACGTACGAACGATTTCACGAGCCGCTGCGCACGAGTTGACGAACACAAATCATTCATGAAATATTGAACTTTGCATTTCTGAACGAATATTTGTAAGTGGCTTTTTGAAACTGAATTTTGTTGAAGTTATAAAAGACTTTGTGTGTGTGTTTGAAGGTTTATGTGACTGATCTTTTAGTACATAAATGTCTGGGTAGTTTAGGTAAAGACCGGTATTAAAAGAAACAAAACATGCGTTTAGAGTAAAAAAGTAGGGATTTAGTAAAAACTCTATGATCCATCGTAAAATTAACGAAAAGCGATTTAATTAATTAGACGTGATTTTCAGATTATTAATTACAATTTACTCCTCAGAACTCTTATAAAAAATAATATAAAGTTTGACAAAAACGTCCCAACACTAGTCGAAAACTAAATACAATTGTCTAAATCAGGGTACCCAAGTCAGGAGTCAGCGGAGAGTGAAAACGAAGACACCCGGGTGGGCCGGTTCCCATCGCATCCGGGTGAAGCCGCCCGGGTAATTGTGACTCGGCAGAGCGGAGAAAAATTAACGGGCATTATCATATTCAAACTGGAAGGCTTAATTTAATTGAATGTATAGAAGTTTTGGGACTGTTTATTTTTGGTGATTAAAACGCGTCTCTATGAAAATTTCATACGAGATTTTTGACATACTTTATACCTTTTTGGTGAAGCGTTTTTGCGTACGGTCGTTTGTCTTTAACATTTTGCATTTTGCACTTAATGTTAAAAAACAATGTTTTATTTTCAGAAATGATGTGATGTGTCACCTTTCTGTTTAAGTAAAGAGCAAATTATCTTTTTTTCCAAACATAGAAATCATGTACATTACGGAAAAAAATCTTAAGGAATGAATTATCGGCACAAAACTTTAGCTAATAAATATTGACTCCTGATTTTAAGCCCCTAAATAATTGAACTCAACTGGCTTCAATTAGGTTTAAAATCTTTGTGGTACAATTATCGCACGTAGTGACGTCACGCGTCCTCCCGGGTGGTTGCGTGTGCGCTGACGCTGCAAATTTGATCGCGCGGTTTCGGCTTAACGGATACGTTTAGTTATTGTTCTATAGGATGCTTCGAATTAGTGCTTTTGTTTTTAATGTTTTAATTAATTAGTATAAAATTTTAATTACTTGGTATGGAATTTATGGATATTTCTTTTTGTCTGAAATTGTTTATTGCTGATTGTATATTGATATATGAATATTAAAGCATATAATCCTACTTCGTTAGATAAAACTTAACTCATCCGGTTTAATTAAGTTAAGCTAGGGTAACTTTTAGTTTAGAGCCAGTAAATACAGATATTATGATGTAAGAATTATGTAACATGAAAAACCACGTAGAGATTATATGATTCAGTTTTTCAATTACTAAACACTAAGTCCACTAGATCCCATTAACGATGATCAATAAAAAAACCATCGGGCCCTTGCAAAGGTATTTCGACACCCGCTGTATAAGCCGCGGCGGTTCGTTGCGATTCGCGGCCAAAGAACCGTGAAATTGGTTTATTCGCTCGATCCGATGAATAATTAATATTGTAACGTACGTCTAGCCTACGAGGCCCTAGATTGAACGCGATCGCATCTGCATATATAAACCCTGTGGGAAACTCAACACGCCATTGTCGGTGATAAAAGGGATCCCTTTGATTTTTTAATACAATATATCAGCGTCACTCGACCAGTGAAGCAAGCAGTGCAACAGATGATCGAACAAGATTCGATTCATCGATATATGACGTAAGTTGGGAAGTTAATAATAGATTTTTTTTCGAAAAAAATAATACCCATCAAAGTCAAATAAAAAATACCTTTTACCAACAAGTCGACAATTATGTTAATTAAATCAAAATATTAACAACAAATAGGTAAGTTAGGTAAAAAAATCCAAAACCTACGAGACTTACACAGATCCTGAAAAACACGAAATTTTTTATTTACCTTTAAACTACAAACCTTTTTCTTTTCTCGGAAGTCGACCATTTCACCTTACAAGGGGTCCCAATCATTGATCGGCCTTCCAATTTCAGTTTACAATAGTGCAGGTATACATAGGTAAGTGTCAGGTAATTCACCAGCGGCCACCCCTTCGGCACAGATTAATGACACAATATGTCACCCGGCTACCTCGTATTATAGAGTTAATCTACCTTCGGCAAGGATTAGTGTATCAGTCGCTGCTAAATTAGTGCCCCGTAATTGTTAATATCGAGAAAAAATTATCAGAATCGATTTCATGATCGATTTGTCGGGTAATGAAATATTCTGGTATTTTTTTTTTCGGAATTCTGACAGTAGTGTATTTTTAGTAGAATTTTAAGATGTAGCAGGCTAAATAGTTAAGTCTTAAACATCATAAACACTTAGCATATGTACTGTAAAGAGGGAAGGTGAAAAAAAAATGCTTAAATTGGTTGTTATTAAGTTGATCGATCAAAGACAACTATGATTTATAGGTTTGACAACACATAAAATATATTGTACCTATCAGATTGGGGACTAAATTGCAGCATTATATTACAAAAAAATTACACTAAAAGGCACCACAACTTATGATTTTAATGACATGAAACCGACTATTCATTAAAAGAATCATAAAAATGTAAACTACCATCTAAAGTAAATTGAAAACAACGAAGCAAGTTAATTGAGCCCAATAGATGCTATCAAACTTTCTACTACAGTAATCAGCAAAGGGCAGACGAATATAACCGAACAACGAATTAATAAGTCGTCAAACACCGCTCGGTAGCGTAAGCGCCAAGTTTTCGCATTCGATGCCACTGATTGGCTCACTCTATATTTTAATTAACTTTTCGTTTCTTGTTCCCAGTTTCGAAACTGTTATGGCCGGCTCTGTTGTGGTTTAATTGATTAAACAATGTCAAGTTTAGAAATCTTCGAAGGTTTGTAGAAGTTAATATCTTGAAAGAGGGATAATTGTTTTACAAACAGGTTTTAGTTAAAAAAAATATTTATTTTCCATCTGGTATCTGAAATGAAAGCAGATAATGTTGACGAGTCTTTTGTATTAAATTAATCAAATATATTATTATATTTTTGTATAAAAAGTACACCAAGATTAAATACCCTAACCTTTATTTAAACACCTAAGCAAATGAGGTATCTTAATGTATTAAAAGTGTTCATCTCAAAATTAAACAATACTTTAGATATTGTAATCGAAAATTAACAAGTATATTGAAAAATCCTTAAATTCAACATAATAAAATAAGCAGGCTTAAAATTTAAGCCAAATATATATCAGTCAAAGATAAAATCCGCGATAAATCTTAGAAGATTGGCTTCTTCAGGACACGTCTATTCAAATCGCATTTTTCCGATTCAAAAATCTACAAAGAACCTATGAAAGTCAACTACCCTCAACTAATACAGTGGCTCGGGCGTGGTAAGGTGACAATATTATTCGAGCTAAAATTGGGAATCGCCGCATTTATTAAAGAGAAAACCAGCAACAAAGGGATGATATTGAATTGTAAGGAACGATGTCAAAGATTGAATACTTTTTGGATAAGGCATTTTATTAAAAAAAAATACAAAATGGTAAAACGAGATTGGGAAGTTTGTTGTTTCCGCCCGGGATCGAACCGGGGACCTTGTGCGTGTGAAGCACACGTGATAACCGCTACACTACGGAAACGACGATTATGTTGGTGAAATTACAGATCAGTTTTAAAAGTGAGTTGATACAATTAATTTGTGTCTTTGAGTTAGTGTCGTTGAACTATTTAGTTGCCATACATGAATAAAATGTGAATATTTCCCGCAAGCATGAGTCGATCAAATTACAGCCACCATGACGTCACTTTGTGTATAAATAATGCGAAGTCGTCTCTGAACTTAAAAGCGATTTATTTAAATATTTTTTATTCTTCAGAAAAGAACAAAAATACGTCTGTAATATTGTTTAATTATCTGTCTGACGTTTTTAAAAGTGAAGTCTAATTACATCACTTTTTATCTTGTTACACGTTGTCAGCTCGAAAACCACAGCTTAATATCTTCATCGCTCCATGTATAAGATCACGCCAGTTCCGAGGGTCGGGGCGGGTGACACGCACAAAGAACCGCCAACTTCTTTCATTGTAGATTAAATTCTTTGATTCTCGCTCACCTAGTCATCATCCACTGGAAGCTAGGCGAAAGCTACTATAAGCTTGAATGATCAAAAAAGACTTAAACTCAAATCATTTTAGAACAATGGTAATAAAATTGGGATGTAAGTTTTACCAAACACATTACAATTTAAAATATTTGACGAAAATATATACATTTAAGATCTACTAATAATAAGAAATGCAAAAGTACTTTGACGTCTGAAACAACTTTTTGAAAAAGCTATTAATTTATTCGTTCAATTAATCAAACGTGTATTCAAATTTTGCTACGAAGTAGCACTTTTTGTATTTCAGAATACCTACATTAGACAGCTCCCAGATTCACCCAATCTTCACCGCTTCCTAAGTGCTTGTGCTGTGTGAGAACAAACGGCGCTCACAACACGCTGTCATCCCATTTACAACCGATGTCGTGCTAGACAAACATCATTGGATTTAGGATTCAGCTAGGTATCTGTGTTTTTCAAGGAGCGACTACCTATCTGACCTCCTCAACCCATTTACCTGTACAAAAAATAAAACTGTTTTAGTGATATAAAAAAGTTTCAATATAATCCAGTATCTTCCGCATCGCTTTTACTGGTCGGTTACCCTCATTAATATCTGATCTTCGCGTCGGCAGCTTAATCTCAGTGGCCCGTGGATTTAATACATATTTCATTTCGGTATTTCATGAGGCATTACTTTTATTCACGCCAGTTGTTCAACAAATACCTGTTTATTACTATGATCCTTGGTGAAAAACGTTGTTGTTTTAATTTTCTACTTATTTTTCTTATAATGTGTCAGTCATGTTTGGAACGGATAGTAATTAGGAAAAGAAAGATTAAAAGAAGTGATCTCCTTGATAAGTGTTGAATTTAGTAGATACATAACTTTTTTATAGAGAAACGTAGTGTAGGTATAAATTCAACGAATTCTGATATCTTTAACTTAATTTGGTGTTTGAAAAATGTCACCTGTGTATTAGAGTTTACGACTCAAAGTTGAACATTAAGGATCGCAATCAGATCCTATAAAATTCAGGCAGTAAAATCATTTAGGTGTTTCAGATACTAAAATATTTTGTGTTAAACCTATCACAACTGCCACCAACAATATATTAAACACCACTAAATAAACAAACAATTATCCCACACATAATCACAGTTCCCAATCCGGTTAACAACCCTTCATAATCCCCAAACAAAACTGGGAACATCGTCCATTTAACAAAACTTTGTTAACTTTATCATCGGTAGTGTTAATTCATGGGGCTGTCCTCGGTAGCTCGTAAACACAATTGTAGCGACTTTAAATCAAACAGTTCGCGAGAGACATTACGCACACGTGCTGCTGCTGCTACGGCGCAGACAGGATCCGGCTTCATTTGTTTGTGCGGTACGGTAAGGTGATGCAAATGAAGTAAAGAATGTTGGTATGTCAGGATGTATCACTTTTTCTTATGAGGTTATCGAAAGATGGAATAAAATGTTTGGGAATCTGATGCTAAATTAGTGTTCTTTTGTCTACATTCCCAGTTCTTCGGATGTTCAAATAACGCTTATGTATGAAAGCGATTTTGTTGTAATTCTTCTCATACAACAAACACACTGTTATTATCTACATATTCTGCTATTCTACTGGAAACCTATTGTCAAATTACTGTACAGTGCAAATAAAGTTTTTTTTTTCATTTTTTATTTGGTAGGATTTAGACACAATAAATAGAATATCAGCTATGAAACATCACAAGCACTACATACAAAGATTTCTAAACAGAAACACTGGAAATTCTGTTTCACCACGTTCAACTTGACACTACATTCAGTACATAAAGAGGTTTAATAATGAACTCGCAGCGGATATCTCTAAGCTCTGAGCCAAAATATGCACGCGTGTACTTTGAGCAGAATCATAAACAACGAACGTCAGAACAACGGAAACGCGCCCCAAGAATAATGAAAGTACAAGTGAATGGACACGAAAGTGTTGTAATTATCCGTGAACTTTGTTGTTCCTCTTAATTTATCGTCGCCGTATCATGCTCCCTCGGATGCTGGCAACTTTTGCAGAGATGCTAAACAGATACACGGCTAACTTTCGCTTTGTTTTGTCTCAAATTATATGGTACAAGCGTATTGTTGAAGTTCTCGGCTAATGTGTGGTTTGAGCTAGATAAAATACGTTCGGAATTTGGATCGGTTTGCTTGATTCAGATTTTTTGATGGAAGAAACCCGGCAATTTATTTTAAGACGTTGTTTTATAAGTAACAGAAGTTAACTTGTACAGAAATAGTTCTGAAAAACTGAAACTTTAAAATGATTGCAATTTGTACATTAAGACTTACACTTTGAAATCTTCATGAAATTCCATCAATCCCGCGAAATACCTGTACGTTTCAATATCGCCAGTTTACCTGAAAGACTTCACGGAATATGAAAATATTTGAATATCACTGAAAATATACAAACTTAAGCAAAAATATCCCTAAATTTTTCCTTGCTCCTAAATCGGTGTGCCGAGGTAAGCGAGCATCGTGTCGGTCGCAAATCGTGCTCAATGTAGCGTCACAAACGCGTCGGCGTCACGCCTCCTAACTATTTGATGTCGCCCGCAATGGATAGTGCCCTACGGCTAATTACGAGCATGCTCACTACCGCCTGATAGAACTATATTGTTATGAAACTCATTAAAAAAAAGGGAGCGTTGCTGTTGCAGTTTTTGCTGCCTCGTCATTTGTTTTTAGTCTGGCATAACGGTCTTTGTATGTGTGGTTGTGAGCATTCTCGGCTTATAGAAAAATAACATGTAGTAACAAATAGGTTTTATATATATATTTGAGTAACTAAAGAATGTCAAATTTAACAATCAGTCATTATTCAATTTGATTTATGTTCCTGCAAAAAGATATCGTATAATGGAATAGCTTAGTTCAATCCAACAATATTTTATGATATAAAATATTTTCACTGCTTATTTGCGTTAAAGTCGACACGAAGCAAAGACAAACAAGCCCTCACTATGATCGGAAACATGACAAAATCGCAAACGGTTCATACCGGTAGTTGAACTCTTAAAACCAATACCATAAAAGCTATTTTTCATTGATCCAGCTCCAAAAAACGTATTGCTTTCAGGATGACGTACAAAGTTGAGCTTACAATCCTTGTATATTTTATTGCATTGTAATAAAGGTTGTTTTTACTTGTTTATCCTTTTGTTGTATTGGCACTGAAAGCAGCGGGGTTCCGCATAAGCTGCACTGGACACCAATGGATTTATCGTTGGAGGTTAGACAAGAAAAGCAGCTTTGTCTTTGAGACAAACGGACGCCAGCCACTGGTGTCACGGAGGGGGCGATAAGAAATAAATAAAGATATTGATTCGTACAAACAGTAAAATGTGTCATAAATCGGGAAAGACCTCTCTTGAAAACAAATAACCTGCTTATTTTTTTTTTTCTATAGCTCTATTTAAATCTTACTTGCTTGGTTCCTTTTTCAAAAGCGTATTTTTTTATTTTGATTTATTTTCTAAAACTGGCCAAAGGTCTTCTCTATTTGACTTCAGACTTCTGTTCTGAGCCACTTCACATGAATTCCTAAGGAATTAATCGATGTCGTGTTGCCATCTCTTTCTTAACCTGTCCCATTTTTTGTCTTTGGCTTGCTTGCTTGGTTTTACATCTTTAAATAACAAATATTAATAAGGGTCGTCAGTACTTTGATTTCATACGAAAGTTTCCATATTTTAATATTTCCTTATTATAATAATCAAGAATTACGGCATATTCTTGAGGAACTGATTTGCTATTTAGTAAGATTTCATTGTTAAATGTACCAAAAACCTAAACAAATTTTGAATTTGAATGCTAAGAGTACGGATAAAAATGTGCGAATAAAATGATAAGAAGAAGATAAGAATATAAAGTAAAATCCAAAATAATTGGGAACAACGATGAAAAATAATGAGCATATGAAAATTTTGAAAACATCATTATTTCAAAAGCTTAACGGAGACACTTACAAAGTAAAACTGTACCTTCGACAAACCTTTCCCTACCCGCAATTAACCTTTTGCAGCCAATAATGAACAAATAAGGACCTCAACCAACTGTAGGTCACAGGCATAACAAAAACGAAAGGTCAATAAAGTCCCTTAACAAGTAAAGCGTGTTATTTAATAACTAAAATCAATAACATAGTTTGGACAGACACAAACACGATTACAAAGGGCCGACAATCAAAGGGAACTGGCCATTGTCGAGTTGGCAATAATAACATTATTATGAATTACCAATGCAAATAAATGGACTGAAGGTTTGGTCGCATAGATTACAATTTTGCTCAGTACTGACAATGGTATGGAATATTTTTTGTGAATGTTTTAAGCTAAATCTGAGCTCATTTAATTAAATTGTTTCAATGATAATAAAGATGCTGGGGACTAATTTAGATAAAACCTGGCGTCTGAGAATGGGCCAGCTTGGACAAAAAGAAACACGTCACCAAAGAGATAATAAAAAAAACAATTTCTTCCCATTGCACTCCATTTTGATAGGTAACAAAAGCTACATTCAGATTTACTTACGTCTGTGCCATTTTTGTCTTCATTTTGAGATACCTACTTACCAAACGCTATGATTTTTTTTATGTAGCCCATTTTATATCTATCTGCGGGGCAAAGGCCTCCCCCTTTTCTTTTGAAACAGGCCTAGGGCTTTTCTCCATTCAGGGCATTCCATGAAAATATGAATCTAAATAAAAGTGGTCGCGTCTGCAGCTTAATCTATGTAGTTATACGTCACAGAAGCGAAACGGGCAGTTGGGCGGCCGTGTCCGGCCGTGATTGCCTGTGTGCTCATCCAATAAGACTGGGCCCTTCACGGCTTATCACTCCCGCTGCCCGCTACCAGACACCCTCCTGTCAATATTTGACTTGCTTGCTGTATTTAAGATTAAGTTTGTAATGAATGGCCTAACTTGTGACGATTTTGGTAGTTTCACTCCAATTCAAATTTTCAAAACTTAGAATTCCAAAGCTGTTGCTTTTTATGAAGGTCGTATTTCGTTCTCATAAATATTAATTAAGGACTCGAATAAGCAACTTAAGTTTTAGTGCAAGACTTTAGGGACTATCGAAAGTTTGTTACTTATTTATTGTAGTCATAGTTTGGAGTACTTGGCGAAGTTTGTTAAATGCTTTGGATATGTGAGTTTACTTTAACACTTTATTAAATACATTGAAGACAAATATCAAGTAGCTAGCGGAGTAATTTTGAGATTCGCTTATCAGCGAACAATCTCTAAGAAGTAATTCCCAGAATGTGGTCTAATTAACAAGGCAAGCCTAGTTAGGGCATAGTCTTTAGAATCACGAACCGACACCAGTCCTGTTTACCTTGGCTCCTCGGTTGAGGCGGCAGAAGTTGACAACACAAGTTTTTCCTAATGAAGTCACTTGGCAATGTTGTTTCGGCATTGCTGCAATTTTTGGTTTCGCGGCGTGCGACGTGACTTGGATGAGAGATACGTAAATATGCTGTAGTTGCTTTGTGTCAGCGCGAGTTTTGGTGTAAATACTGTGTTGTAGCTTTTTGTATTATGACTAGAGTGATATTTGTTGTATCTACAAGATTGTCGCGTTATATGTGATAAATTACTTTCATTTTCGGGGACTGGTGGTCGTGAATGGGAGACTAATACTCGTCTTTTGTTTTTTCCCATACTTTTAGGCTTACAACCAAATGTTTACCTTTAAACGATACGTAACATAAACTAAGCGAAAATTAGACTAGCTCAAATTATTTAGGTAAAGGTGTTAACGAAGTCAGTGGATCGTTGATTGTCTGTTATTCAAAACTAATAGAAAACGGCGTCACATATGAAACAGCCGCAACTTCTTAGACACCAGACTTTATCCCTACCAAACACCATACAAATATATTAAAACTGTAATAAGAAGGAAACCAATATCGGAGGCTGGCTCCGTCTTCTCGAACAATCTAGACGGCATCCCGTTACGTTGACATGTAAACACAAAGTTTTGAAACGATTCTCATCTATCGTCGCGCCCAGGGCCTCATTGAGTTCCTTCGCAACTTTCTCCAAGTGTAATCAAAGGATAAAACCTTCTGTAGCCAGAGTCAAGTGGCTGCATAAAGGGGAAAATTCACTTACTCCTATAGCGGACGCAGCTCCAAACATTGGGATGAAGTCGTGTACTCGCGGTCTGGACGCTGCTTTCGCTGAACTTGAACATTTTCGATAATGTATTGGTTTCGCTTGATCTGTTTCTCGGTTCCCAGATGAATATAATGTTTTTTTTTTCTAGCATAACTAGACTTAGACATTCTCTTCATGAAAGATACCTTCATGATAAGAGTAGAGTAACCAACTCTACTCTTAAAATTAAATTTACATATTTTCTAGACGACTTCTTATTAGTGGTTTCTTAGGTTTACGCGAATATTAGACATTGAAATGAAACTACTTTTACGGATTTTATCGCGGTTTAATTTTAGATTTTAGTTCCCGACGTTTCGAAACCTTTGCAGGTATCATGGTCACGGGCAGACTGAGATGGCGTTCGTCTTGACAGGAGATGTTGCTCGTTCTACCTTCATATTTTAATTAATTATTTGTGGTCCGACCTACGCAGTATGAGCTCACTGTGTCTTGATGTCTTGCAGCGCTGCTCTTGGGTTTGGCCTTGAGTTTATTTATTATTGGATCCCAAGTAGGTGATATCTTCCAGCCATCTTCTCTATTGAAATTAGGGTGTTTTTTAATCTCAATAGCCTCGCGAAACATCCTAGGTAGGAATTTGGATTCTTTAGCGAGGATCTGTGGTTGGTCAAATCTAATATAATGGCTGGAACCTTCAGCATGTTCGGCGACTGCAGACTTCGTTGAGCGGCGGTGTTTCACGTCAGCTATGTGTTCTTTAACGCGGGTCCCTATGCTTCGTTTGGTTTGACCAATGTAAGAGAGGCCGCAGTCACAATCTAGTTTGTATACTCCTGCATCTTGTAGAGGTATGTGACACTTGACGGATGGTAAGGACTGGCTAATCTTCTTGGGCGGCTTGAAGTATGTTTTAATTGAAGCTCGCTTCAGGATGTAACCAATCTTGTCAGTGACTCCTCTGACGTATGGTAGTACAGCAGGCAAACGATCAACAGTGGCTGGCTTCACTCGGTTTCTGTGACGGGGCCGTGGAACTTGGAGCTTGTTGTCTCGCAGTACTTGCTTGACGTGTTGAAGCTCAGCGGCAAGGTGTCTGTCATCACAGAGTCCGTGTGCTCTCTGAAACAAAGATTTTCCCACGGTAGCTAACTGTTTAGGGTGGTGGTGAGATTCACCGTTTAAGTACCTATCTGTATGGGTCTTCTACGTCGGTACCGTGTACCGTGTATCGAAAGAAGACCCATACAGATAGGTACTTAAACGGTGAATCTCACCACCACCCTAAACAGTTAGCTACCGTGGGAAAATCTTTGTTTCAGAGAGCACACGGACTCTGTGATGACAGACACCTTGCCGCTGAGCTTCAACACGTCAAGCAAGTACTGCGAGACAACAAGCTCCAAGTTCCACGGCCCCGTCACAGAAACCGAGTGAAGCCAGCCACTGTTGATCGTTTGCCTGCTGTACTACCATACGTCAGAGGAGTCACTGACAAGATTGGTTACATCCTGAAGCGAGCTTCAATTAAAACATACTTCAAGCCGCCCAAGAAGATTAGCCAGTCCTTACCATCCGTCAAGTGTCACATACCTCTACAAGATGCAGGAGTATACAAACTAGATTGTGACTGCGGCCTCTCTTACATTGGTCAAACCAAACGAAGCATAGGGACCCGCGTTGAAGAACACATAGCTGACGTGAAACACCGCCGCTCAACGAAGTCTGCAGTCGCCGAACATGCTGAAGGTTCCAGCCATTATATTAGATTTGACCAACCACAGATCCTCGCTAAAGAATCCAAATTCCTACCTAGGATGTTTCGCGAGGCTATTGAGATTAAAAAACACCCTAATTTCAATAGAGAAGATGGCTGGAAGATATCACCTACTTGGGATCCAATAATAAATAAACTCAAGGCCAAACCCAAGAGCAGCGCTGCAAGACATCAAGACACAGTGAGCTCATACTGCGTAGGTCGGACCACAAATAATTAATTAAAATATGAAGGTAGAACGAGCAACATCTCCTGTCAAGACGAACGCCATCTCAGTCTGCCCGTGACCATGATACCTGCAAAGGTTTCGAAACGTCGGGAACTAAAATCTAAAATTAAACCGCGATAAAATCCGTAAAAGTAGTTTCATTTCAATGACTTCTTATTAATAAAAAGGTTTTTTTATTTGAATATTTGTCTTGACGAAGATACCGTAACAAATATCTACTTAGATACTGTAGAATTTAAAAAATGCCCAATTTTATTATTTTGATAAATGTTTAATCCTAACTCCGAACTCGGGTCTTACAGTGATGTTTAAGCATCGAATACACAGCAGATAGCAGGAATACGAACCTTTATATAAAGCCATAGTTGGTTCAGCGAGCGAATTTGCATAGGAATGGCTGATTACAGAGTCATACCATAGGCAGTAGCTTGGACCTAGCTGTACTCAGGTACGCCCGAATGGGTTTCAGACAACTAGATTTTAAACTTGCCGAGAATGTCCTGCTTTATATACGACGTAATGTGTTTAGAGGTTAGCTGTAAATATGAATATATTTCGACACTGTTTGCTCGGGTTATTTACAACATTTCCTGTTAAATAAATTTAAAAAGATATTAGATTACAGATTCAAATTTTACATGTTCAAATGACAGAGACAAATGTTAATGTTTCGGATGTTTTAATAAATACTGAATATCTGTCTAGCTCCTTTATAGGGGATGAAAATTTTGCAGAGATAAATACACTTTACGAAAACATTTTTTTTTAACTTCATATTAATGGCACAAACTACAGTAGGTTTCGAATTTCTTGGAAACTAAATCAGCTGACATTTAAAACAGCTGAATAAAAATTCAATCAAGATCTCACTAAATCAAAATTAACATTATTAAATTAAAATTATTAGCCTTTATTTAGTAAATCTAAATTAATGAACAAACTAGAAAACAAAATAATTATTAATTATATGTACGGCGGTGCTGTGGACAAAAGCTAGAGCACAATAGCCGGTAATACAATGCTTTCAAAATGAAAAAAGAAAAAAAAATACTTTCATTTGTTTAATACGAATATGTCCATGACCGGAGCTAAGGCATTGTTTATTCTGCTTAATTAAAATATTACGTGTAAATAAATTTTATTTCTTCATTAATTCTAAACAAAATTTGTTTTGTTATTTTTTCTAATTATTTGTTACAATGACTGTGATGTGATGATAAAAAAGGAACGTGTTTTCGGTTATTGTTTTATGTATATGTTTTATTAAAAAACAAAGTTTATGCTAATGATCTAGTGCTGCGTCAAGTTTTATCCCATTTTTAAGCACTTTCTCCGATTTAATTGTATGAACGACGGTTTGAGAACTGAAATTATATTTCTAAGTTTAGGGGTGCTGGCTTTTAATATACATGTACATAGGTCATGAGTTTAATACGAGTACGCTTTGCGTAAGACGGAATTTGAAGAAAAAAAAGTGTAAGCTAAGTATGGTGGACCTCTTCTTTTATTTTTCACTCTGAAATCATCCTATTTCAAAGTAAAATTATTTTATACACATATATACGAATGACAAATTTTATCTCAAAACCTGAATATTTTTCACTATACAAATACATAACGAGTGAATCACACCGGCCGTGGTCACCGGAACACAGCTCCCGTAACCACAGCCGGCGCAATTTAACCAAAACCTAGGAAACAAAGTATTTACAAAATAAAAGGCGAAGCTTTTTACCTCTTTGGTATTTTAACCTATCGAATGGTCATTGTTCGACGCCCTGGTTTTAAAAGAAGTATTTTTTTTATTTTGACTTTTTGATTGCGGATTTAACTTGTTAATTTTATTCGCAACAGTTAGGACCTTATAAAACTATAAAGAACATAAGTATAGGGTATAATTACATTATACTTACATCAAACATTTATTATTGGTTTGTTTTTCGTACTTAAGTATTTTTTTATGAGATCCGACTCAAATAATTCAGTGATTTCAATTGTACCTCTGATAAAACTTTGTAACATTTTCCAATAGTCTGTAGTAAGCCATTTTAAAGTACTGCTCAGCTAGAAAAACACAAAGTTCTTCAAAATCACAAACAAACCAAAAAAAATAAGATCGAAGGAATAAGTTCTTTAATTCTTTTCTAGGTAATAAGTAAACTTGTAAGTAGCGGAAGGTAAACCTAGCCCGTGTAAGGTAAATGCGTTCATTTGCGTCGGGAAAAGTTTTTCACGGTAACTTGAACTTTAATTAAAAACAGAATTAAGTATATAGGATCAAGCGGATATTTACAATCGCGGACAAAAGTGTTGGGACACTAAAACTTTAATAACAAAAAGAAAATGTAGCCTTCCAACGCTTTTATTGAGACTGAAATTAGTCGTTGCTAAAATCAATATAAACACCTTTAATTGTGGATATAGCGTATATATTTAGTGATAAGTTTTCCGTTCTACATAATTTTATATCCTAAAAAAATATAAAAATATCGGCCTACAGAATTTCCACTGAGGGTTGGTGAATACAGAATCAGAATCAAAATCAGAAACATGAAATGGATTAACAAATCGCTATAAAGTAAACAATAAGATTGCGAAGACACCAAAAAATACCTTGTCTTTTAAACTACAAAGTCAAAATGGCCGCTAAGTAGCAATGTCAGGCACTGTACAGTATTGTACGGAGCAGTACCGTGTGCGAATGTATCGGGCTCCTTCGAGACGCGTTTTATCAGCCGCGACCAGCCGTGGAACCCCAATGGGACGGAGTCAGGCCAGAACGGAGAAACTAATCATTTATGTTGCTTCATTTATATGTTGCTCATTATTTCTACAACTTCTTGTTTAATGGAGATATTAAATCAGTTGCGCTGTCTGTGGAAGAACTCTTTGTTTTCTGATGCAGGATTTCTTTCGATGATCAAAGTCTACCTATTTTAAAGCGGTACATTGTTTAAACTATGACTACATAAATATAACTTTTTTGCTGTTATTTGCCGTTCATTTAGGCATTTTTGGTGATTGGCATTAAATATTTTTAAACTTAAAATATTGCCAGCGACTAAAAATTCACAAAAACGATTACTGCCTATAAAAATAGCAATAAAGGTACCTTCACGTCCACTTTTTCTGCAAATTACATTTTCTATTATGACCTTAGGCTAACCTTTTATGCCCCTTCGCTCGGTCGGCCATTTGGGTCATCTATCGTTGTTAGGTGTTACCTAAGATGGATGACACTACCAGGCTAGGCGTATCGAAGCCTAGCTTACACACAAACATAAACTAGACATACATTTAGGTCAGCTTTGGAGAGCATTAGCTGGCTCGATGTTACAATTTGGTAAGGGCAATTTAAAGAAACTGGACTTAATGTCTTAAGATCTGGCACAGACATATCTTAGCACTAACTTGAATCAGGTTTTTATAAACCTCATTATAAAAAGGGATCATTATAGTGAGGAATCGTATGCACTAGAAATAAGTTCCTATTACTAAATATAAAGTACCTACTTCTTCCAAAGTATCTATTACACTACTTCATTTTCTGCGAACTTTGAACAAAGTTTGACGAGCGTTACCTGATAATACGGAAGTTTAATAGCCGACGTGTTTATCACTGGCGCGGGCTAACGGGACTAAACCGCCCTTCAAGCATTTTATGACGTCCTCACGTACGCGAAAAAAACTACCATCAGCTCCTGACAAAATTACATCTCACTTCAAATAGTGATCATAAAATTTACGCCAATTTAGATTCCCTTTACTCGGAGAAAGTCGTTTTTACAAAACGTTGTCGTATAATATGTCGGTAAAACGTGTGTTTTACGAGGCTAGACAGGACCCCCTCTGTTGTCTGTGTGTCTGTCACAAGATTGTCTCCGCGGTGCAGATGAGATGCTAGATGGAACACAGAACCCTCCCTTATGTGAAGCTTACGTCTAACTGGGCTATTCCGCGGAATTGAGTTTGTCCGCTTTCAAAAACTACTTTTGTGATTTTTTTTTATTGCCCACGATATTATTATTGTGATATCGCACTTCCCTCCTATACGAATTCCCACGTGTGGCTCACAAAATAATTATGGCAACGTTTCAGTTAATATGTATTTTCATTGCTGCTATTATTTTTAAATGTAATCATTTTACATTGGCATTCGATTGAGCAGTTTTGGCGATCACAAATATGCGACTGAATATTATCCTGCATTAAAGTTTGGAGTGTCAATATACTATGCTTGAACCGAATTTTTAATAAAAATTAAGTATAAATAAATATTAAATGCCTTTCTTCTTATGTACCTTAGGGGCACTTAAAGTAATGTGTATTTAAGTAGGTCTCTTTAAATGCCAACGATGACAATAACTAGTCCATCCAATTCCGTCTCCATCATTTACATTCTAAAACAGTGTAAGTGACTAAACTGTCATTCCCGCGCATCGTGTCCCCGTCCCTGCAATTCCATCAGCCTGCAAACGACCGCCAGCTGATACTATTTCATGAAAAACGAAACTTGGACCAATCCCGCAGAAAGCGACGCAGGCCACACGCGTCGTCAATCAGAAACGTCGTAATCCGGCAATAGAACGAAAACAATTGCCACACACACACCTACCCGACCAAATTACATTTCCAATTCATGAAGGCAGTTATCCAACTTTTTCCCTTTCTTCATCCCTTGCCCTCGAACCCACCCCACAGTTTTCACCTCGCGATCTTTTTCTATGAATAATTTTTCGGAGAAGCTTGTTGACTTAATTTTATATCGGTATCCTTCTTTTTTAATGTGGGGGCTAAACCGATAAAAGTGTTTGTACTGCGAATTGTTCGGGGATTAAACAGAATTGGTACATTGTGGGAACGTGTGTATATTTAGGCGCTGTTCATATGTCTCGAGTTAATGTTGGCGCTGTTACTGTCAATATTATCCTCTACCTGAGAGATGCAGACGTCCAGATGTCCATTTGGACAATCATAATCATTTTTTCCCCAAATTCCTTTAAGAAGCAACTTTCCTGCAGTAAAATGTCGCTATTACAAAAAGTACTCCAAAAGATGCAATTTCCCCAATACAAAATTTATTAATTAAGCCAAAATATGTCTAAAGCAAGTTAAGCGCATCAATTATGATCCCGTCTCGTTAAGTGCAAGTTAAGCTGAAGCCAATAGGATCGGTTAATAGCCAAACTTTTGGACGCAAGAGCTTTGACAAACGACGCCGCTGGATAACTTTGTTGTATATTGTTTTATTCACGTTTTATAGTAATTTTAACTAATTAAGTGGAAGTTGTGTAAGTGCGGTTCGTAGTTTTTGGGGAATTAGGACCGTATTGGCATTTTGGCATTAAAGTAAACTAGTCCGTTTTTAAATCAAGCCATCGACCTCATAAAAAGTTTTTCTTATTACGATTGCATTTTTTAAACGACAACCGCATTAAAGAATTTGATCCTTGTGTCGCGGGAGATTTCACGAAACACATCTATAAATTGCCCTGAATAGTCGGACAAACCGGTTCAAAACAGTTTTAAAGGCTTTTTAGCAAAGAAAACACACTAAAATTCATAACATTAGTAGAAAATTCCTACCAAAAGGTGGCTCAAAGTCATCATGTTTGTGTGAAGTAATGGCGGATCGTAACGCGTAGCACTCAATTCAAAGTAGGCACATTTCCCCCCAGAGACCAGTTATAAAATGCCTCGAATGAAAACCCTGAATTATCTTTTCTTTTGTTGTTTAAAAGTTTTCTCTTCTAATATTATGGTAATATGACGAAAAAGAAAGTTTATTCTATTCTGAATATTGTTCTTTGTTATTTAGTTTTGTTTATCACTTTTTCATCGTCTCCTTGTTTAAATTAATAAGAATGTAAGTTTATTGAATCACTTATATCATCTCTGCGTATAATATTTTTGAAATAAAATCGAAAATCCTTTTTGCTGGAAGTGAGGAAACAGATCTTACCACAGTTCAAAAACTCGGAGCGTTGCAAGTTATTTTCAGTAATATTAAGCAAAACCGCCATATTATAACATAAGCATCGATACACATCCGTAGCGAGCCTTTCGAGTTTTCCAACCAATTACGTCAGCCCTCGTTTGCTATGTAACCAGTACTCTTGAGATTTTCTCTCTGTACACACAGCGAGACTTATGCCTCAAACTTATTGCTGGTCATTTTTAGGAATAACGCAACTTTTTCGTCTTTCCGATTTAAATGAATACTAGATGACTAATGATTTTTTGACAGCAGCATCCATTGACTAATATTGATTTTTATTCCCTTTCTTTGGGTACGAAGACCTAAAAATGGCTTCGCTTATTAGTTAAGTTATAAAAAAGAAACATGAAGGTTAGTTTCAGGTATATTCAAAACGTTAAATATTAATGCTTAACAGACCTGTCTTTCATAAATACCATTTAGCAAGGGACACTAGGAAGTGAAAGCTTCGCATTATAAAATGTTGCTATGCTTCAACGCACGAGTGCTTTCGTAATCGTAGCTTTTATTTTGATTGTTATTTTCTGACTTGACAATGTACCGGTAACATCTATCAGTCTGACAGCCGTGATCATTAGTTAAATAATAACTACTTTATACAATACAATACAAAACCACTTTTTTGCACATCAAAAGAAAACATTTGATACAGTAAATAACATGTAAAATGTACAAATTGACGGTGTTATCGCTACTCGGCGATCTCTTCCACACAACCATTGTATGGAGTGGAATGATCCGAAATCAAAAAGGTAGTGATGCGCATACACACAATACATGCATAATATATAAATAAGGAAATAAAATAAAAATAATATATACATATATAAATCATCATCATATATCTGACAAATATATACATAATATATATAACTCATACATAAATATATAATTTATACCAAATAAATATAGGATATAGATTTACTAGTTTACATTAGAGTGACAAGTGCTCTTTGACAAGAGGTTTAAAAGCGAGTAGCGTTTGGGCACGTCTGATTGATACTAGCAATGCATTCCACAGTCGAACAGCCTGCACAGCAAAAGATTTGTCCATGAACTTCGTGGAATGCATTGGCATCTTCAGCTTCAAGTTCTCGGAAGATCTCAGGGATCTCGAATGCGTTTCATGTAGGAACTCAAAACGATCTTTAAGATAAGGGGGAGTTGTGGGAGTGAACAGTATATTGTATAGAAGTGATAGTATATGGGCATTCCGACGAAAACGAATAGGCAACCAATTGAGCTTTTTACATTCACTTCCTACCATTACTTAGGAGATAGACACGAAATTTAAAAAATCTGTTTATTTATCCCTCTCTAATATTTTAAATAGGGTTTTCTTTCTACAACCCATTCTTGTTAACTACTAATTAGGATAGATACTATAAAACACTGTTTGAAATTTATTAATATGGTTTAATGAATCTTTCGAACCGTTGAATTCACAATATAAGGTATTAAGAGGAAAGGAAAGAAAAATAAAATATTCCATATCATATTTACATGCCTATTTTAGAATAAACTTTTTAAAATTTAAGCAGCAAGCCGCCATGTTTGAACCTGTCTAACGAAAGCCACTCTTGACATGTTACGTGCTGGACGAGTACCGGGCTCTTACACAGATTATCGTCATAATATCGTGGCTCACTACGATTGCTAACGAATTTGCTATTTTCGGAGGTTTACCGGGAATAGGCCAGAAAAATATAGAACGAAATAAAAAAAACGCTGGTTAAAAAAGTTTTTTTTTTAAAGTTTTATAAAATAGATTATTCTAGTTAGGACAATCCAGAGCCATGACTTTTATCTTGTTATACATGTTCAAAAACGTAAATAACTTATTAAATGTAATGAAAAAAAAACATACACCTTCCCAATCAAACATTTTGATCAAGTATATTTTCGGAACTATAATGCTATCCATATTCTAGTACAGTTTCCATTCTAAATTTAATAACACAGTAAATGCTGTATATTCTACAAACAACGTAAATTGCACCACATCACTAACTTGTGGGCTTCCCCGGCAGGCCGAGGAACATCAATATTTGCTGTAAATAGAACCTCTAGGTCTGACCTCCGACCCAAAGTTCAGCTACCAAGAACACGTCTAGCAGATCAGAATGTATTCTTGGAAATTTCGAGTACGGAGTATTTTTTGAGAATATTTAGTTTGCGAAGTTCGTGGCTAAGTTATAACTGCACAAGTTAAGCGTCGCTTGACATGGTCGGTTCTTGGATGGTTTACCATCTATGTCATAACGATTTCTTCCGCGTTTCGGAACGCACGTTAATTTATGGGTCCCGACGGTTATTTATCTTTGACATTCGTTACGGGAAGTCAGAAGTTAGAAAGTCTTATAACCAGTCCTTCTAAAGAGTATCGTGTTGCCCAGGTAACTGGGTTGCGGAGGTCAGATAGGCTTGTAAAACAGTGGTACTTGGCTGCATCCTGTTATGGTCTAAGCCGATCTCAACATGTTGGTAAAAGACCAGGATGATCAATGTGGAAAAATAATTGAACATCGAAAGTGAACCTTATGAAGACGCGAAAGACATAATATATTAATATCATGAAACAATAAAAGCATACGAACTCGTAAATACGTCAAGCAAATAAACCCATAAAGACATATCCATTAATTAAATAACCAAAAAGTGTTATTATTTAAAATCATTTTCTGGCGATTCGATACACGAAACAATTCGACATTAATTAGCCGAATTAAAATAAGCTTTTACGGTATTACGGAGGCAGCTGTTAAATGAACTGTGGACTTTAATCCAGCAATAGTATTTACCGGTCGACGTTTAATCGCCACACTGGATTACAAATTAAAATCGTCCAGTTGCTCGCAATTGTCGCTCCCAATGTTTGTACACCAGACACTCGTAATTGTGTACTTGTTTGCTATGTCAAATTGATTGTATTATATTGTTATGAACGCTGTACCACTTCACGATACTAGTACAGTACATGTCTGTGGTACTTAGGCAAACATGAATCATTATCATCGTTCTCGTAGTTGGATCTATTGCTAGAGATTGTTTAACACGTTCTCTGAAGTTCCTATAAACAATTCGTTTTCTAAAAGAAGTTTCCTCTTTAAGTATCTCATTTAAAAAATCTTAAAGAAATTTCAATTACAAATAAACAGTTAATTATATAAATAACCATAAAAATAAATAAGCCCATTTACAGGTCGCACAAACCGAACAAAAGACGCTCGATCTCAATTCTAATTTAGGTATTCAACGCAAAAACGTGATCTGTTCGCGTTAATTCCGAAATCCTCTTAGCAATTAGCGGCTTTGAAATAAGCCCGGGATATCACAGGTGCGTCGAACAAGACGGCAAAGGTATCGCCGCTCGGAATAAAACCATTACACAGCTGGCTGAGCACCGTACATTATCAGTACTTTGCTGCGTTTTAACAGACACCACGACCTACGAATAAAAGGGAAAAATATTGATTACTATTGGTACAGTACTTACTGTATTTGAGAAGAAGTTTTTCGGTAACGAAAATAAGGTATTCAGTTTCAAAAGTAACGAAACATATGTCATGCAGAACCTAGTGACAACATTGCTCAAGGCGCAAAAAGTTCAACGAAAGAACCGTAGAGAATATTCACAAGTACTTGTAAAACTGACCCCAAAAGTACAGAACACATAATAAATTCGCAAACTTAAAACATATTCAAATGAAACCCGCTGAAACACACATAAAACGTGTCGAAATCTTTAGGGTCACATCCGAGAAGGTACCCGTGGGATCGAAAATATCGTCGTTGACATTAGCATATGAATTCTGAGAGAGTAATAAAGGAATAATATGCAAATAAACCTGCGAGTTAGTAGAATGCCGGCGGGTAATAAAACGCGTGTTGTGTTCCGCTTATGATTATCGTGTGTTCACATAAATCTAGACCTCAGTTTTATTGGCGCGCCGGGTGCACTTCCAGCTGAATGTAACTTCATTATTACTGCTTTACATTTGCGGTAATAATTGGTTGCTATCTGCACTTGGAAAACATTTTTCCTAATTTTTAAAGAGGTTTTGTTCGTCCCGCATTTTTCTTTAATAAAGTGCGCGTTTGAAATCTTCATGTCCTAATACGTAATGATAAAACGTAAAAACAACAAATTGCTCTATAAAACCTACACGCATCCCATAAAATCCGAAAACAAGCTAATTCTAAATATTCGCAAAGTTTTGCGTTTTAAATATTTTAATTTGGTCATCGTTTATTCAAAAAAGCTTGCAAACAAAAAATATACACTAAATCAAAAGCCCAATTCCGCGATCCGTAAAGCTCAGCCAATTAAAAAGGCACTCTCAATAATGCTGTCCATTCTAAAACGGGTGCCGTTTAACTTGGTCGCATATTTGGATACAGTGGGTGTTGGGGCGTGAAATTGGGCAGTGTCGAGGCGACGCCGGCTCATAAAACATAGCTGACACATAATGATGAATCACATGATACTGTATTGACGGTCACACGCTTTGCTCGACAGAGATTACTGGGGGTCACGTGGATATATCATTCTGATATGATATTTGCAGAGTACATGATGTTTTAGGTGTTCAGATTTAATGAAAATCAATGCGAAAGGAAAAACGAGACTGAGACGGATAGAGATTACTTACACTAATAGAACTTGGAGATATGTTTTCTTCTGTTACAAGTAAATTGGCGACTAGCTTTTATTATTTTGTCATGCGAATAAGACTAGTTGGATTTTTGATGTTAACACCTTCTTATTAAAATATTTCACTTTTAATCCATTTCAAACAGTTTGTTTTCATCAGAACCTTTTTCTACAAGGCCAATTCAGCAAAAAATATAAATCTAGTTAGGTTACTAAGTGGTTTTAGAAACACGTTTTAAGATCTAGCTCGTTGAAAGGTTTTTTCGAAGATTTTTGCGCCAATCATCTCCCTTCCGAACTTCGTTCGTTTGCATATTTATTGCTTTTTAATTTTTATCGACGATGACAGACGTAAACTTTGGATGAACTTTGGTTCGTTATAATTAAAGGAGGATCTATTTAAAGAGTTCTTTAAGTGGAGTATTAATAGGTAGAAACTCATAGATGAATAGGGACTAAGTGAAATGAGGCATTTAAGCATTATTTCGAACCTCGGCTTTATAGCAATGGTCTTCCATATTTAATTTAGATGCCTTACCTTTTAGTGACCTTTAAGTTATTTACCTTCTAAAAAGGTCGCATTATATTACTGGCTGAATATAACTCACTACAACCAAAAGCCATAATACAAATAGCTGGATAAAATATTATTTATTGCACGCCACATAAATACAGGATAGGACATTAAAAATTGTTAAAATATGATACTAATTCAATTTCTAATCTTTACTAGCGGACCCAAAAGACGTCCTGCGTGATAATTCGTGCAAAAATTTCAACTGTTTGATTATGGGAATTCATGAGATACAACCTGATTACAGACGGACAGATTGGTTACAAATTTTGCAACAGCTGATGATACTTGTTCTTTGTAGTACGGAGACCTCAATATCCCTAGTTCGACTCGTACTTCGCCCGTTCATTTAAACATCACATTTCTTCATCAACGTTCCTACAACTTTAGAAAAAAAATCAGTAAAACATTTCAAACAAGGCATTCCAACAAATTACCAGTTACCATCGTACTTATCGCACTGAAGCAAACTAATTCCGTCGTAAATACGAAATCTTCATCAAAGTCTTAAAGAGTTCCATCCTAGCTCACCCTTTTAAATTGCAAGCGTGAGCATATTAGTCTTGATTACGTACCGGCAAGATAAGGTGCTCCATTTGTCTTATGGTCCTTAACTTGTATTTACAGTTTACGAGCTACTGATACGAGGATCCCACGTATGCCTTATTAACGGAGTTAACAGCTCTTTTAGTTAAATAGTGGATGGAAATTTTAGATGATAAAGATAAGATTTTGATGATTCGTTTTTAGGAGAACGTTAGAAATCATTTTGCTTATACGGAAAATCGTCACACGTGAATTGATCCCCGCGTAGGACAGTTGGTCGATTTACGAATGCTTGTTTTTAGTCTGAGTGTCTTATGCATTTGTATGCTAGTGCTGACATTTAATTTTTGCTTGTTTTTTTAATTTTTATAAAAAAAATGCATCAATAATTTCTATCCCCGAAAAGTATGGCCCGTACTTACAGTTGCTTAACCTCGACGTTTATTTCTATGGCTGTCTGTCTAAATTGAAACTGTCTAGCTATCATAATTTGTAAGATGCAATATTTTGACAAATGGATCCTTAGTGATTTGATAACATTTTTGTCCATTGGGTAAGGAACCTAAAAAAAGTTTGGCCTCTACTAAGACTTTAACAAAGCAAGAAGTATGCTTTAAATGACACCAAAATCAATTCAATCAAATACCTCAACTATTCTGAACTACACCCTCCAAACTTGATATCAAACTTACATCATCAGAGGAAAATCAATATCCACAGTAGTTCCACCCTAAGTACATTCAAGCAGTATATGGAATCACTTGAGACGGTCCACAGTTCGATTACCGAGTAGGTTTGCATACTGGTCAGGGGACGCGAGTGACTTCGCCACTGGACTAATGCATTTGTGATTGCATAGCCATTGTCGGGTAATACGCCAATTTTCGACTATCTCCTTAAACTTCACACTTAGGCACTCCGCATAGTATAATGGGAGATTTATTTATTTTCTGGCTTTCTAGAAAGGAAAGGAATTGATAATAATCTGAAATCATGTCGGTAATAATATGTTAGTCGCACTTTTGACTCTGAGAGTTCTGCCAACATGGGAATAACAAAACAAGTGAAAAAAATTATCACCCATCACATTTACGACCGTAGCAACCGCTGTCCAAACTCAATTTGGATACGGAAAAAGAGATCAGAAAAGATCACAAACAAATATTTTTATTCATAAGTTCCCAAATTGCCCAAAATTCTCACTATCCGTCTAAATAAGTACTAAGTTAAGAGCGTCATAAAAACAAACAACTGTACGTAACAACATCTGATCCCTAATACAACAACATTTCCTATCAACATTTAAATAAAGTGTATTCATCCAACATTCAAATACCGTTCACTTGAAATACACAGCAAACAATTCCAAGCAACAGTCTCTTAATACGGTATAAATTGTCAATTTGTTCCCCCAGACATCGCCCGCGGCATTATTTCCTGATATACAGCTAATTCGCAAGGACATTTCTTTAAAAAGTTGCAGAACCCATAAACGAGATAATCAGAAGTTTTGGCTTGTAACCCCGGCTTGTTATCGCATTGTGGCCTCTCTAATCAAGTTCTAACGAGGTGGTTTCAACTCGAAGGAGTACACACTGCTTGCGAACACTGTTCCAATAGTTGGATTTATGAACAGATTTATATAATTTCGAATAAATTTTATTCTAGTTTTGAATAAATTACATTTGCAGTCAGAGCGAAATAAACTAGAATTTCCTTGAGTTAAAAAAATACAATTTCAGAGTACAAAGATTTTACTTTTGTTTTCTGCAGCTCTCATTTCTCGCCTATTGCGTTCTCAAAAGTTCCGTGACATTATTTCCTAGGGGAGCTGTCGGGGTTCTTATTATGTAAATAAGTCGCGTTTTTGCATTTAACACGTCATTTCCTAATAACAGTACCACTTGTGAATATGTAGGACTTTTTGCTTTAAGTCTTTTTTGCGCAGTCATCCAATCTGCTTTGAAAATGACAATGTAAGAAGTAATTCAGTGTATTTAATAAGAAATTTCAATTAAGAAGTTTTGGGCATAAAAGTAGTTAAGCGTTATAGTTTTTCACTGGTGTAATTACTTTTTGGAATACAAGTGTAACGTTCTATCAATTCATTTCTAATTACTACAAAAGCGACTAACCAGACATTTAGCAAAATTAACTGGAATAATATAGCTGTGTCGTGTGTTCGCTCCCCTACAATAACGTCGACGTAATCAAGTCTTGAGGAGAATAATATGAATCATCCACCGTGAGGGCGGTTTGATATCTTAGCACGAAATGTGCCACAATTTAAATTGTCCCCGCGTCACTCAGATGAACCGCGATGGATAAACTTAGCTTAGTTCTGAAGTAATTTATGTTCGAATGTCTTGTTTGTCTATCTTTATTTCTTTGGCCCGAAATTCTTGTTTTATGTAGCTAATGATGTCTCGGGTACCTACCTAATCAGTTCTTTCATTAGACGTTCGTGGTGTATGTGTACCAAATTGGAGCTTTGATTACATATAGTCGTAGCGAGTGTTTTCTTGACTGAAACTTTTATTTTTCTTGTATATTCGCTAAATATAAACTTGAACAAGTATAAAATTTATTTCTTCGCTGCTATTACTAAAGATAAATCCTATTGTATCACTCGTAGTAAGTAGTAGACAACGCCCATGAATTTACCAAAGTAAATACACGTCTACCCCTACCATTAACAAACAATAAAGACCTTAAACCTTCTCGAGCCGGGGCACTCTAATAGCAAAGACACCGTATAGATTCGCCGATAAAAATGCGAAATCCTCTTGCAATGAAATTGCGTATTGGGGCTCAGACAGGGTGTAATCTGCCTACGGTACCCAAACGCTCCCGAGGGCTCGCGTCGGGCTGCACTCGCCACCATAGATTAGACGTGCCTTCTGGTAAAGGGTTCCTCGATATCTGAGCTGCTTTTTACTTTTTGATGATCTTAAAGGATTTTGGGACACATACTAGAATGAGATAGCTTTGAACCAGGTGAACTTTAGTTGTTTTTTAACGATAACGGGAAATGTGATTGAAAGGGGTAAGCAAATATTATGTTAGAAGACTTATTTTTTTATTGTGATGTATCAGTCAAATGAAATAAATCATTTAATTAGTACTTAGTTATTAGTTACTTTTAAAGACTATAACGAATAGATACTTATTTCTTTTTAAATTTTTATACTCATGTTAGAGCTGAATTTATATATTATTTAACTTTTTTCCGTAGATCATACCTTGTCAAAATACAATTAACATTAAAACCCCTCAGAAATCAGAAGTGGCATTTCTGCATTATAACCCTAGTATTTAAAAACCGGGTCTGCCGGTAGAGGCGTGCCATAGTCTCTGGTCGCCACATGGAATCGCGCCAGAACTAAATGAAATTGAAATTAGCTTTCTCTCCCTAGAGCCACTCACGGAATTTTCCAAAATAAAAGCGTATTATATTTTAAAATACGATTCTAGTCGCTCTCGTAAATGGAAAAGTCAGAGGAAGTTAGTGCTTAGTTTTTTCGATTAGGTAAAAAAGTTACAACACTTTATGTAGGTTTTGCATTAATGGATTATGCATTTTTAAAAGTTTACAAGACATTTTTTACAATTGTTACGATGAACCAAAAATACGAAAATAACATTTTCGAACAATTTAGAATTAAATTTTGTTTTTTTTTTTGTAACGAATTTCATTTTGCAATAGGCATTTTACTTTGAAAGCATTTTTTATCATAAGAGATTCTCCATACTCCGAGATCTAGACTCGATCGAGCGTAGCTCTGCACGAAATCTATATATATAAAAGAAAGTCGTGTTAGTTACACCACTTATAACTCAAGAACGGCAGAACAGATTTGGCTGAAAATTGGTAGGGAGGTAGCTTAGAGCCAGGAGACGGACATAGGATACTTTTTATCCCGTTCGACAGCGTTCCCGTGTGACTTGACATGAAACGTCAGTCACTATAAAACGTGGTATAACAAAAAAGAATCAGGCTTGGAATAAGCTGGGGAGCACGAGGGCGGTACCAGGAGAGCACGTAGCCGTAGTTCATTAGGGTGATACCAGGAGATCAGATAGTAGTATTTCATGAGGGTTGTAGCTGGGTAGCAGGTACTGTACGCGTGGGAGTAGGGTGGGACCTTAGAGTAGGTAGAAGTCATGAGGGGATTACCAGTAGACCAGGTAGCAGTAATACATGAAGGTGGTACCATTAAATCGGGGAATGGTAGTCAAAATCAAAAATAAACTAGATGTCTATTGGCAGCACCCATGAGTTTGGCTCTAAGTTGCAGTAGATGTATATGAAGGTGGTTGCGATCTTGCTGATGGGACGCGATTAGCATAAAAAACTAATTCAATCGGCAATATTATTAAATCATGTGTTTCTTATTTACAACCTATATACAACTTAAAATGATTACTTAAAAACAATCAGCAATATTATCATCGACTCTAAGGCGGTACGAAGTCCGCCGGGAAAGCTAGTTATTAATATAGATAAGCTGATCTGGTATCGTTTTGCCGGGTCGATTTGTGAATGTAAAACATGCAAGGCGCCACCCAAGGGCATTCATACAAAAACTTTCAAATCGTTCCAGATTTAGAAGTTTAGGAGATCATTTAGGTTAGTGAAACACATAAAGTAGAAATCATTTATATGAAAGCCATCATTTATCTTAGACTAATAAAGGCACTAAGCACTAAATATTACTTTAATTACCAAACATAAGTAGCACTTCAGTAAACTTCCATCAATCTAATTTTGTATAACCGTTTACATACAAAATACAGTTATTACACACTAAGTATATTGAAACACGTAAGCGGTGAGCAAATGTTTTGACAGTTCCCAGAAATCACATGCAATATGATTTCACAATATTGGAACACGAGTTGTTCAATTCGAACATTCCAGAACATTTATGTGTTGAGTTTATTACTGGAATATCGTGTGAAGCGCCAATAAAATACGCATTGTGGAGGCTTACAGGGACATGTTTGAATACGCCGCTCAAAATTCAGAGGCGCATACTTGATGAGGCAGTGTGGGAACAATGACAAGCCGCGCACTTGCACTACACCCTGTACCCGGAATATATGTATTAAATTGTTACATTTGAAACTGGAACGTTACGATTAATCTTTTTGAGGAGATTTACAAGTAAAATTAAGGACTTGTGAATATTTAAGGACATAAATGTTTAATATGTCTGTCCTAGTATCTTAAAAAATTTGTGTAATACATGGCATATTTAAAAAGATTGAGATGTAGTCCCGACACCAAATTTTTCATCAAACCCCGTTTTTCGGTCGACGGTTAAAAAAATCGACAACGAATTTGTAAAATCAAATCGACCTTATATCTAAGATAATAACAAATTCGGAAGCTCTAATGTTTTAACTTGCGCCTAAATAAATAATTAAGCAAACCGAATTGGTAAAAACGAACAACTATTTGTTATAAAGTTAGCTTACTACTCAAAAAAAATTCTGTACACCAAATTGTCAACAAAGGGCACGTGCCTGCAATACATTTTTGAGTGAACCGTATTTTTCTTTATACGAATTGAAAATGTAACTAAATATTTAATTTTCTATAATACTCTTAGCCATGATCCTCAAACTGCAGTTCAAAGGACTTTCTGCCCTTTTTCAATAATCATTGTTAAAAAGTATACCTCTAACAGAAAACATTCAAATAATGCCTTTGTACAAATTTTCATGTATAAGAATTATAAATAAAAATAATGTAACTGCTTTACTTCACTTTAAAACAAATGCTTTTAAATATACTAACCTTATATTTCCTTTTAATCATTTAAGCTAAGAGCCACTTCTACAGTCTAAAATTTCAGAAAACAGCAAAGGCCCGAAATTCCTATAAAATGGAGGAATGATTTTCGTTCTCTATGAACAGTTCTTCTTCTCTCTGTATCGCATGAACAGTTGGCATGTTATGGAATGTCAAGTAATTATGTATAATATGCACCCACTTTTTTCCAACCATACCCTAAAACTATTCCGTATGATTTAATAGCGATAAAATGCTATGATTACGTCACGTAATAAAATGGTGTTTGGAAATAGTTTCCTTGATAACAAAAAGATTGTAGTAGTGTTGTAGGTTGGGTTTCCATTGCTTCAGACTGATGGATTTAAACATCATTTTTGCTGGTAGTCGTCCGCAGTAGGAGAAGTCAAAAATTGCACAGTCGACGATCCTGATAGGAGAAACAGGCAAGAGAAACTTGAGTTCCATTCCCTATGAGAACATTATACATTAGACAAGACACTCAGACTCCGACCATGTATTCGTGAATTAAATAAAACACTTGCCCTATTAAGGAATCGAAACCTCGACAGGTGGGTTTCACTTGTGACCTTTACACCTCGGCCTAAAAAAAATATCTAAATTTAGCAAGCGCAGTAGCAAAAATGAGCAAGCTGAATTCCCCGAGGAATCCTAATATGTCGAAAACAGGAGCACCAACATCGCAGCAGTAAATTTGCGCAATTACTCATACATTGCAACAAAAGCGAATTCGGAGCGACAATTTCATTGTCGTGCGCCTCTTGACGCGTACTGCATTGACGTCAGACGTTACGCTACGATGACTCCCGACGACTTTACGTCGCTGCATAATTTTGCACACCTAATTTAATGACGAATTAGTTTATAAATCGAATACGGAGACCCTGTGCGTTTCTTGCGAATGACGAGTTTTGCATTGGTAATTTATGTGCATGTGTCTGATTTTGTATTGTACTTTTTTTTCTTTATATTTCGAGATTAACTTATATAGTTCTAAAGTTATAAAGTTACTTCTTGTCGGTTGCTCTCCATGGTATAACGTTTAGGAAGTGCGCAACCAGAGTCTTTAGATCTGTATCTTGACGTTACTTAAGCATTTTTTTTAAGCCCTCCATAAAACACCATTTTGATTTTGTTATAGAATTCTGTCTCTTAGTGAAGGTATTACAGTTATAAAATCTAGATCTAGATTATAGCATTCTTGATTCGATAAAATTAACCAGATACAACTTTCGTATTTACAGCAGAAAGTGAAAGTAACACATAGGGCATGCTTAGGATTTACGGCAGGTAACTAATGTCCCTACCAACAAAAAGATTATTTATTTCTATTTCATCATTTTCTCGCAAACATACATAAATATACAATAGGCAAACGGTACCAGCCAAGCTAAGAATATTGACAGTGTTTCGTTCTTTCCCCTAAACAGTAGGTGGGTAGCGTTAGACGCACGGACGGACAAAAAGCCAACCCCGGGAGCAAACACACGCCGTTTACTGACCATACGTGCATCAATCGCAAGGAGATGGAACGAGATTGGCTGGCGGATGCGGTAGTTTTCGTGAATTTTGAGTAGGAGCCCGTCCATACAAATGAAAGAATCTAAATTGTGACTCTGGTGCTTGTTATTATTTCTTAATTCTTTAATGCGACTTTGATGTAACTGACACTAATGAGCAATAGGGCAACACGACACAATTTATATGGAATATGACGTTTCACATATTCTTCTTTCCCCTTTCTTCTTCTTCCTATTCTTGATTCAATAATCGGTATCATTGGTGCGGGAGTTACTGAATGCCACATCCAAACAATTCCGGGTGAGCTCACATCTCACTTCGATACAAGTCACGAGTTAAATTAGTTACATTTTCTGTATTCAGTGCGCGCCATGTTGGTTTTTTCGCTCCCAATGCGAGCTATTCGTGTGTACTGGACCGAGAACCGTACTTTTATATCATAAAGGAATAAAAGAAATTGTGGAATTCGTAAACAGCTATCCACAAATCTAACGAGATAAGTAAAGAAACCAAGGGTCGAATTTTATTGGCATTGATTAGCACCAAACCAGCCAGCTAAAAGCGTAAAGGATTTGGGCTGTCATGGCATGCCAGAGACCATACGGCTATCATCAGAACTTGGACCAGATGATGAGATGAGCGTTATTTTAATAAATGTTCGAAAAAAAATTGTATAATTGCAGATCCCGTAAGCCAGGATCTAGAATGAAACCGAGAAATAAATAATAAACATGGTGCATTAACCAAGATCAAGGTTGACGATAATTTTATTCGACTGTGGCAAAAAGTCAAAGAGGCGTTGGAGGAAATAAAAGATCTCAAAACTGAGCGGTATCAAAGTTTCCCAAGTTTCCATCATTTAGCACCGAAAGAAATGGGCTTATACCAATTAAAAACTAAAATGTTCATAATAGAGTCTGGATTTGGGGTTGTCGCCGAGATCCTCCAATAAAATCATTTGCACAAGCTGCTCGTTAATACGTACCTTCTATATACCAACATTAATAATTGAATTTTCGTGATAACGTCAACATCTTCTAATCCAATGCAATTTCGTAAAATGCGATAACATAGTGTAACTTCGTTTTCTCGTTTATAATTCAATTACAGTTACAAATTGGAGAATAGTTAACATTTTGTACAATTAGTATTTATTAATGTAACAACAATGTGTTAACATGAAAACATAAATTGTTCATTAACTGTTTACAGAGAGGAATACGTTATTTGAAACGATACTTTTAAAAGAAGAACGTAACTTTTGATAACCTTTTTAAAATTCCAGAATGCGAAACTTTTTTAATTTACGTTGAGAAAAGTAAAAACTACGCTAAAAATTACCTGTCGGTTTTAACCAACGCAGCTGATGTCACTAATCAGCGAACTGCGCAGAAAGAAGTTCTCTTTATCTTATTACCTAATGAAAGGCAAGGAAACAATCGGAAAGAGACCAGGCGAAGGACCCACATATTTCAATACGTAATGTTTAATTTTCTAAAACGAACACAACATTCAAAAGTTCGATGTGTGGAATTGAACTCCAGACCTTTGACTCAGCAGCGGTCCCAAAGCCAAGGCATTAAGGTTTCAAAAATTCAAAAAAGGAGTAATGTTTATAGTAAGGACCAAAAATAAAAAAGTGAGTATAAAATTTTATATTAATATAATATTTTAATAGAAAATACTGTGGTAGAAAGTCGTGTCGCGTATAATAAAATGATGTTAAATAATATTGGTTTTGTCATGATTATGTACTATCGTTTAAAGTTTTCGTACTATACAAGGCGTTGTACATACTTTGTTTAATATTTTTTATTTCTTTGTCTTTAGTTTGATATTTTGGTCTTATTTAAGAATTGTGTTTTTTTTAGCAAAATTATAATTTCACTGGATGCCATTGCTGGGATAAAAGTTGGATGATGGAGATTTGGTACGGAGACTTTTAGCCTAAAAAGGGGCTAAAGGCCTTGAAAAGGGCGGATGGTTTACCTTAGAGATGAATAGTCCCTGAAACGAGTCTGGTGAAGCACGTCGGGGTTTCGTCCTTGAGCGTAGAGACTCACAGGCTTAAGATGCATATCCAGCATCCAGCATGTAGTTTTATCGTTCCCCCTGACCAGCTTAAGGGGTAGACGTATAACCATAAAGGAATGCAATCGAGGAAAGTATGGGAGAAAGAAATCCGAGTAAAGGAAATAGTGAGAAAGTGATACAAAAGGGCGCACACCAGTGGCGAAGGATAAATTTTCTTAGAATGCACCACTCTAGTGCACTACTCTCACACCTCTATGCTTAGAGGTACACCACTGGCACACACCCTAAGGGCACTGTACCTCTAAGCCTGAGGCTATCTATGACGTTACCGAGGGTTTGAGAAGCCTTCAAATTCTGACTTTTGCGAGATGAGGTTCAGACATTTTTAATTTACCAAAAACTCAACGAAACACCAGTTATTGAAGACATTTTGGTTCGCGTGGATATGGAGAATATAACATTCTTTCTTTCGTCTTAACCTTTATACATGTGCATCTGATAAGACTAATCAATAACCAAAACAAACCCACATATTTCATTTTTTTATTCAATGATTAAAGTATGAAAGTGTTCCAGAAAATTAACTGGTTTCCATTAATCATATGATTTCAAACTGTAATATATTTTTAAGCATTATTTTATTTGTTTCTATTAACAACGAATATAATAATAGAAACTGTAAATTGAACGAATCAATTACATTTACAGAGGCGATATATTATATCAAGAATGATATTATTTTAATATGATTAGCCATTGTTTAAAAAAGTATATAATATACCAGCGTCATTTAGCTGGAAGTCTGTTGGTTCCATAAATACTTGGCGGGCTGAATCACGGCGCGATGAGTCTTAAGTTATGTGCTTTGATTTGCATCGTACTCTGCGCGGTACAACATGTTCAAGGCATCCTAGTGTGGGAGTGGGGAGCCAACAATAACCCACTAGCGACCGTCATCACCAACTACCATGGATTTTTCACGAACTACGAAAAGAATAAATTGATCAAGATTCTAGTGAGTAAAAAAGATTGTTGTTTATTTTTATTTTCCTAGCTCTATCGTGTGCGATAGCAGTGATAGCTTAATTTGACTGCCAAGTCGAAGTTCGTAGGTTTGATACCGGACTCAAATGTCTTTACACAGAATCATAGATATAAGATAGTTACTTTGTCCCAACAAATAAATTAAAATACCTATGTCATTAAATCCGCCTCTGTACACGTTGTGCATAAAGGATAAATAAATAAATAACTGCTTGTTATATCGGAGAAACAAACCGTCGTGAGGCAGCCGGAGCAAATGATAATTTTTCAAGGTTGTATTAAAAGCATGTCAGAGGTCTGAGGCCAAAGGCCATCTCAAAAACTCAGCAAATATGTTTTACTTCAACCATGCTAAAAGAAGAAGGCTAGCTTGAGATTTGTGTTCCAAAATCATTTTTTTGTAGTTGGAAATAAATGATTACAAAAAATACACGGGAAATATCGGTATCTAATTATCTGTCAATAAAAGGGGTGGAAAGAACCCTGGCTTTTTTTCCTTATTTGAAGCGAAAATTTCTCCAGAAGAAAGACAATACTGGCTAGATGTAACAACTATAAAAACAATTCGCAGGGCATCATATAGCAACTTTTTTGTGAAGGCAACACGATAGGCCAAGATCCCCAGGAACTTGATCTTCATAATGCTTGACTTAACTAGTAAACAGCTTTAGCTGGTTATCAAGTTGCAAGCTATCTTGCTGATGTAATTGCTTAAGAACAGAAAGAAAAATGTACATTCTAATTCCGGTATAAAACTGTGTTCTCTTAACATCCAAGATCCAAACCGTATAATTTATTTTGTTACAGGTACCGCCGTGTCACGCAGTAACATACGTGAGAGTTGAAGTGGAGAACTATGTTACAAGTCCAAAAGTATTATATGACCCTGTCAGTAATTTGGTATCAATTGACTATCATGTATGGCAGTACAGCGCCTCTGATTTTAGTGTTTTAGCGAAGGCTGTTGCCTTACCAAATTGCTTTGCATATCCCCTCTAACCTGGTAAAATAACACACCATGCAGCTATAATCGGAATGAAAATCAATTAAATGTATTGCTTTTCCATAATTGTGTATTTTATTTGAATTTGACAAAAAAATGGTTCTTCAATCAACTGTCTTCAATCAACTCTTCGTCTCAAGACGTCTGCCGCATGTAGAAATTCGTTCTTATTTAACCAAGTTCCGAGGAGGGACGGGGAGTGACAAGTGTGTTTGGATTATTTTGATCAAGGTCACGTTTCTGGCATAGAAGCACATTGTCTAGGTGCCTCAATATATCAGTGCGAATGCATTTATTTTACTGTGCGTTAGTTAGTATACACCCGAAGCATCAAAGGAAAGCGATGCGCTTTGTATGGTATAGACTTCAGTTGGTAATTAATACCTTGACTCAACCTTTGACTAGAAATATTTCATACTTAGCAAAGGTATTTTACGGTTACCTTTGTTACGTGTAAACATAATAACCAAAACAATTCGTACCATAGCAGCCCGCAATGAATGTGTTTTTTTTTTAAACACATTCAATACCCTTTTTTCTTACAATAAACATACAAGTCACATGCGCGGAGACACTCAGAAAAAGTATTCGTCGAATGCTTGTCTTGATCTGGCGTTGGATCTGGCTTGGTGAACCCACTGCACTGTACAGCGGCGTAGTGACGTACACTACTCGGCTATCCATGCAGTCAATTTATAAGAACGAAATCAAGTAAAGTTAGCAAATACTGGACAAAAATAACCAATGTCAGAGAGTTCGTCAGGGTAATATTATAGGACCAGTATGTACATAACCTCAACTGAATGGAGGTAAAACGCAACAAAACTTTCGATGATTGATTCGCAAATGGGAGCAATTTCGTCATTTACTTATGCCAGTATTACATACTATTAAAATTTTGTTTTGGTGCTTAGTATGGTACTAGAAAACTAGTACTAGGCTAATGCATACTTTTCTACATGTCACGAAGTACGGTGAAGCCATAAGAATACGTGAAAAAAGAAATTATTTTTTTAGTCAATGTAGGTTATTTTACTGTAATCTACAAGTTACTGAGTATTTGCCTCTTTTTTAAAACCTCAGGTGCATAATCACTTGATTTATAAAAATCCTGCTTACCCAGAAGAAAATACATATCATGACATTTAATCAGAGACCCTCAAACAAAACTTATTGAATCTACTAATAGGTGCATAATGATTGCAAGTATATAGATCTAAGTCTTAGCCAATTACTCAGTAAGAGTTAATTAAATTGTCCTAGTGTGATATTCCTACACTAAGTATTTAGTCTTAAAGAAGGTTATATGTATTTCTTTCATAAATTTTGTTCTATATTTCACAGCAGTCAAAAGCAAAGGTTTGCATCAAATATCCCATATGATATTAGGACCCATAGACGACAGATGCATCACTTCTCAGACATGTCATTACAATTCATTTGAAGATTTTTATTAAAAAGAGGCTCCCGCACTATGTAGCTTAGTACTTTCGTCGCGGGAGGGAGTTTCACAAACATTCAAGACACATGCACAAAGATACTCAGACTTGGAACAACCATTCGTGGATCACCCAAATGCATCTCTACGCGGCGATCGAACCCGTGACCCATCGTGTACAGTGAGTTTGGGTCCACTGCATAATTATATTCTTTACTAATGCAATGTACATACAGTAAATCGTCTATGGTGCAGACCTAATGCGGGCTCGATTTGCTGATGGGGAAACATTTCTTTGGAGCAGTCGTGGCATTTACACAAATCACTTTTTCCACCATCACTTAACAGTTTTTTTTACGTTGATCACAACAGCACACAGTGCATTTTGAGTACAGAACCTAAGATGCAAAGCCCATATCAAATTTAATGAACAAATCATTTAATTTTTGGTGCGGAGATTTTTATGGACTTACCCTGCTAATATACCCTGCTACTTAACCTGCACTCATCCAACTACGACAATCCTTCTTACTAGGCTAATCATATCACCATAACTGCAAAAAGTGGAAAGTCATTTGTCCATTAAGAAAATAAACAATACTGTACAACATTTTAACGTGTACTACAAATAACATTTACTGAAACAAATAAAACGAATCAATTTAAGTTTATTAAAGTAATGTTATGTTTATTTTTATGTTCCATCGAAATTAGTTTATGTAAAAATCAAATTTATTAGAACGTAGGTTACAAGTAGCTTTGAATAATGAGACCGTGGTTTTGATGTCAGTAATTATTTTGACTTTAAATAGTGCACCTTAAGACTGCCAGTTTTTTATTCCTTTTATTCAGTAGTGATATATTATAAAAATAACATTCTAAAAGCTTCGTAATTTTTTGATGACGGTTTACTTGCGAATAGTTATCGGGAACGCCCGACTAGTTCGAATTGTTACTGCGCTGCCGCAACATTGTTACAGGCCTCGGTTGAGAAGTAACTGTTAGGGACTTTGTGACACCGGTTTTATCCGAAACTGGTCAGGCGACCCCGATTAATACGCGCGAGTAATCCGTTATAGTGATGTGATAATTTCTATAAACTATCGCGTTCAAGTGATCAAACAAATAAACTCTTCAGCTTTTTAATATATGTAGACATCATAGTTGGATATTATTCAATAGAAACCAGTTCAAGCAGGGCTGTGCATTATCTTAAAATCATTGATTTTTCCTTCTCATGTATATTACTTGTATTTGTTTTTTTGTTGGACAAGGATTAGGATTGATAACATATATATATATATCCTGGGACAACTCACACACGGTTATCTGATCCCAAGCTAAGCAGAGCTTGTGTTATGGTAACCAGACAACTGATAAACTTACTTAAATATTTCTAAATACATACATATTATAGATAAATTACACCCAGACACCAGAACAAATGATCATGCTCATCACACAACATTTGTCCTGGGCGGGAATCGAACCCACGACCTCCGGTATAGCAGTCATTGTCACTAACCACTAGACCAACAGGCCCGTCAACATAGAAAGGAGTTATGTCCAGAAGTTAGCTATAAATAATATGATTCCTTTTATGGTGGTGTGGTGATACGCTAGACCATTTCCTACATTAGTGCGTCTGCTCGGCAATCTATTCTCTAAAACTCAGGCCACACGAGCGTAATTTTGTGAGTAGTGGTAAGTAGAATTTCGGTCGAAGAAATTCTGCTGCATATAGTTTCATATAAAAGGCCTATTTGAATCACACGGCGATGCAAAATGAGTTGTCACACGCATTATTCGGACCGAATGGAGTTCGCAGGACGAGAGATTAGAGACGGGTCGAGTAAAGCGTCAGTCGCGTACAGATTGCATCATAGAATCAAATGCGCTATCAATTGCGCTCATCCTGTACACTTTTATTAAAGATTTTTTGCCATTTTCAAAATGTATGTTGCTATGTAATAGTAATTGTTTTTAATGAAATAAATATTATATGTAAAGGTATTGAACCAAGAGCCGTTTCTAAAATTAAATCTCTTCCCACTTACTTCACATTAAAATATCATCAAAACATCATATTTGCCGTCACTTGGCCTTTTCGATTGCTATTTTTAAACGGTTTTATTTAGCTCACCACGTTTGTTTTATTTATTATTTTAAATAAGTCTTACAGGATTCAGCAGAATGCTATTCTTAACATGGAATCTATGGCATTCACATGAAGCAGGTTCCGGTGAGTAACTTGGTCTCCCATTGTAAGTAAATAGGACCTTGCACGATTAAGATTTGATATTTGAGTCCAGTCAAATTTAGCTGTAACGAGCATAAAATAAATATGACAGCAGGTCGTCTCGCCACCACTTCCTTGGTCGCCCACGACCGCTCCCGCATCCGCTGGCTCCCATAGAGTGGTGACTTTGGCCCAGCGGTCACTGGCCATGCGGCTGACGTGACCCGTCCAATCTCATTTTAGCCTGGCAGCCTTTTTGCCGACCGCGACGTCTATAATGCCAGTTTTTGAATAGTGTAATAATCATGTAAAATCTATTCAACTATTCATTCATTCAGCACTGAAAACTTTATCTTTTGATCCCAAAAGCAAAAAAAGGGGTATATATAAGTTTTTGTTGTCTGTCTGTGGGATCATAATAAAAGATCAATCCGAACGGATTAAGCGATTTCAATTTAGTTTGTTTTGTTGTAAAGTTGAATTATGTACGAGTGTTCTTATACATGTTTGATAAAATCGGTCTAGTCGTTTGGAAGTTGGGGTGGGAGATGAAACTGGAAAAGAATAACCGAATGTTTGCAATACCTGAGTGGGGACTCAAATGTAAGCGCACTGAAATAAAATATTGCTTACTTAATCAAAAGAGCTCTTGGCTTCGTTTGATGATTAATTAGTGGTGGTAAAATGAAAGTGGAAATCCTATTGTCTAGTGAATACATCTCAATCTTTGCAAGATTTGTAATGTAGGTCATTGAAGGAGTTCTTTTAGATTGTAATTTATCCTGTCTCTTTTTGTAACTTTTTGTAGCTGGTATAGAGGTGGTATAGACGTGAACACATCTAACGTGCGTAGGGCAATCTGTACCTTCACTTTAGGTGAAGCCTAGTGGACATTGACAAAATCCATTGAATCTTCGTCATCTGATAGGTGTTGAATACTAATCCAATCACGTAATTCCAATTTGTATTTTGTGTAAGCATTTTCATATTTGTTATTATTAAAACATACAGTTCGTAATAAATATAAGCATGTAAATTGAACGAATCAATTACACTTACATTACTTACAAAGGCAGTATATTGTTTTATTATTTTAAAATTGTTTTTTTATGTGTTCGTATTGTTCAAGTAAGTATAAAATGTGAATGTCCAGTTTGGCCGGAGCTTTGTTGTGGTAGTTTTGGGTTGAAGTACAATGAGTTTTAAGTTATGTGTTTTGATCTGTTTTGGCCTTTCCATGGCCCAAGGATTATCCGGTAACTATATTGAAGAGTGGGGATATGATAATGACCCGCACTCAGTAATCATATTTTTCACTCACGGTTATATAAAGCCTTATGAAAGACAAAGACTCGTCCGTATCGATGTAAGTCATTGTGTATGCCTGTTTTTAATAATGTCTTATTTATTTTGTTAGACAAAAAAACTCTGGAGTGTTCAAATCTCACCAAGTTAAGGAGGTCAGTTCGAGTCGAACATAAAGTGACAAAATATTTATCGGAATAGCTTGCTTTGGCTTCCGAATAGGCTTTCTTAAATCATTCCTGGAATAGCAACTGTACTGGGACTCTTAAAAGGAACTAATCTGTATCGTAATACAAAACCGAAATAAACAAGCGTTTGACTATGTGCATATCGGTACATACCTCAAAAAACTAGCAGCGTATGGCATTAGACGTAATTTCAATACTCTCATTAAACCCTATTTTCCTAAAAAAATTCAAGTAAAAAACCTGAATAAAATAAATATGAAAAGTAACCACGGAATTGTCTTTCACGCCAATTAATGTCGAGTCTTCTTTGGGTACCTCAGGGAAGTGTCTTAGAACCTATTTTATTTGTGTTAAAAAATGAATAAGAATCTACGCTATCCTGTTATTTTTAAGGTGACTCAACAGAATAACAGTGTGTGTTTAAGGTTTAAAAGAGATATTAATTTACAGACCTTGATAAGTAAAAAATTAAAATACCTACCTTAGCATGTATACGCATCTTAGAAATAGCTATATTTGTCAAAAATAAACTAATTCGCTTCAAACGAAGTAGTCCCACGCAATAGGATCACAACAGGACATGTCATTAGATCACGACTGCAGCCTTAGGGCTGCTTTCGTAAATCGACGCCGCGACGTAATTTCGTGTTATTAGCATTGCTTTTGAGCATTAGTGCTCCAAAGTATCTTATGTATAATTCCAGCCTATCTCCGACCCACTGCTGCGGCAGCTTTTTCCCGTTTAGGTATGAGTTTCATACTCACTGCGGGTTGGAATCCAGGTTACCTCACAATGTCAGCGGTGTCTAAGAATGACGACAAAAACCTTCAAAAATATGCTGCGTATTACGAACCCGAATTAATTACTGAGCCGAAGATAAATCTCGATAGCGTCCAGTTGTAGAGGCCTATATCCAGCAGTGGACGAACATGGGCTGATGATGATGTTGCTTATGAACCCTATAAGTTGAACAATCACCAACTACAATCATAATATTCAGCAGTTTGGCATAGAACGCAATGTCATAACTAAAATAAACTAGGAATAATAATGCAATACAAAGATTATTATGGGAATGCTTTGACACAAAAAACTTATACTTAACACAGAAAAATTAAAAGAATACTCGTAACATTCGACATTCTAAAAGAGTTAGAGAAGAGAGAACTTTACAAAAAAAAAATCTAAAATCTTTATTTTTTCTAAAATTCAAAGTTTTTCTAAAATCTGTTCTATGTCGGCCGGTCAAAGTTTTTGGTTGGAGATATTGGTATACAAAATTAATCTATTAAACAGATGGGTGCAAATATTTTTCATCTTAGTCGTAAGTTTTAATAGCTCTAGTAATAATTAATTTACTTAAGTTTTAATTTTTTTGTTACAGGTTCCGAAGTGTTATAAATTAACATACCTAAGAGTATATCTGTCTTACTTTAGTCAAAGACCAAAAGTAGTTTTTGATTCTATTAATAATTTGTTAGGAATAGAGCCACCACCATTATTGCAAGATCATCGTACTAGTGAATTCGAAGTTATAGCGAAGGGTATTCGCCTACCTTATTGTTTTATTTAATCCGGATGATGAGAGCGTTGTTATCAAGGAAAAGAAAATCAATAAACGATGTGCTATTCAACGACTAAGTATTTTATTTTCAACCTTCTACAGAAGTGGTTCTCAAGTACCTTATTTTTAGACCTATATTTTATGTAGTAGGGCTTTTTTACTTGCTATCTGTGTGACAAAAGAACTAAAACCACAGGCGTCTTCTCTTCGTCGCCACCAGGATGCTAATGTTTTGAATCCTTGTTTGAAAGAAATGGAAGTAAGTAGAAGAAAATTGACATTATGTTAAGGGGATATCTCAGACTCGCAGCGACTTTATATACGCCGGCTTCTCGCCGCTGTCCGAGAAGCTTCTTCCTAGGCCGACGTTCTTAATATTTATTTTTCATTAAGTTATAATTTACAAGTATGTCTGGGGTATTATGACATTTAACATAAATTAAAAAAACATTTCTCGAAAAATGTTACAAACTGCTACAACAAATGCTTACAAACTTTAAAATTATTTCGGGCAATATTTTGATGCCTGTAATTGCACAAATATGAGTGTTAGTAGACACATACTTAGTTTATCATAGAGACTAACAACCATAAGCTAAATACATATAATAATTGCAACTTTAAATTGTAAGTATAGATAAATTTAATTAACGCACATACAATTTGGGGATCTGGGAAAAAGGAAAAAAGAACCAGTGAATATCCATCATTCACTGGTTTTTGGATCTTAATTGATCGGAATTGTTGAAGACTCGGATGTTGTGTAGAAAAACTGGATTGCAGCCATGACGAATGCGAGTATTAGTGACGTAACCCGCTTAGGAACTTTTTTGAACTTGTAAAACCAATGTTTAGAGTGGATTAGGGGCTGAATTGCTGCAAGCGCTCCACCCTTGGTCTTACTGGTAAAGGCCGAGCAAGATTTCCAGGCTTTGAAGAGGTTAGCTTTCGAGTTACAGATCAAGTCATAGGTATGGCGGAAATGTGGCGTAGTTGATAAGCTGATGGAAAAAGCCGCCTTGGCAGCTGTATCTGCGCACTCATTTCCCGCGATGGCCATATGGCCTGGTATCCATGTAAGTATTGCCTCAAAAGTTCTTTAATTTTTACAATGACTGAACTACGGAGGTTATCTGTTACAGAATTTTTGACGATCACTTCCATGGAACCTCTGGAGTCCGACTAAACGCCCGCGAGAGCTCGCAACTAATTCAATTTCTTCCCACATTTGCTTGTCACATAATTATATGAGAGACACTTTTTAATTTGGAGTCCAGAATGACACCCAGAAATTTCGTGCAATCCCCCAAACTAATAACCTGGGACCTGTATCCAATTGGACGTTTGCGTTGTTTAGAAGTTTCAAAAGGCTACCAAGCTGTTACTGTGGTATGATAAGAAAATAGGTCTAGGCAGGGGGATCATTGGTAGCTGGCGGCCGAGAGGCCGGCCATCAGAGTTCATTATTGCGCGGGTACTGCCACATAAAATAAGATAGCACTAAGTATGTACTGACCAGTAAACACAGCTCACACAAACACTTAATAAACAAGACACACACAAATAAAGTGTAATCATGTCAAAATACAATCGAAAAAGAAACTTGTACTGACCAAAAGCTTAATAGAAGGACCTCCACATGTGTTAGTTATCAAAAACAAACCGGAAGTGTTAGGGTATATTTTAACTGCACGACATACGTGTTTAAATGTACATTTGTCATCAAAATTTTAGCTGCCTACCTATTGTCCTGGGTTAATCTTATATCCGTTCCATCCTTTTTCTAACTGCACCTTAATTCAGCTTAGACTCCTGGCAAAGCACTACGTCGAGGTGCTAACCACGAGAGGGGTGTCCTTAGTGAACGACGCCAATGAATTTACCAAATCTATCTGAAACTGTCGGTCCCAAAACGGATGAACACACAGACTTCTGTAACACAAGTCGCACCTAACGCAGGAGTCATAATTGCTGAAGAAAATCTTAAACCTCTTTGTGTAAATAAAAATATTATTATTTTCTTGCTGGAAGCTTCGCTAGCGATTTCGCTATTGAGTTTATTTATACATAGTTACACAGTTGATTGTTAAAAGTCCATGACACTGATCCTCAAAGTAAGTTGAGAACCCGGTATTTTGAGATACTGTTTAGTCAGAGATATGTGATTGCATAACAAAGCAAACTATCAATATACGAATGAATATCTGCCTGTCTGTCTGTCTCGCTTTCACGCTGAAAACTACTGAAGTGATTGTAATTAAATCTATTACATAGATAGTTTGGAGCCCAAAAAGGATATATACTACTTTTGACAGGAAAAAAGGGTCGTAACGGTAACGGGGGGGTTCAAATTTTATATAAAACTTTTTTTTGTACTACTTCTTTTAAGTTTTGCTTAAATACGTAACGTTGTGAAACAGAGTGAAAGAACAAGTTAAAATAATGCTCATGGACGTGTGTACCTACTCATACAATTTTAATAAACCCTCAGTACCTTGGGTTGCCTATTTTCAGTTGGCAACTAGTTGTTATTTTAACCTCCTACTTTTTTAAGCCCAACCTTGGTACTTGACTAGAACAATTGCCAAAACTACCTTTACGTCTTACTTTGATGAAACAAAAAGTAATAACTACCTGTAAATATCGCACGGTTGGGCACAGGCCTCTTCCCATCCAAGGAAGGTTTTAAGCATTGATCACCACGCAAGCTCACGTATCGGTGTATCGTCGTATTGGTGATTACAGATTCTCGAACTTTAATTGCTTCAGACAAATACACATACAAATGCGTACGGATCCAGATCCAAAAATATAAAATCCATTTAAAATTAGATACCTATACTTATCAAACCTTAATATTATATTTGGCTGCAAAGTAACGTTCAATATTGTATTACATTTTATTTATGGTGTAATAGTAACAATACGACAAATAACATTTTAAAAACAAAAGGAACTAATCAATTTTCTTGTATTTATAAAATTCGTATTTGTTTATTATTATGTTTAATCAAAATGAATTTATGTGTAACTAAGTTAAATTGTATTATATCGTTTATAAGACCTTTTAGCTCATTGAAAGATTTCTATTGATGCCGGTTGGCTAGTGCAATGGGATCTAAAGCAATATTAGTATTTTTTTGCGTGTTGTCAGTTTCCCAGGTAGTGCTTGGAGCGCTTTGGGAATTTGGTAATCCTCACATTCAAGGTAGCATTACAATAGCTCATAATAAAGGCTACATTGGAGCTTTCGAAACTAGAAGAACAATTACTATATCGGTGAGTAACATTGCCCCTGTGACTTTTATAACGGACGGAAATATTTATTACATTAATAACAATTTAATGTAATAAATATTTCTGATTGATATTCTGCAGTGGATAAGTATATTCTAGTTTCATCCAAAGAAGTCAGTTGACACAGTCAGGATATTTTTAACACCTATACACGATGAAGTTCATTAACTTGCTGTTGTGCTATTAGGTATCAAAGAGGCTTGAAACTTGTTCGGTGTACAGTTTTACACTAATCACCAATTTCTCCATATCACAGAATGATATCGGCTCTTTGTAAATCGGATGGTGTCAAGTATCAACTACCGTTGCTATCTCGTCTTTCTAATAGTATTAATGATATTGATATACTATAATAACAATACCAGCCGGAAAATATCCCTCTGCCGGACAAAGAGTTGATATGGATACGGACATTTTAAAAATGCTTTTTTGTGATAATTTTCTTTATTATAATAATAATACTTAAGTGGTATTTGTAATTCTGTTAATTGTGAAAAAGTCAAGATGCTATTCGCTGCTTTGGAGTCTTTTCATAGATGCGTAAAGATTGTTTGGTTTTTCACTAATATTTTTTTAACCAAAACCATAGGCTTACTGCTAACAGAATCGTGTTTTGTTTCAATTGGATAAAGATGGAGTTGATACTTTGAAATAAGACTGATTCGCTAATTCGTGTGGTGGCAGGTGTTGTAACTACGGATAAGATTTGCCGAAAAATTATGGCATCTGTCTTTCGACACATGATAATGTAAATTATCATTAATTAATTTCAGGTGCCAAAATGTTACGTTATAACATACGTGAGAGTAGGAGTGAAGAATTTGCTGTCCACTCCAAGGGTGGATTATAACCCTCACTTTAACGAGGTGTACATCGATTATGATTTGCTACAAAACAGCGTATCTAACTATGATGTGTTAGCAAAGGCTGTCTGGAGAATTGGCTGCGTATTGCAACAACCCCTAGCCCTATATGGCCCATAAGATACCGGTACCCGACCCACAATAAGAATAATAATATTGTTTTAACATCAAAAACATACAACCGGCTTCAAATAAAAACCTACTGAGCCTAATTTGGTGATCTTTTAGAACCAAATGCCAGCTATGGCACGTTAGATGAAAAGAACAATCATCAAATTCGGTTCATCCAATCCGAAGTAATGAGGTAGCAAATATAAAAAAGAGAAAAAATCCTCCATTTTGAAGTCGGTTGAAAACCCGTTTGACAAGACATGATCTGACAATAAACTGGAAAACAAGATACTTTTGTTTAATTTGCTGCCTATCTGACAATGATTGAGGGTCAAAAAATATGGTCCGTACCTAGGGCACTCACAACGTAAAATATTAAAGCTAGTTAAGAAAACTTTTAGATGTTAAATGATGCAATGGTTTACTCACGAGTATTCATCGGGATAGCTCGACTAGTTTTGGATCCATCCAGATTCCTCAATCATGATCTGATGCTTCGGCGGCGGGGTCGCGATACGAACCCGGTTGAATGAATGAACCGTTGCATCATTAAATAATTAATCATCTTCATGAAAGTTACTATAAAAACTTTAAGATGCCTTTTAATGGACTAGGTTGATGATTATGGCGACTGTAACATGATTAAAATCCATAAAAACGATTCAATTTTGAGATCCTGAAATTTCAGTTTTGACAGTTATAAAAATGTGACATGAAATACTCTTCACAAATCCATATGGGTAATGAGACGTGGTGTATAAGATGTACTGGAACAAAATTTACTTCTTTGGAACTGTCGAAACTCGTCGCAGCTGAAATCACGTACTCCTCGTTTCCTCCGATGTCTGTCCGTCCGCCTAACACCATGTCGTATCAAATGAAACGTGATATTTACAGAGACATTTTCACCGATGGTGTATTTCTATAAATAAGATAACAAAATTCGAGGTTTAGCCTATTTCGACTTCGTAAGTACCTACTCATTAATTCAATTGTTCAATATAATCAATATTTCTTTTAATGGGTTCTTAACCAAGTGCATAAGCTTCAAAAAATAATTTACAATTATGATGATTAAGCAAGAAATTTACGAGTGATACATTCAATAGCTTTAGGTAAATGTGTAAGTGTAGACGTAAGCATATGTAGAGTATTTAAATTAGGCTGAAGGCTCTTAGGGACCACACCGGTTCTAGATAGAACAATAGACAAGATTTTGACAATGTTCACCTGCCACTGTTTTTATTTCGGTGGCTAGATCAATGTATTATGAAATTTTTGTGCATCTTGTGAGAAGATTGTGTTTATTACAAATTGCAATATCGATAGTTAACACGGGCTTATTGATGTTATTTATTATGTAACGTACTTGATAATACAATTATATTATACGATACAGTTCCAACTTCCAACCATAAAAGTAAACAGCACAAAATTGTTCAATAATATGTGAAGGAATTAAGAAATTGCTTCATTATCTTTGGCCATTAGAAGACCTTAATTTATATGCTTAGTACAGAGATGCAATATTTTGCATCAGGTGTTACTAATTACGCAATGAAAACTACGAATATACTACATCGAATAAATCAACTGAACAAATCAATTTTACTTGCAATCGGATAGCATTACCAGTAAAAATAATTGCGTTCGATCAAAATTATTTTCTGTCCAACAATAGGATAGCAAGCGGAGTGAAATTTGATTCCATAGATCTTATAAAGCCTGTAGCTTCAAGGGATCCTCATTACTATGTATGTAATCGGTTGATTGTGGTGCAATGGGATTCCAGACAATAGCTCTACTCATCTTCCTAACAGTCGTCCAGATAGTAAACGGTGATCTTTGGGAATTCGGAAATGCTAATACGCCCGGCAGTGAACTTATAAGTCGCGAAGAAGGCTCCCTTGGAATGTTTGAGCATACTAAGAAAATTCATTTAAAGGTAAGTGTCGGTAAGTGGGCCACAATATTAGATGTTTGCTCAAGTATAACGAAACCGACTGTCGAAAGATTGGCAAAAACGCAAAACATGATGAAGATTAAAAAAAAATACAGATTAGAATTCTTGGCATTGGAACATTGGTTTCTAGTTTGGATCTTTATGTTAAAAGCAAAATAAGTAAATTACATAATACCTAGGGTATTTGAAAGAAAAAATGCGCATCTATTTTTTTCCTGAAAATTTGTTGGACGGACAAAACGGATTTTTTGTCAAAAATCCTATTAATTTTAGTCATTTTAATACGAGCTTAGCTCTTTTCAATTCAAGCTCGATTGTGAACATGTAAATTATGTTTCATTGTAGTACCTATACCAAAAATAAAAACTACTAACTCCGAGTTACTTCTACTATCTGCTACTAGAAACCACTTACTTACTTCTCATGGTAATCATTATCACTATGTAAACCGTTCTCTTACAGATGCCACCGTGTTACGTAGTCACGTACATCAGTGTGGAGATCACTAACTTAATATCCAGTCCCAAAGTAATGTACAACACACAAACGCACGACGTGACAATTTCGTACAAGTTGTGGCAGAGTAGTAGGTCGTCTTACGACATCGCTGCAAGAGGTGTTTTGATACAACACTGCAGACCAGCGCCCAACTATGGATGAGGGTTACTTTGGATCCCATTTGCTAGTGTAACACCATATTCCTTAAAATTTAGGTAGATTTTAAGATAATAAATTTATCTCAAGCCGTTCGTTCTTATTTTGAAAGTGTCTTTTAAATTTATAATGTTGTATATATTGCCCACACGATTAAAACACAGAAATCAATTTACAGTCGAAATCAAATCAGTCCTACTCACGTGACGTTACGTCTGGTATAAATAGAGTATTTACCAAGGGCCTGTCATAGGTCCAATGTGAAATACCATAAATTGTTTAATAAAACATAAATAGTGCACCATGTTGAAAGTGAGTGTATTAATTGAAATGAAATGGTTATAGTATTATGCCATTGTTTCATAACTAATATACGCCTGCCAACCGCAACTGATTTAAGCGCAACTAATTCCCTATATTACAAAATTGATATTATATTTCTGTACTGGCTTATGAAAGATATGACGTATAAGTACACAACACGTCATATTCAACACTTACTAGCTATTATTACTATGACTCCTTGAAATGAACTATGAAACTACAAGTATATGACACATGATGTCTAAAATTTCTTTTATTTTGCGTTTCTCGGCCGAATTCAGAAAAGGGAGTTGCCCGTGGCCCCATTATAGGTCCTATATAAACTCCAGCCGCACACAAAAAGAAAATTTTGAAATGAGTACATTACGTAATATATATTTGTAAAGACAAGAGCTTTTTAAGACCCATCAGTATGTATCTGTCGACCTAAAATAAGCCAATTTATTTTTTATATTAACAATAGTCAAAATTGTCCCCATCATTATATTACTCGCAGCCTAGTACGTCACAATATTATGCAAAACGGTTATGTAATTTGACATGGAAGAAAAACTTCCCGAATCAAATGTATATTACATTTTTATGCTATAAATTACAAATGCGGTTCATTACTTAAAGACAAATTGATTTCATGTTACATTATCGTACCTAAGAATATCTTCAAAAATGAAACAAATTAAATGAATTATTACTTTATGAATGATACCACTGCACAACACCTACATGTGACCGATAGTAGACCAATGATAGGTCCCTGGGCAACGCCTCTGTCTAAAGTCAGACTTCACCGCGTAAGGAACGAAGAAAACATTGGATGATAGTTGAGGCCTAATAGATGTAACTTGTAAATTGGTCTGTTTTTAAAGATGTACTTTACAAGTCCTACCACGCCAAACCACGTCGTGTCGCGGGTTCGATCCCCGCGTAGGAAAATCATTTGTGGGATCCACGAATGCTTGTTCTGAGTCTGGGTGTAATGGTGCACGTGATTTTTATGTTTGTGAATCCTCCCGCGACACAAAGATTTAGTTCCTAAATGTGAGAGTCGTTTAAAAGAAAAAAAACAAAACAAATTGTCCAAGGATCCAGCTTACCATCTGACCGATTAAACAGTAACTTTACCTACTAAATGAGGTGTTCTTATTCTCTTGACATTACACTTCTAATTAAAATATTTTCCTTTTGGAAGAGGCTTTGTGTAGTAAAATACTAGCTGGCCGGTTATTATCTATAAAATACAATGACTAAACATTCCTAGTATATTTACGCTGAATAAACAAGGAAAGATCCGCTTTGCCTTTCTGCATCAAAGACAATACTCAAATACCAAGCGAAGCGTAAATACTAAGTCTGCGAAAATACCAGTAAAAAATATTACAACTGAAAGAATGAAATCTCCTTGGCTATAGAAACACCAAAGAATATAGAATCATATAGAATAATAAAAGTGACACCAACCACATTGTTGTCAAAAAACGCACAAAATATTATTTAAAAATTTGAAAAGTAGTTTTGCTGATCATCCTTTTAATTTTTTGATTTTATTTCGTTCGCAGTGTTTTTGCTAGGCATCGATGTTTAACTATATCAAACGAATTCTTATTCCGGCACAAAGGTACTTTTACCGTTGATCTTCACTTTCGAGTCTTTCAGCTCCATTCTCAGTATATTATTACTGGTTATCCATCCCGAAACATTTGAATCGTATTTAACACGCGTGAGGTTAACTTAGACGATGCGATAAATATCGTGCTATTTGCAATACATTGCCTAGCCGCTTAGCATTGGTATCAAAAGCTTTTTCTCATCACCGGCAATGTATCACAACTTGGCACAATATTTCTCATACCGCTTAAATCACTGTTTCCACTGTTGCAGCTTGGTGGCAGCGCTCTATCAACAAGTTGCCAAGTCGAGTGTTTGTGAGCAGTAAGCCATGCATCCACTAAGAGAAAGAATATGTGACGAGTTGCTTGAAAATCCACTTCTCCGCACTCCGCCGCCAGAACCAGAAAAGCCTCGTCCGCCGCGCGTGCGCAAACCACGAGAATTTAAACTGGTAAATTGTTTTAGAACTCCAAAACATTTACAACCGTATCAAAAACGACAAGAACGACACACAGACAACGCATAGTATAGTATCGCCCTCAGGTGTCATATTGTCTCTGTCATTGCCAAGAAGGATGTCAAGACAATAATATATAATAGACGTTTTAAAACGGCTCTTATTCTACCTGTGTTGTTGCAAACAGCAGTTTTTTCTTTATCACAATCCGGACCTTACGTTTAAGATATACAGTAATGGATTTGCCATTTCTGAAGAAACTTACCGTAGATCTGTAGTTAGGCTCTTTGAAGCTCTGATGCCTACCGGACATCAGCCCTAATGAGCTACCACGGCCACAATACGAGAGGGCGAAAGGAAGGAACATAGATGGTTTTAGTCCGTAAAATTCTGAAACCCCTTCCGCTGAAATCAAAACAGGAGGAGTCAGTTGCTCACCCGAAAATTAATTAGATATGTATCTACACTTTGCAAGTGTGCCAACTTCTTAATTCAATCCTTAATTTCAGCCTGCAAAATTTACTTTATTACCGAAAGATTTTTACTCATGCTGGTGCAATCACCAAAAAGAGGTAAGATATCAATTTTGTCTACTTTAATAAATGAAAAAAGCAGAATTTAGACTTTCAGTACCTTTCATTGAGATGTAAAACAGTAATATGAACTTTATGACGCAACTATTTCAGTTGCAAATGGCAAAACATAAAGTGGATGACAGTCCGCCTGAACTATTCCCCGAGTTATATCTCAAGCCAAGAAGACTCGACTACTATGCTCGTCAGCTGGAACAAACCATGAATGTCAACAAGGAACTGCTAAAAAGAATAAATTTAATACAGCGAACTGGTGTATGTTATCTCAGATATTCATTAATTTGCTTCCTTACTTAGAATTTATAATTTACCTATTGACTGAATATAATTTGGAATTTGTCACAATAATGTTATTTTTTGGAATTAGAAATTTGGTTTATTATTTAACTTTATTGGAAGCTATTAATCAACCGCTTCTCTTTTCAGGGCTTCGTGGATTGTTGGATGCATGAACCTTGCAATAAATACAATAAGTTACTTTGCGAACAACGACAGCGGAATTTAAACGAGATACAAAAGAACAACTTCTATTTTTATTCAAGGCTGCTTGTTGCGGTTAGTTGGCTATGCGTTTTGGTGTCACAGCGTATTTAGTGTAGTTTATCCCATATCTATGAACAATCAGGGTCAACCACCACGTCATATTTATACTGCTTTAGTTCTGGAACCGCGACAGCTCACAACACGGTGGTGGGCTAAATAAGTAAATTGGATAAAATTATGTTTACCTAGGTATAGAACTTCAAATCGTTCATAGAAGAATCAATTATTTTCAAACTCCTGTCTTTTACAGAGGTCGGAGCAACTACTAACTAAAGAATTGGACGAAGCCTGGAAAGATACAAAACATAAACTAATTCTAGGAGCTTCGTAAGTATCTTTCACATAGTTTTAAGACAAAATATCACTTTACCTTCAGAAAATTTGCCTTTTTTCTGGGGATGGTCAAGCTTTTCTATTTAGTCAACCTTTTGCCTACTTAGTTACGTGAGCGAGCAGAATTGGCAAATACACTATATTTTTCCTAATACCAAGTCTTTTTTGCAGGTTGCCATTTATATTATTTAAAACTGGTAAAATTGATCGTGGTATGAAAGATCCAGCTTTTGACAAACCTCCGAGCGTTTATCGACCTAGGTATTTTATTTATTTACTTTCATGTACAATTGTGGTTCATAAGGCGGACAATACCAGACAACCTTATTATTAAATTTATGGTTATTTTCTCTCTAAAATAACCATAAATTCTCCTCACTTGTGTTATAAAAAAACAACCTTGTGCTTAAAACATATTTTACTTCAGCAACAAACTAAACAGAAATATTATAGAGGATTTTATGAATATTTTTACAATTGCTGGAATGGAGTATGATCACATTTAATAGCTTCAAACTTCTTCAAGTGACTTCCTAGTAAAATAAATTAATGCAGTCAATGGTCAAGCCCTGTTTAAGCAGATTATGTCCAGCCGTTTAGCGATTCAAGTACTAAAATACTACAATTTAAAAAATATTTTTCAGGGTTTCTTTAGATATCTGGGTTCTCGGTGGGTCCAAGATCGGTAAGGTAATGATAGAACTATTTAACGATATAGTTCCAAAAACGTGTCAACTGTTCTTGAACCTTGTCAAAGGTGATTCGATGGGTCATGCATATACAGGAACCAGAATTTTTAGGTTAGTATCTTTCCTTCTTACTTTATTTCAATAACTTTTTTAATTCATTAGTAGAGTGGATTAACATCCAAGTTAATAAGGTACTTTCATAATCTACGACGCGCATGGCACCAATTATCGTACTTATCGTATGATTATTCTAGCTGGGTCGCGATATTTAGACGGGAGATTAACGACCTAAAATACCAAAGATAATAATGTGCCGTCGCGTCAGTACATTGCTAAGGACTCCGGTTGGGACCAAAACTATTCGGGTGAGCCCGATAAATACGCGTGAGATAACCGTTGTATCAATTAATAATCTTTGCAGGATAGTACCGGACTTGTATTGCTGCGGCGGAGATGTGACTAAAAACAACGGTTTCGGCTGTTACACGCCTGAAGGAGACCTACTTGATACCAGGGACACTGACTGCTTTAAACTAAAACATACTGTACCAGGTTATTTATATTTACTACTACATTTTTACCTATCTCTTTTTGGGGTCCCAAACCCAAATGGTAAAATTAGAACCCTATGACTAGGGCTCTATGTTTATGTTATGTTTTTTGTGTGTCCGTCCATTTGTGACTTCATAGGTACACTAGGTGACACTTAGGATTTTACGGGTAATGTATTTCTGTTGCCTCTAAAACAGCAAATAAATAAAAATTTAAATAGAGATTTGACAACGATTGGCCTTTTTATGCAGAACCGCCAGTGCCAGAGTTTTGTATCTGACCGGTATTTTTGTTTTCCTGGGTAAAAATACTAAAAACGCTAATGACGTAATTTAGCCTACACCGACCCATAGAACAACGCGTTCTTGCTACAGCCTGATTTGGAGTCACGGGATCGCTCGCTCGCATGTTCGCATGGTCTGCTCGTTCCTACTTTCATTATGACGTCACTTTGAGATTTATTTACTCATACATTTATACTTATAGGTGTGGTATCCATGGTGGTCAGTCCAAATGGTGAAGTGTGTGGACAGTTCAACATTATATTCAAGCCGTTGCCGCAGTTTGATAACAAACATGTTGTCTTTGGGAGGGTAAGTTATCATCCCATAACAAATGGAAAATACGCTGCTAAATTAGAAGCCAAGATGTAAAAAGTATTTTTTTTTTCAATTTGATGCCTATCTTTGGCATCGTATCTATAGACCAATTTTGATGCAGCTATATGCGAAAGCGAGTTGCCATTGATCTCATTGAATATCTTTAATTCGATTTGTAAAGCGCCGATTTTGTAAAAGTAGGAAAGAACACAAAAATTACCAAGGGTCTTTAAATTATGGTTTAACATTATATTCCGCCGTTAAGTAGAAACAGTCATAAAATTAACAATATATCCAGATTTACAAAACCCCAACACGATCTTTAACTGTTTGTGATAAGGATAATTAGTTTCATTATCGCAACAACTACTTATTAAATTTTACCGTGTTCAGTGCTTATTAAACGTGATTATGACCATCAATTTTTATTGCTGGCTACACCTATGATTCTGATACGATCGAAGGCTTGTAAAATCTCTTTCTTAAAAACATAAAAAAAATGAATGACAAGATCTATTTAAAAAAAAATCTGCACAGCGGCCACGCCAATGGTCACTATGCACCGTTTGGTTTCTGTGGAGAATGAGTTGTGACCTTTTCATTTGGGTGTCGTAAAAAAATAAATTATATAAGTATCACGTCTTTAATCCTATAATCTGGTCCAACAGATAATAGCAGGGCCAGCGCCAACGTTGGAACGCATCAGTGCGCTAGGGCTGCCCCTCGGCACCACCTCCACGGACTGCATCGTCAAGTCCTGCGGCTGGTTCACCCGCAAGGGCGAGTACCGCGAGGGCAACCCTAACACCATCAAGTTTCCGCCCAGACGTAAAGCTAAGAAGTGATTGTCATCGTCTTGTACCTTTCGGTGTGATTGTTCTATTGTTTTGATCATCGTAAATTTTATTGAGTTTTTGAAGGTTTTATTATTATTATGAGTATTTTAAAATCTAATGGTTTATTTTATTTTTTTTATTTGTAGGTTAATTTGACGGTATTGCCAGTACACTAAAGACGTCTACTTCTAAACATATGGTAATACTTAATTTACAAGCGACCTCGGTTTTAGATTGAGCGTCAGATAACTCATAATTTCAAAAGGGCGTTCATATTATCTCCAATCAATCTAGCTTGCTGTATGGACAAAAGCGTGAATGGGCGATTAAAAGCATATTAACTAAAAGCCAACATAGCTGACAAATTTCATAGGTGCCAGTTATGTGAACTGAATTAAAACAAAACAAATTGCAATCAAACTTTTATTGCAAAATAAGTATTTAAAAAATAAATAGAAAAGTCTGAAGGCACACGTTACGAATCAAACAAATCACAGGTACACATTCATAATCGTACATATTTTAATACTCAATTAACTTTGTCAAGTTCCGATGTCTTCATAATGTCGTCATCATTCTATTTTTACGAACAATCCGCACGATAATATTAGAGCCAGCAACTGAAAACAAAAAAGATGTTTTGATTAAAAAAATAGTTCAATTTTGAGACCGTCAAATCTAACTATCGGCTGACACCGAAATTGGAAATTTTGCGTTATTTAGTAGACGTTATATGTTCATCTTACAACGATTAAATGTTTTTCAATAAAATATCCGTATATTGCGCTATAGGATCTTTAAAACGCTAAGCACGCAAGCTAGAATAGAACATTTATTAGAGTTGTAAAACTTGGCTGTTTAGTAGGTAGGTAGTGTTGCAGGAAGGTAGTGCTGCTGCCTGCTGGTGCAGGCAGCGCAGAACATGTTACGGTGAAAGAGCGTATGCAAATGCACAGATGCATTTTCTGTTCCCTATTCTCATAACCCGATGAGCCGACAACATGAGACATCATGTCTTAACGGAATATTATTGTTGTAAAAGCTAACTAGCACAATACACAGCGTAGAGCAGCAGTTTTCTTTCACACCCGCATTAACATTACTTTACCAGTACTCATATTTTAGGTGCCTTCCGAAACTAGGAATCTCTGATATTTATTTCTAATACAACAACATCCAAAAAGTATTTTCATACCTAAGGATGGAACCTTTGACTACAGTCTAAGCATTGGGGAATATTTAGACGATACGAGAAATATCGTGCAAGTTGTAATGTTATACATTGCTGGCGATCATATATCACGTGAGATACGCTATCTATGTGACTACACAATGTATTGCAACTTGCATGGTATTTCTCACAGCGTCTAAATGGGCCTTAACTCATAAATTTACACACTAATTATATAGAACGCCATGTTTACCATTATAAGCGCAACAATGACGGCTGCAGTACCAACGTATACTGCGTCTTCCCTCAGAAAGTCTGTGACTTTACTGAGACAACCCTCCACGTACATCGTCGTTGGATTCGGTGATGCCTTGCAGTCCATCCGCTGAAATATTTGGAAAGCAAGATAATTAGAATGTATTCTTAAACAGATATTTTTAGAAGCTTTCAGTTGAGAAGGAATGACAATTTTATTAAAAGTGGTTCGATTTTAGGAAATACATGCGAAGAATTAAGTAAATGAAAGGAGTTAATTTTTTCGTAATTATTAAAATACAAGAGTTGAATCGGAAGTTTCATTTTGTCACAATTAAGTAATTTCTGTTCCAATCGGAGATTGCGTAACTGTTGACTACTAAGCAGCTTATTTACACCACTGTCTTTCGACTACTTTCAAGAGTCAACGCAAATAACCAGCATTGCGCTACAAAAGGCTTTGTACAGATGTTGTGACGTTGAATTTGCGCGGGCGCTAGCAAGACGGTGACACTTTAGAATGGCTCATAAATCAATCAGTAAACAAATCAATTAATCAATCGCTCAAAAATAAGTCACTCTCACCTTCCCGGGGTAGACTTCTCGACAGCAACTCTCTGGCACATTATCGTTCCAATCCTTATACCCTTTGACTCCGCAGCACTGCAGGTACGTCTGGGTGTCATCCCAAGACTTGGTGTACTCATGCCGTACTCCGTAGTACGGGATCGCGGCGTACAACTCCCGGTCTAAGGTAGTGATGACCTTCTCTCGGAAGACGAACTGTAGGATCCCGCCTACCAGCATCACCACGAAGATAATGAAGACCAGGATGTAGTACTGGAAATGTAAACATTTTTTGTTAATAAATACCAGTAACTAAGGAACTGGCTTGGTACCGTGGTTGGGCTCGCACCAGGTGGAAAGCATTTGCAATCAACTTCGATTTCTTGGTACCATGATTTTGAAAAAAGAGGAGAATGCGATTTCATTATGCTTAGCAAAATTTGACATCTGCTTGGCAAAAATAGATTGTATTCAGTGTCAATTTTCAGAAAATCAATGTTTAGCCATATAGAGGCATTCAGTAAGATATTGAATTAAGAAATTTGATGATGGTGTGACTTCTTTTATATATAGATAGCAGCAATCGCTTCGACGGGCCATGTATTCCACAAGTCCGCAAAATCCATGTACCACAAACGCACCGTGAGCAGCATACACTTGACTTCCTTGGCGGCGCCGCAGCAGCCGAGCAGCGAGAGCACCATCATGGCTGCCCCCATCGCCACCACCACTCCCACTGACGCTATGAACATGTTGTTGCTCATCAGCGTACTGGAGAACGACCGGGAGACCCATATCCAGAGCCCTATTGCTAGAGCTAGAGCGCCTCCGATCTGGAAATTGGAAATAGTATATTTTAAGCATAATTTCAAGATAGGAAATTTATTTATTTATTTGGGAGAAAAGGATTAATCAATCAAAATTTCAAATATAGTTGAATAAACTTAATTATTCAGTTAAATGTTCAATTAACACATACGTGATTTCCAAAAATTACAAAAAAAAAGAATGAATACTAGAGACACGAAGAAATATGAAAAGATGACAGAAAAAATAAAAAAATAGAATTTCATTAGCTTTGTAAAATGTTATCGTGTTAACAGTCTTCTTGCTGCCAAGTCAGTTTGGCCTTTGTTAGGGATTCACGCAGCTCAGCATTCAAGGGAACTAATCATTAACTTATCCCATCTATACTGTAAAACATTGTAAATGAATCCCATTATCATCTGATAATGTAAATTAATTAGGCGTAAACAACGTTTAATTCAATGGGCCATTTTTTTCTAAAATTTAATGTTCTCGGATGTCCGATGTTTATATTTATAAATACATATTACATAACTCATTGCTGGCTTTACATTCGCTTCAATATACTACTATAGTTAATCACCAGGATACGACATTATATACCTACTTGTGTGCAATCAGCAACAAAAGTGTGTACAATCAAATTTCTAAATTGGAAGCATTTTTCATTTCCTATTTTGTTACCCATAGTACAAGATCAACTAATTTAATAACACAATAAATTATGTTAACCGACTTATGTTGCTGACTGTACAAGACATAAAGCATGCAATGTCGAGTGTTTGATGACCGCTCTGTTATTTGTTACGAAGTTTTTCTAAACATATTCCTTACAAGGCGTAATGATCGGATATTCCAAGATGCTTATACTTATACGGATGTAAAGACATGACTTGTACTTACGAAGGTAACCACATTAATGCATATTAATGAGAACTTCATACATCTCCCGCAGCTGTCCATTGCTCCTCCCATACCCATCGCTATTCTGGAATGTAAAACGAAAGGAATTATTACCACGGAATTAATAGATATATACTTACAAACATACATGCATTAATGACCATATTACACTGCACCAGGACTGGTCGCTTAGCCGAATGGTTAAGGTCACCACGCCAAACTCACAGAGTGCGGCGTGTCGCGGGTTCGATCCCGGCGTAGGACAAGTAACAATCTGTGTAGCGTTGCCAGGCGTCCGGATAAAACCGGACATAGTTAGGCTTTTTGATTGCATGTCCGGCTAAAATAAACGGTGTCCGTCTTGTCCGGCTTTTGTTAGGCTTTTTACGATAAGTAAAATGATGAAGTTATTTTTTTTTTAGTTAAAAATGTCTTATTTGTTCATAAATGTTTAATTATCTTGAATTTAATTTTATTGTGCAACTCAAAAAGAAAAAGTTTTTATTTTAATAATCAAAAAGACCTGATTTTACATAAAAAAATTGTCGTACCTAAATTCTCAATAATATAGGGTGTCCGGCTTTTTTAACCAAATGTCCGGCCAAACTGGCTGGTCTGTCCGGCTATCAGGTTTGGCGACCTGGCAACGCTAAATCTGTGTGATCAACGAATGCTTGTTCAGAATCTGGGTATCTTGTGCATAAAACCTTAATGTTTACGAGACTCACACTGTACAAGGAATAAATTAATTGGAACTTAAAGAAAAAAATCTGATTATCTTAATCTTGAAGTTGATTTAGTGAGTTAGAATTTTTTTCTACTATTTAATTTCTTGACGATAGTGGTTTAGAAATTTCAATGTAGGTACAAAAAGCGTATTAAAAAAAATACATAATGTCAACAGGTTACGTAAAAAAAAACAGTCCGTCCTAAATAATAGAAGCTATATATCCACCATCCAAAATGGAACTCAAGACATTTAATGACTGTTGTAAATCGACATCATCTATATGCGGCACCTTGATTACTGAATAGTGAAAGTTGATACCTAGCTGTATGTAAGCCATTCGCGTGTATTTCTAGCAATAAAGGCAAGTATGGTACGCTATGGGTGAATATGATTGATGGGAATATAAGACTAACAGTCCAGGAGACCGACTTTTTTCCTACACCTAAAGTACCTACTCGCAATGGCACAGTAAGGCTGGTATAACATTAGCAACGGTGTTTTAAAATCCTTATAATTTATACGAATTAAGAGTTGTCGTTCTACCAAATGCAGTGACAAAAATTGGATTCGAAAGGAGCCGAAAAGGTTGGGCTTAATTGCACTCATAAGACATGAAATTCGTTTATAGTTTGCACGTATTGTAAGATTTCTAGACAGTATACACGACAACCAAAGCTTGTTTCTTATCTATTTGATAAATAGGACAGTTACAGGCCAGCTTTATTACATCCTCTAAGTACTGTATTAACCTTTTGACTGCACGGCAAACCAAGTGCTTAAGGTCATTCAAACCGACTGCGCGACGAGTTGCATGTTCGATCCACGCGTAGGACAAGCGTTTGTGTGATCTACGAATTATTCTCCTGAGTCTAGGGATCTTTGTGTTCGTAAAACCCCAAGCGATACGACGTTAAAAATCCTCAAAGCGTGTCTTTTACTTTTCAAGTTATCCTATTTAATATTTGTTGAACGGTGATCCATAACTCCATGTTAAGCTATGGAGTCAATCAAATTAACACATTTTACACAAACAAATCTAATGCCAACAAAAAATACTATTAAGTCCGAAGTAACACTGAAATGATCTCGAAATGACATAATTAATCAACGCATGCTACAAATTAAATTACACCATTAATCTTTGGTGTACAAAAACTCTAACCAAACTAATGTTTGTACCTGTTCCAAGTGATTTATATTTGCGGTTTATTGTTAATTTAAAGCTTCATATATGTTCACCTTTACAAACAACATTGTAATGACTGTGACAAGTAATCTATACAGCCATGAAACTGCAAAGATAAACAATAAATAAACTCTTACCTCCAATATGTCGATTTTTGTTTTCTTCTTAGTTTTAAATGTACTTTAATATTTCCCATTCCTTTTTTTACGAGAAAAATTGGTTTTTAAACCTATTTATTAAGTTTTCTTAAGATCCGCTATGTTTTCATTGGTGATTTCATACTTATTAATTTAGTGTACAACTTTTTTTAGAAGGTTGGCACGATAAGGTTGTTTTAGAAATACCCTCTTCATTGCAATTTTTGCTTTGACATGGACTAGTAACAACTCTATGGTTCTTGACGAACAACGGTACGGTAAGAACTAAGCAAGTTTTTTTTTATCAGTCATTAATTGTGTATACAACGAAATATTGTTCTGAGTTTGAGTGTCTAAAGATGTTTAAAAAACCGTCAACGGCTCAAAGATTAAATGCATTACTGCGGGAAGCGTAAGAAAAAACATTTGAAAATTATATTTAAAACAAGTGATTTTTCTATCTAAAGAGTTTATTTAGATAAAGAAGACTGTCCTAGCGATACTAAGGGTATTGAACTGTAAACTCTAGACTAATTGAAAAAAGCTTGTCAATCAACAGTAACGGGAGAAATAAACCGAAGACCTATAAAGAAGTTAAACCTGCTTCAGGAATCTTTCAATTGTGGATAGCGAACTGCTTTACAAACAGTCCGTGTTTTGTGGAGGGAAGATATCGTATAACTTTATTAAACAAAGATTTATGTTATTTTGGATGCGTCTGCTCTAAAAAACCGCATTAAAAGTTGATTCTAGTGGTGGGACTATCACAAAACATGGAATCTTACTTAAGGAAACTGCATTGCTGCATATGTATAATTAGAATTTCAAAGATTTTTTTTTAACCGACCCATCCTGTATGTGGACGCAGGTAGTATTTTATAAGTGAGTGGACTGAATGCGTTCGTGGACAGGTGTATAAGATATCGAAGGAATTAGTTTTAGCGTGAGTCTAAGAATTTAAAACAATATTCGTTTTATGGGTGGCACCGAGTCTTAGATATTGGGACAGAAGATATCAGACAACTTTTTACTAGAATACAAATAGATACATAAACAGTATCTAAATTGTGCATTTACGAATATATTACCATTTATTTTTAAAAGTTTTTTAAATACATATGAATCGACAATCCGGATCCGTCGAAGTAAACAAGGACCTTTGACTCATACGCTCATACTCGCCAATCATGTGCAGTAGGTAGTAATGTTACAAGCAATTAAAATATTAAATAAGGTGTCATATAAGCACGAGTGTGTAGGACTTAGCTTCGCTTCGGTAATAAGTGTATAGGCGATATATTACGGTATGTGTGTCGTGTGCGCATAAAGTATCGCGACCACTTGCAGAGGAGTTACGCTGCGCGGACGCCAACACTCAAGGTGATGGATAATAACACAAGGTCCATCTAATCCATTCTCTTAACGATGTTAATAAGTGAAAGTCGAATTGTATGACTATTTGACAGAGCTCTACAAGAAAATAATAACATAGGAAACGGTCAAACATTAAAAACAAAGTCGTCGTTCAAAACGATCGATTTATGTCAACATGGATAAAAAAAAATGAGTAGTTTACTTACATTTTGTACGAAATCCGATATCTTGTAATTGTTGAATGAACTTGCGAAAACAATTTCACTTTATCATCACTGTTGCTTCACTAGTTGTTTGATGTTTGAACTGTTCATTCACGGTTTTGTTTTGTTTTGGACGGCGACAAGTGCGTCGTGGCCGATAGGTCGGAGGCAACTAGTTTGAGGCATGAAGCACGCGGCGACGCCCCACCAACCAGGCTGTAGGAAGAATGGGACAGCCTTCGAAGGGTCTGCTAACACGTTTATATTGCAACTAGGTCATAGCGTGTAAGTGCGTTATTTACAACGTAAGATCCACATCGTAGATTACTTTTAATTTATCGTTGAGGTATTTTTAGAAGTTATTTCTCCAAAAAAATAACAGCTACTGCGTTTGTTTTGAATAAAGCCGCGGAATGAAATTTAAATTAACGGTCGCATAACATGGCGTTTTATCATTATGCTAACTAATTGTTACAATTAGATCAAAGAATTTGCAAAAATAGCCAACAACTAGGTCATCAAATTAACTAATTAAATACTCACATGTTTAGAAGCTGTTTACCCGAGTTCAAACTTATAACCAAATCTTCTAAGTATTAATAAGAAAATTATCATCAAATACAATATCAAGAGCCTACAATAGATGACACTATTTCTACAAATAACCGTTGTTATCTTTACAATGGTTTCGAGGCTCGCCGCTTCACACTTTCACTTTCTTTATTAGCACTATTACTGTAATATTTGTGCTCAGTGAAGTATTATTTAAATGTGCAGATATTAGGAGGCACATGCATAACGAAACTAATTGGATATATTGTAGTTAGTTTCTCTAACCTGTACTCTCCCACAACAGTGTCTAAAAAGGTGAAACTAAAAAAACTTGGGTCAAAGGAATCATTAGTTGGCGTACGATTTCTTTCCTTTGGTCCAAGAATACGGGAACCGAACAGGTAGGAACAGACGGTAAAATTATTAGTAACTTATGCAAGATGTCTAAATCTAAAATAATTTGTAAATGCATCACAAATCTATTATAAGTAAGAGTTACTTCATATTTTAAATTTAATCCTTGATTGCAAATTTACCCATAAAAAAGACGCTGCATGAATATGAATTTGCTTCATACTCCTTATTTCACCGACCATAGTACATAACGAATGCATATTCAAATAAAACAAAATAGTGTCACAGTTTCATTTATTAGCTTTTTGTTAATAAACGTTCACCTCAACTCAACAGAAAAAGTGGTACAAATGTAATCAACGCTGTTTTACATCAATATGAGCACACTGCGTCTACTACCAACTAGATGTAATTGAGCTTTGGTTTACATGAAATCATATACCGACATTAAAATCAGATAGTAAATAGTTTTATATTAAAAACTCAAGAGAAATAGATACCGCGCGATCAAATATAATCATGTAATATAGATTTACATCCTACTTATCTATTAAAGTTAAAAGATAGGAACAAAAGGCCGTTCGCGAAGTGTTAGGCTGCACCCGCTAAATAACTATTACCTAGTGATGATCTGTGAGAGCCATCAAATCGCTGTAATTAATTCCTCGGTGAGTATTTAGTGGATGATCATTATCTACAATTAAAAACTATATATGACCAAAAAATACCCGTCTTACACAAATCTTTGAAACTAAACGAAACCTAAGGCAATGCTTTTCACATGATTAGATTCGATCGCGCGGAAACTTTCAAGCGAAACTTTAAATGTACAACAAACCAGTGCTTAAACTCGTGGAATATAACATGATATCGAATAGACGTCGATACTGAACACGTCTGACCTCCCAGGGCCACACAGCTGACCTATTTGATCTCACAATACATTCCCACCTGCTACAGTCTCCCACAAACTAATACTAATGAGTTAGAAAATTCTGTAACAAAATAAGTAGCAAGTGAAAATATTAGTGATTGCATACAAATCAATATGAATACAAAAAAAAACTATAGATACATTCTCAATTGTTGTTAACTTAATATAAATATGAAGCAGTAAACGGTAGGTGATTTCGTAGGTACAATTATTTATAACTATTTAGACACGGATAAAAAAAAACACAAATATAATTGAAACAATACTTTAACTGAAATAATAATATATTACATAATATTTTGCGCTAAAAATACAACAAAATACACTTATACAAGCAACCGCTACTGCTGTTGGTTACATACGGACTGACAATAAATTAACGCTAACGCATGAGAGTTACATCTTTCATCTTTATATTACCTATATATTAAACATTTAAATCGTTTTAATTAGACCTAGATACACAAAACGACCTGCGTAGCTTCCCTTATAAATTAATTGACAAAGATAAATTATATATTGTACAGACTATTTGGACCAACGAAAACTGGACTCTTATGGATCTGGACCTGATAAACAAGCAGAAAAATTGGGCATTTTTATTCCAACATACAAATAGATATAAAAACTTGTCTATTATAAAAATGCTAGATGTTCTCTATGTATTAAAAATTCCAGATACACTAAGGTTTTCTTAGGTCCAAATATCCTTAAACAAACAGAAAAATGCTTTGTAGGTAGGCAATAAATAATATAATTTAGAACATAGCTGCGACATTTTCCAAAATATACTGACCACATACATACATATTTTGTAACAAAAAAGGTTCGTTGTTACACATAATACTTATTTGCCATTAATTTTGCTTTGCACTTCAATAAGCCTTCTATGAGCTTTTATGACAGTTGATGTCGTAATAACGAAAAACATGCTAATATAGCGCTCCATCTTACTTCCACACTTGCAACAGTCTAGTGCTTCATAGTACAGGCAAAGGTCATGAGCTTCAATCATAGCTATGAAGGATTCGTAATCAGATCTGTGTGGGCACAAGTGGAATGACGTCATCTGGCTTTATAAGAACGACTATTTATAATTTCGGACATAAATATTTTTACCATCAAATTTGTTTTATAAGAGTTATTCCAAAAAAATACTGTTTTTTTTTTTAATAAGCTCGCCTTTGACATTCCACGTTGTATCATATTTAACTTCTAGTTATTGCACAAAAAATTGACCTCAAGAAAAAACAACAAATAAATGCGTTAATTCCATAATTATTACGATATTCAAATCCTTTGTACACTAATATTACAAGTATTCAATCAGAAGCTACGCAGCGTCGCCTGGGCCCTTCATCCCTTTTTACAATAAGTGAAGAAAGTTGAAGACTCACAATCTTCCGCGTGTGATACGAAATTTATTATGAACATGAACATTTAACACGTACTTATACTACATTTTAGAGGTATTTTAAAACAATGACTGTGAGCTTTTACTCCTGGAATATTCTTTCATTGCTTCGATTGGAACGATCAACTTCATTCACTCACCCTGAACTAGATAGATGGCGCTAAGGGTTCCACCATCTCTTAAAGTACTGATGCAGTAAAACAAGAGAGACAGTGCTCTACAAACAAGGTGAGGAGCGCCATCCCACATTCACATTTACTACAAGTCTTACGTCAAATAGTGGTGGAAAGTCCCTTGAACATTTCACCGTCTCTGGGAACTCGAGTGAGCGAAGCAAGCTTAAATCGCAGTTATTAATATCGATTCTTATTCTGACTAATTGTTTATTATAGTTACGTGTATCGCGTGTCAAACAAGTGTTGCGTGCATTGCGAAATAAATTACGTGAAATTATTTGTTTCTTTACGCCTATTACCGTTTTAAAATAAGAAAATTAATTATGCGTGTTAGTTATTTATAAAAGCAAAAACAACAATGTGAATAAAATCGGTACTAATAAACGTGATTTAAGCTTTAGAATACCAGAAGGAAACCAGTTCTTTTGGAAACGTAGACTTCGTATATTACATATGTATAGTGTTACACGACCGAATTCGTTGCAAACGCGACTCCTATTAGGACGCAGTGCAGATATTTTTACAAGTAATTTACAGCGCGTAACAAAAAGTCGCAAATGCTCACAGTTTCAAACTTCAGAGTCCAATTCTTACAGTATGGTGCACGATATATCTCAAAACTATATGTTACATCAGAAAGGCGAATAAAATAAAACCTTTGATATTTTTCGCGATAAGAAACACAGTCTAAAACAGAGTTTCTTCTTCTTACAAATGGCTGATCTTTCGAAAAATGAAATAATACTTCCGATTTTACATTTAAGATATTTGAATCGCGATTCTGTGTAACATAGCCGCTTGAAATCGTAGATCCTGAGCAACATATAACACAGTATAACATGATGACGTGCGCCGGGCGTGCGGCGCAGTGGGGGCGGTGGCGAGCCCCGCGCCCGCCACTAGGGCCGGAACACGCCGCGCGACAGGTACGCCTCGCCCAGCGACCCTGCAAGCCGCCATACTGCATACTCACCGGATACTCACCAAACACGGCGAGGGCCATGATAGTCTCGCTATCACGAATGGACTTACTTAGACTGCAGCGGGACTAACCTTTAACTGAGACCAAAATTTTATTACAATGGGCTCGGTTTTTTTTTAAATTTTTAAGCAATATTTTTTTTCATACGGTATCATGGCATGTATTCGAGCCACTGTGTTTTAAGCTTACTACGTCTAAAACGCATTATAATAAGTTTAAAAAGTTATTCCACTTACCTAATCCTTTAGCTTTGCGAATATCGGAATATAGTACATAATAATAGAAAAATAACAAATGATTATAAAATAACGATCGTTTGATCAACAGCCCCAAAGCACCCTATGCTATGATCAGCATTTAGGAAAAGACGATTCTTTTTCTACTTATTTTATTCTAAGGGCTAAAATGTAACTAGCTTTAACATTTCGATGTACTAAATTCTCCTAGAATCATAGAATGACATGAAGAAAAACGGCACATGAATGAAAAGGTTAATTAAAGTATCAAACTGTGTTTTCAAACCTACCTTGGTTGGGGAATGGTAGGCAGTTGGTCTTGAGAATCTCTTCGTGGTTGCCGTACGCACAGAACTTGACTACAACTGTGTTGGCTGATATGCCGGTGATCTCCGCCTCGTAGAACTGGAAGATCAACCAATATTGTCATATAAAATCGTTGCAATGAATATACAGAAAAGGTAAATTAAATAAATCATGATGGTGAATAAATAAATATATGGAAAGACATGTATGCAGTATATGACAATAAAATTATTGGCTGGTAATTATTAATGGTTATAACATAGACTCAACTTTTTTGAACCGTAAGCATAAAAGATGAATTTGTACCGACTCGTAATAGAATTTTTTGATAGGAGAAAACAGATCGAAAAATATCGAAAGAGGACTTACATTATTGTCTTCCCAATAAAGGGCGAGGCAACGATCTCCGACCTTCCAATTGATATCAGCGACGCCAAGCATAGCCCGGGCCTGCTCGTTGACGGCGGCATTCTGGAAGCCCAGCAGCGAGTTCGTCAGGAACGGAGCCCCGCGCACTCCCGCGAAGTCCTGCGGCCGCCCACCGTAGCCCGCGTACTGACGGCTCGCGTAGCTGCTCGCCGCCGCCGCCGCTACGGCAGCAGTACCCATGTAACTTGCTACATTAGCGACATTGGCTACATTGGCTACATTGGCCACGTTAGCCACGTTAGGATAGATAGGGTTCTGACGAGATTCCACGTAACCGTTTGGCTGCTGCCGGCGCTGGTACGACTGATCCTGATACTTCTGAATGTCACTACCTCTCCGGAACGACTGCGCAACATCCTGAACATTCTGGGCGGCGACAAAGGCCGCTTGTTTAGCATAGACTTGATCCAGCGTCGGGTAATTGCGAGGCTGTTGGAGCTCTTCAACCGCTCGCTGGTTCGCTAATAAGTTCAAGTTCGCTGTTGCTTCTACTAAACTTTCCATGGTATTTGAAGAGTTTCGGTAATTTTGATGTTGGTTCCCTTTACTTTCATTAAAGTTCCTGTCGCTTCTGGTGTTCTTATCGTTGTAGTGGCTCTGCGGTGGCGGCGGTAGCGTGTGATATGAATTATTGTTGTTGTAGTGCATGTTCATGTTGTTCATGCTGTTCTGCTGAAACTGGTGCTGGTTCTGGTATTGTTGCTGCTGCTTGTTTTTCTCCTCTAATTTCCTCTGGAACCTGGGCGGTTTTTCACTCTGTGTCTGGTACTTCCTATCGTCTCTGTGTGGGTGGTCATGAGAATAATGTCCTCTGCCATCGAATCTCTGCCTATTAGGACCTTCGTATCTAGATCCTTGGTTACGAGGGTTGCTTTTGGCACTATTTCTGTCCCTAAAATTAGAATTATTCCTATCATTCCTATCCTCTTGTGAGGTACTGTTCTGGCGATTATTTTTATCTTTATCGGGTACATTAGGCAGCTTATCTTCTAAGAAGTCAAATAAGGACACTTTTCCTGATGGTTTGACTGGAATGTCGTCATCATTGACTTCTTTATTCCGTCCCTTACGTTTAGGCGGCTCTGGATCTTTTTGTTGTTTCTCTTTATTTCTATTTTCTGAATTATCTCTCTTTTGTAGTATTTTAAGAGCCCTATCAACATTATTCTTTGTATACTTAAGAGCATTTTCAGCCTGTTCTTCTGAAAACCCTGCATCCACTATCTTCTGTACATTTGCATCTAAAAGAGGTTTCGTGCCCCCACCAAATACCTAGAAATAAGAAGAAAACAAATCATTGCAATATGAGTACCTTTTTGCTATTTTTATCTACAACTTCATAACAAAATATTTTTATTTTTTGGCAAATCTTGAGCACTAAGTATGTCTTCAGTGGAAGCTGAAAAAAGTGTGCATTATAATTATAACATTTAAATTCACATTGAAATAGAATCAATAAGGAAATACAGTAATGTTATTGAATTAGTATTTCATTATTTCATCCTACATAAAATACATGAAAATTGGAGTCTACAAATTCATATTGTATTCAAATGTATTAAAGCATTATTACTTTTTTTACACCGGACAGTCTCTGTGCCTCTGCTATCGCCCCTTTCCTTTGCGCTTCAAACTCTGCATTATCCTGCTTGGCTGCTTCTTGCAAGCTCTTGAACTGCTTGTCCAGCATGAGAGCCTCCAGTCTCTGTCCAAATGGGATCCATGGTGGTGGGCCACCATCAGCTCCAATACCACCTAGAAATACGAGGTTGGAATAAATATTGAATGTATTACTAGTAAAGGCCAAAACATCGTATTTTGGTAAATGTTTCTTCAAAATATGCTACTCCTACAAGAAGGTGTACACTCTACAGGTGCCAACATGCTAAATTACTAAATTGAATGTCTAAATTCTGTACAAACTGGTAGTATATTACAATGAATATGTACTGCTTGTCTCACAAGTTGAGAACAGACCAATTGGTTTTGTTTACAAGAATTACTAAGAGAAAACTTTAAGAATAGTGAGAGATATTAGTATTTCATAATACAATGTCATACTTTACTTGTTATGGTACTTAAAAAAGGTTAACAATCACTGTGTGCCTTTTCATGTAAAATCTCAGGTTAAGAAAACAATATAAAACTAAAAGCAAAGATTACCATAGCCCATGTAACACTAAAATATATCTGTTGTTAGTTTATCTAATGTGATTGTATAAAACTTTAAAAAGTCCCACCAACATTGTTATCTTTTTATGTACCTAAACAAATGGATTATGGTCACTACAGAATGCATGTTTCTTGTTGGAAACCGCTCTTAGCACAATAAAAAGTCACATAAATCAACTTAAGAAAAGGTTAGTATTTAAATCTTACCTATGAATAATTATTAATACCTGTTACAACTAAACAAGAACAGGTTTAACTACAAATGTTATTCATGACCTATCTCGTTTGTTTATAAAATGCTACAACACTTAAACTCACCTCTAGTATGCTTAGCTAAACTCCTGTTCAGTTCCCATTTCTCTATCATATGCGACACTCTGCCACCCAACACAGTTATCACATTAGGAACCAGCCACACCACTCCGTGACACACCTCAAGGCCCTCATTTTGCAGCAGCAGCTTAGTTCCCGGAGGTGTATTAATACTTAAACTGGGTATAGGACTTGTTTCTAGGCCAGTGCATGTCGTCTTCCCATCATGTAGAGTCAGCTTTAGCATTCGAGGCGCTGATGTCGACTCCTCATTTGCCTTTGGTGCTGACACATTCCTAATTTTCTGAATTTGAAGTATTACTGGCTTCTCCAATTTCGTTGGGTCCTTAGTAAAGTCTTCAGGAAGCGCGGCATCGCCTACATCTCTTAAATCATACTGGAAAACAATAATATTTTAAATTACTACACCCAGAACCAATTGAGCAGCAGACCTTGACAACACTCAAATGCAACTGCATTTACCACTTACGTCTAATGCTTTCTTCGTTAGAATATTTACATCCTGTATTTGACCGTTTTCACTAACAATATCTAAACCTTCTTCACTTAGATGCCTGAAAAATAGATATATGGTTCAACTGTGCTGCACTCCATCAACAACCACAAAAAGTACAATTACGATTAAAAGATATTTACCAGCCTAGATCTCTTAAATTCTCTCTGAGTGACATGTTTTCATTAGTGGTTAAATTAACATGACTTCAAGAAAATAATTAAAAATAAAACTCGGAGACATACGGCACCACCATCGGTGACAGCCACGGTAAAGTATACAACAGATTATATTCAATCCATCGGAATCGGACCAATAATTACAACCTATGCAAGCATCATAACCGTATTATTTTAGGGGGTCAAAATCCATATTTGGTTATTAAACCTGTTTAAAATGTCTTCAGTTTAAATAAATTGAAATTTAGATTACTAGTCAAGTATTTTAACACTGGACGTTGCAATTTATAACACTGGAAGTGCTGCACTCATGTTTTTCACCTTTATTCTGTTTTTAAGTAATTGAGGAGCTTCCTCCTTTAAATTACACTGAGAAAAAGTTTAAAGAACACCTTGAAAGTGGCTTTCAATTTATACAAAAATCGATAATTGCGTTTTCCATAAAAACAAGTCTGTATGCTATGCCCAGGAGTTACTAAACGCCTTGTCACTGTCATATCAAAATGAAACTTCCAAAAGGAAGCGAACGCCAACGTAATTATATGATGTAGATGTCAAGTGATATTGAATCATAGTCCATTAGAATAGATTACAATTTTATGTGAAATATCCTAACCCTTTCACGACATAACACCTATATAGATTCTTGTATAATTTTTGACAACGTCACAATATGATACCTGCCTGCTTAGTTACTGATAAGCCTTCGTCTACAATCAGTCGTAATATCTTCAACTAAGAATTTCTCCTTTGTTATCATTATCATATTTACACGTACATTGAACCGAACGGTACCTAACCATGTCCTCAGTAAGTATTTTGCTTATACTTTTACGAGTCAAAACATATTGATAAATATTGTTGTTAATTTGCGGCATATTTTCCCAGACACACATTTTCAACGTAGAAATGACGTGCGAAGGTTGCTCGGGTGCCGTTGAGAGAGTTCTCAACAGGCTAAAGGGGCAGGGCGTTGACAATGTATCTATAAGTTTGCCAGAACAAAAGGTGTCAGTCACTTCTACACTTAATGCTGACCAGTTGTTGGATGTTATTAAGAAAACAGGCAAGAAAACGACATATGTGGGAACACAATAGTGAAGTGTACACTGTAAACATAACTATCATAGTCTTATAAAGAAACCTATGGAGTAAGATTTGCATAATTCGAAAATGTAGCTATCTATGTATTATGTTACAATTTTAAGGGCTAGGAGACTGCATGAGCCAAAAACTGACATATTTCGAAGTTTTTTTTTCATCAATCCATATTATATTTTATAAATGTATCATGTTTATTTGTACTAAATTGATATTATTGTGTATAGAATAAATATAACTACAGTATTTTAATAAAACATTTTTATAAAAATATGTTTATTAATAATACTTGACACCTCCTTTCATTTGTTAACACACAGTTAAAATAAATAATTACTTCTTGCTCATAACATCTTCTAGTGTATTAAGTCTTAAGTCAACAAGGTCCACAGCCTCATGAAGTGCATGCAGATGGTCAACAATAGCATTAACCGTTGGCAGTACATCAGTGCAATCACAGTCCTTAGTTTTCTGCAGTTGTCTATAAGTTTCATCAAATTTCTTTGCTTTCTTACAATGTAAATCAGTAAATTGGTCATTTATTATTTTGAAGCCACTGTTTGCAGGATAGCTTCTCTTTCTACCCACCCATTCTATTGTACCACTAGTATAACAAACATCATTGTCTTTGAGTTTAATCATACCAAACATGTCTTCCTCCTGAGCACATGTTGTTCCAAAAGATTTGTTTAGTGAAGGCAAAGTGTATGTGGTGGGGCTAGGGGGGATCCGAGGAATGTGACACATGTGCCCAACACTATGAAAAGAGCTTGTTTCCTTAGAGCAGTCTGAAATAGGTGTTGGTGGGATTCTTACAGTCCTTGGTAAACTACTTGGTCGAGGCACATCCCTTCTAATGGAGTGATCATCTGTTGATTGTGAAGATCTAAGGCAAGGGTCTGTCTGACTGCACAATCTTGGTTCAATCATTGTACTGTTTGCATTTGGCTCTTCAGAACAACAAGTCATTCCAGATATATCATCATTAGAAACATCATCCAAGTGTACAAAGGTAATCACAGGGATCTTAGTAGTGTGATAGCATTGATACCAAGCCTTTATGCCCTAGTTCATAAATGATTAAAACTATTAATACTTAGATTCATTGTGTTAACTTAGTAAGAAGATGAACGTTTTAATGCATATTTATAACTGCAGTTTTCTTGGAATTCGATTTTTTGGAAGGCTACCGTGTACTTGTCGGAAAGACTTGTCAATGAATCGTCCTGGATAGGGAGATTAATGAGTTTAGAATTTGTTACGAATTTAGAAAATAATATATTTCCTTGAACCATATGAAATAATTTACATATTAATGTACAATTTACTTACAACTATCTATTGACTAAAAACTACTGTACTACAATTAGTACTATCTTTTATGAACAACCTGATTTCTGCCTTTCGATGACAATGTTAGTTTCGAGGTTTGAGACATTGAATTATGTAATGTCGGCGTATTTTGAGCAATATTTTCTTTTGTGTCACTTGACAACTCTGTAAAGTTTGTTTTCCATATGAAAACCTGAAAAGAAGTGGTATAGATTAATTTGTGCAAATAATTAATTAATATTCACACATACAGTGTTACTACCAGATATTTACATAAGATTGACTAAACATATTTTTTTGCTTTTTATTAGTTCATATGGTTTTTTTCATCATAATATATTTACAAAAGATTTTGAGAAATCATTTTGAGACACTTTACTATTATTTTTTTTTACTTAAAAGCTTATTAAAATGTAAATATTTACCAGTCTATCTTCCCCAGCAGAAGCAAATGTATCACCAGTGGCAGAGAAATTGACAGCATTGACCCCACCAGAGTGCCCACTCAATGTAAAGATTGGATGACCCTCTAATAAATCTAATATCTGTAAAAAGATAAAGGATAAATTAAATAAACAGTAAAAAAGATAAATTAATTATGATTAAGGGAAGAGACAATGAAGAGAGCAGACAAAGATAAAGAGAGGATTAAAAAAAAAGAGCTTTTACAATTTTTAATTTTGTATCTCTCATATTTAAATTAATCTTAATATAATTAAAATTGACCAATTGAAGTACCTTCATTTTTCCATCCTTACTTGATGTAAGGATATAGCTGCCACTGGGATGGAATGCTACATGAGTTACTGCATCATTGTGAATACTGAAAATAATAAAGAAATAATTTAATAAATAATATATATTTTATATATTTTACACATAATATCTTAGGAAATGTTGTCAGATATAATAGAAGCGTTTTACCTACCAATAAAACGCATATTAATTTACTTACCTTATTCGAAGCTTATTTAATTGAGATAGGCACTACGTTTCCCGCCTTCACATTTCTATATATATCTATCTCTTTCTACTACGTCACTTCCACTTGGCAGTGGTAGGGAGGTTCGCAAAGCGAGCCGCGCTATTTTGAATTCATTGAGTCCAATTACCAGGCAGAACTTGTTCATAAGCTTCGAATAAGGTAAGTAAATTAATATGCGTTTTATTGGTAGGTAAAACGCTTCTATTAATTTGACTTGACCGTTATTCGAAGCTTATTTAATTGAGACGTGTTTGTTATCGCCTGGTGGAAGTGATGAGGACGCCAATGTGATATGCAGGGTTAGGTACTAAGATGTGGTTGTTTTGCAATCTAATATGATGATGTAGGCTTTAAAATAAAGAAGGCATAAGTACATAATCAAGATATATATATTTCACGATCAAACAAAAGGCTATTTCAAGTGTATGAAATCAGGAATGTAATTACATAATTTCTAATCAACTGGATTAAACAATGCTGTCACAGATACACGGTTACCAGAGGGCTTAACCTCGCGTTTATAATATTTGCTAAAGGTATTTTGCGATCGCCAGTTACCCCTAGCAAGAATTTCCTCGAGGGGGTAATTATCGACCCAATTTTTTGAGGCAACAGCTGACCTAACACTCCCAGGCGTTGCCTTAATGCCGGCTTCTACTAATTGGGACTTGATCCAGCCCGCAATTAGAGTTTTCGATGCAGGTTTAGGTTTACCTCTAATGTTAATAAACAAATTATTACAATTTGCAGCATTTCTACGATTTTCAAGGAGCGAGATCGTACACTTAGCCCAGTGGACAGGGTCTAAGTTTTTATTAGCCTTATTAGAAAATAATCTCCAACCAGATTGTCTGTTATCTACTGAATCAGTCTTCGATCCAAACACCGGCCAAAAAACTAAAACATTATCTTGGCTACAATAATTATTAGAATCAACTCTAAGCAAAGTTAAATCGTGTATTCTTCTCCCGGAACATAGAAGCAGGAGAGCAGCTGTATGTCTCTGCACTTGAAAACTATTATTTTCATCTACGCGCTTACTCTCTAGGAAACTAGCTAGGTCGTCTATGTTCCACACCGGGGGCTTGACGCGGGGGATCAATTTTTGTAATGCTATGGACTTCAGGACATGTTTTACAAGGGTATTTGAACTTAATTGACCGGATGAATCTGGGTTGCAAAGGTTTGACACCACAGATTTGTGTAACAGGATGGAACTGTACGACAATTTATTAACTAAATGGAGGTCAGATAAATATCTAGCCAAATCGCTTGCTATTGGAGATGAGGGGTTGACCTGGTGCGTTTCACACCAAGCTAGCCATCTTTTCCAAGCAACGCCATAAACTTTACGTGTTGAGGGACGCCATGACTTCTCAAGGAGTTCTAATTGACTACTATTCCAGGACTTTAGCATCCCAGACCACCCCCACATTTCCACACTTCGAGAGTCATTTCGTGTACATTCGGTGGTGGTAGCCCTGTTGTCTTGTCGATCAGCACTTCGTCTAGGTGATGTATTGTGAATGGGGCTGCTAGGGCACGCGATTTGATGTCGGGTCGCCAAAAAACCCTCTCCCACCGTGGAACTACGACTAAGTACGTTCCCTGTGCTTGATTGAGATAACCTAAAACCTTGGGAATCAGAAAGGGTGGAGGAAACACCCACGCAAGATTGTAATTCCACATTTGGGAAAACGCATCGCAAAACAGGGCTTGGTCGTCGTTCTGGTCTAAAGACACGTAATTCGACACTACATGAGCCCGGTTGGATGCAAATAGGTCGATTAGTGGCACTCCCCATTTCGAGAATATTTTGTTCGTGCATTTTGCAGACAGATGCCACTCGGGAGTCATCCGCAATCTCGATAGATGATCTGCGTGGCCGTTGTATATACCCGGTATGTAAAAAACGTTCATGTGAATTTGATGTTGCTCTGTGATCTGGAAAACCTTGTAGGTTAAGTCCAGGAGAGGAGCTGATCTGGTACCGCCCTCGTGACGTAGGTATGCAACTACCGACCTGTTGTCGCTCTGAATTAAAACCGTCTTGTGTCTCAGGAGCTGACAATGATCTTCCAAAACTCTTAGGATTGCTATCATTTCCTTTTGGTTGCAATGAAGATCTTTCTCGGCTTCTGACCAGAGACCCGAGAGTGAGAGATTGTCCAGGCGAGCTCCCCAAGCGATATCCGATGCATCTGATGTGAGAAAATGCAGAGGAGGTGGCATGTGTAGGGCCGACGGGTGTTGACAATTTCGGCGCCACCATATCAGGTTTTCTATGGCTGGGCGAGGTAAGGAATGTAATCTCCTGTGATCCGACTTCAATATTTTGTTCAAAAGGCTCTGAAGCTCTCGAAAATTGAGTCTTCCTTTCGGAACTGTGAAGCAGGCAAAATTGAGGAGACCGACGAGGCTTTGGAGCTCCTTGAGAGTTGTGCGCTCCTTCCACAGCAAATGATCGATTCTCGCCACAAGGCCAGGAATTTTGTCGTCGGGAAGGCGCTTGCGATTCGCCCATGGATCCCAATGGATTCCTAGAAAGACTAGGCTTTTCGACGGTGTGATGACCGACTTTTTGTAATTGATCAGCCAACCTAATGTCTCCAGAGTTTCGAGCAAGGTTTTGACATGATTCCGAAGCTGGTTCTCGTCTTGGTGAGCGATCAAGAAATCGTCGAGAAACACAATTATCCTCACACCTCGTTGCCTGAGTGTTTGGGCTATCCAATTTGTTAGCGCAGCAAAGGTCTTGGGCGCTGTGCTCAGACCAAAAGGTAAACAGGTCATTTCCAGTAATTCGTTGCGATAAATTAGACGCAGAAATCTTCTGTGGCTGCGAGCCACAGGAACATGAAAATATGCCTGAGAAAGGTCGATTTTGCATAGCCAGTCCTGCGGTTGTAGAAAATCCGGGATACGATACGCATTTATCAGTTTGAACCGATCTGTTTTGATGTATGCATTGAGCGCTTTCAAATTGAATATTGGTCGACTCGAGCCGTCGCCTTTGGGGACAAGAAACATCGGTGAAAGAAAGCTTGGGGAAACAGCCACTCGCTCCAGAATTCCCTGGTCTATCATTTTGTCCATGATAGATGTCATTTCGGCAGATTCTGGAATATTCAGGTTTTTTCCGACCACGCTCGGGTGAACAAGTGGTGGCTTCTGACAAAAGGGTATGCGGTACGCAGTTATTATTTTTAGAATATAATTTGGTGCATTCATTTGTTCCCATTGGTCTCGAAACTGTAGGAGTCGGCCAGCTCTGAACGAGTCAATATTTACGTCGTTTGTTGTCGTTACTTCGCTGTGGAGGCGATGATGCGCGTCTTCGTCCGTACCTGGTCTGGTTATTTTGCCGAGCATTTGGTCGGCCTCGAAAGCTATTGCGATTATTCGGTGCGACCGAATTAAATTGACCAGCATGACTATGAGCATTCCAATCACCTTGCGGAGGTGGATTACCGCGACTGCAAACACCTTGCGAAGGTGGGTTATTGCCGACACATTGCGAATGTGCGGTACTGTTTTGACAAGCCTGAGGCATGTGGGCAAATCCTTGCGAGGATTTATTATAAAGCTTTTGCCCCTGCGAGGGGCCACAACGCTTATTTGCATCCACCTGCGAGGTGGAAGACGTATTACCTTTTTGCAACGGCCAAAAGCATTTTCTTACTCCGCCAGATTTTTCTACAGCAGCAGTAAACTTTTCTGCGTTAAACAGGTTGGTGCACGTTGGAGGAATTTTCTTTAAGCTGGCCTTCGTCAAGGGGTCTTTTGCTTGTTTGGTGACACAGTCTCGTCGCATTTGGATGATCTCAGCACGATGTCCACAAATAATCTGTAATAAGTCTGAGGAACACCTAATAAAATCCCCTGAGGAAAAAAGCTCATTAACTTTTTGAAAAAGAGTGTCATAATTTAGCGAGTCACTATTTCTCGCCCACTGTAACAGTTCTTGAAGGGTGCCTTGTAGACATTCCCTTTGTTTGAGCACACACATTGTCAAAGCTCCAAACGTCTTATCAGCATACACGAGGTGGCGAGGAGACTCGAATGCTTTAACTTCCTCGTTCATTTCAATGTCTGTGTAACCCGGCGAGTGATTGTATAATTTTTGTGTGTCAGAGTACCGAATTTCATTCCAGTCACTTTTATCTAAATGTTGCAAATCACATAACAACTTTAAATAATTATCTGGAGTCTTTGGCATTGAAGGCTCCTTCAACTTAGTTTCAAGAGATAAAGTAAATTCTTGATCACCACATGCACTGAAAATACTAGGTTGAACATCAAGCATTTGTTCGTAACGATTTTCGCTAATACCGGACATAAGTGAGATGGCATCATAATCCAAATTAGTACTCACGCGTTGACCACTATCCTGGTTAGCCATCTGACGTCGAAGGTCACGTACTTCTTTAGCCAATTTCCGAACCTTACGTTCGGAACGTCGCTTGCGTTTGCCAGCCTTTTTCTTGTTGCGGCGACTTCGCTTCGGGTTGTCTCCGCTAGATGAGGAGCTGCTACCGGAACTCGAACTATTAGAACTTGAGCTACTAGAACTATTCGACCGAGGTCGCCGCTTCTGCGGCGATGAAGGCCCTGGAACAGCAGCACTAGCCACTCCATCGGTTTTATTATCCATTTTTTCCATAATTCAAATCGAAAGAATAAACTTTGTTCACTTTTAAACGTTACGACGTCAAACCGTTACGAATATTTTCACTCGAACTTTTTTAATTTTAAAATGTAGGTAGTAAAATATTATGTTAAGTGTCATACGACACGACCGATCGCGGCGGGAAAAGAGACGCCAATGAATTCAAAATAGCGCGGCTCGCTTTGCGAACCTCCCTACCACTGCCAAGTGGAAGTGACGTAGTAGAAAGAGATAGATATATATAGAAATGTGAAGGCGGGAAACGTAGTGCCTATCTCAATTAAATAAGCTTCGAATAACGGTCAAGTCAAATTAATAATAATTTAAGAACAGATTTCTTAATTTCTTTTTCAAGCTCAGTCTTGGTTGATTGGTAACAAAAAAATCTGGCATTGTAAATTATATTGAGGCACAGCAAAAAAATAAATAGTTCATTTCATGTTTCATTCTAGTACTGTAGTAATAAAAACATATATACCTGTAATATTGTACTAGGTTGTGTGTCCTCACATCATACAGTTTAACATTTCCATGTGAAGTACCCACAGCTATATAACAACCAGAGGGATGCCATGCCAAGCACAAACCATGGCCTTTCTGGTCCTTATATGTGTGTATACACTCCCCAATCTCTGGATTCCATAACTTTGTAGACTTATCATCAGAACAGGACGCTATAATTGAACTGTCTCCAGACATACGGGCACACCTCACCCAATTAGTGTGGCCAACAAATGAAGAAATGAATTTGTGTTTGTCTGTTGACCAAAGTTTTACTATTTTGTCATCAGATGCAGTTATAATCTGCAAAAAGTTTATTTAGATTTTAAATGATAGTCCTTACATATGCAAAAAAGAAAAAAAAATGATATTGAGTCATGAGTTTTGAGAAAGTTGATTGAGCCAAAAAAATATTATACCTATTGATGTAACATATGGAAAATTCGACTTATTCATTAATCTGATAGAATTAACTTATTCTCACGATTTGAATTCAGAACAATATTAAATATAATTTTTAAATCCTGTACCTTAGTACCATCTGGGCTGAACTGTACTGAGCGTACAGTTTGTGAATGAGCCTTAAACATGCCAGTACTGCCGGTAACTGTAGGCACCCACAGCCTGACAGTTTTGTCCCGAGACGCCGAGGCCATGAACTTGCCCGAAGGTGAAAAAGTAACGTCCATAACCGCCTCGTCGTGACCTTGAAACCTGTAGCTTCTCATCGTACCGCGAAGATCCCATAGCTAGTGACGAACAAGAATATATTAAGAAAGATATTTATTTCAAAAGACTATGAAAAGTAGAGTTTGCATTTGAATAATTACCAAAACACTGTTATCTAACGAACTGCTCGCTATTTGTTGTTCATTAGGATTGAAATAAAGCGCTGTAATTGCATTTCTGTGGCCCTTTAGTTGCTTTTCTAGTGAAGGTTCAAGATAGGTAAATTTGGTTTCCATAGCAGATATTTAGAAGATGCAATAAGTAATGAATTATTGTTTCCACACAAACAGAATTCAAATTAAACTGCTGCTGTCATGTGTGACGTATACAAACAAAACTTGAAACATACATATCTGTCTGTAGACCGTACATCTTGCCTTGATCTTCAATCTTGTGGAAGCATATTCTCGGTATGCTAGATACCAAAACACTTGCCGACTATTCTAAATCAAGTACGCTAAGTTTAGTTTTTGGTGTGGGTTTTCAGTATTCATTGGAAACCTTTGTTCCTGCTACTATTTCATTTGTGTTTGTAGAGTAACATTATAGAAATAATATTTTATTGTGTTAAAAAATAAGCGGAACTTGAATTTTTTAGGGTTACCTCACCAATCAGCTGTAGTCAATGCTGTAGCAACGGATTGGAATGTGCAATTGAAAACTTTTAGTCTGTGGCGATTTGGCGATATTCGATTCCTTTACAGTGGACACGAGGTGTTTCTAATGTTTTGAATTTGATTTCCGTAATTTAATGATATTACTTTTAATCATTCAAACATATTAGTAAAAATAATATGTCCGTATAATATAATGTCAATCAAATCCCAGTCACATTTCTTATAGATTAGTTAATGTTAATAAATTGGCATGCTCTGCCGGGTGCATTCGTATATTGTTTTATTGGTAAGTTCAACTTGTACATATTGCATCAGGTTTAAGTGATTTTAACTAAAGTTACATTTTCGTGTCTTAGTTATATAGAACCTTGACACTTTGTAAATAAAAAAAAACTTGTACATTGTTGTTGACTGATCTTGAAATAAGAATAAACATTTCTTTGTCATCATTTTCCTATAAAGTCATACAATAACAAAGGCAAAAGTGTCAGAAATAGAGGTTAAAAGTAAAGAAATAAATAAACAAATAGCCAATAATATATTATCTCTTGATATATTATGAAACAAGTTATCTCAGCATGTTTTATTACAACTTATTAGTGATGTATCAAACTTTATAAATTATCTTTGAGTTTATTACCATATTGGTCTCATGTATTCTGGTTTCCAGGTGTAGTAGTGTATTGCAATGAACGTAGGCAACGAGGCTACTGGAGAGGTAGCTCTCCTTGTTGATGAGCTCAGCAGAGCAGTGGAGCTTACATTAATTCCGACCGTTTCTCATGAAGAAAGAAGCCAGGCCTATAATGCCTGTGAAAGGTATGATATTTAGCATTCAGCTATCTCAACTTAATTCTTTATAACTACTTTTTGTATTAAGACTCTTATGAAAAATTGTTATACTTCATCAAGAACTTTTTTTAATTTTGTACTTAACCTTTTTGTAGTTTTAAAGAGAACTCACCATGGTGTGCCCAGGCTGGCCTCCTACTGGCCAGTGGCAATCAGTACTCACCAGGTGTCAAACATTTTGGCCTTCAGCTGATGGAACATACAGTCAAATACAGATGGACTCAGATAACACAGGCAGAAAAAATATTCATTAAGGTAATATTAATTTTAACCTTCCTATAGTTGGTCTGAAAGCTGCCCATTTAAAATGGGAATGGGCCGGCCACGTTTGTCGTTTGCCCGAAAACTCCTGGGCCAAAGTCTGTACCCTCTGGGTCCCATCAAACATAAAACGGCGACGAGGACGGCCTCGAATGAGATGGCGCGACGAACTGGATGCGTACCACAAACAGTGGATGGCAAAAGCAATAGACCGGACAGAGTGGAAGAACCTAAGGGAGGCCTTTGCCCTGCAGTGGGAAAGTAATGGCTGAAAAAAAAAAAAAATATAGTTATATGATGGTCAGATTATGTCTAAAAATTATGTAATAATTGTGTTATTCAAAAGTATAGAATATTAAGTGTTGACTCTATGTAAGTGTACTTTGTAACATACTAATAATATTAGTTTAATAATCTTGTACAGCTGTCTATTAATTTCCAATGTAGTCTTGTTTGACATTGAGAACATGTGTGTTCATTTAGAATTTTAGATCATCATTACAATGTGTAAACTCTTTTATCATAATTTGTAATGTATATTATAAAAGATACATTTTATATCATAATTACAATTACCTCTTTTAACATAATATGTAACCTCTAAAGATGTTAAACAAAATGGATAAGATTCATAAGGATGAAAAAAAAAATCAATAGAGGGATGAATTAGATCTAAATGCACTAATAAAGAAATCCTTAATTATGTTGAACATGAACTTGACACACCCTGTAGTTGTGTAATACAACAACAAACTGTCTGAAAAACACTTTGTTGTATTTATTAATTCATATAAAAAACATTATTTAAATATTGATTGTTACAGGAAAATGCAATGAAATTGCTGTACATGGGGGGTTGGGAGACTAGTCACCTAAATGATGCTTTGGCTCGAGTTATTGTGGAAATGATAAAGCGAGAATGGCCTCAGCAGTGGCCCACCCTCCTTGTAGAGTTGAGTGATGCATGCTCCCGTGGACATAGGCATACGCAGATTGTCCTACATGTATTCCTTAGGCTAGCTGAAGATGTGGCTATTTTACAGGTGAGTGTTATTTAAAGCATTAATTTAAGCTAAATAAAGGCTGTCCAAATTGGAAGAATAGATGTTAAAGCCTTTGCCTGCCTAGACATCCATGACAAAGTAAAAAATATTTTTGTTGCCTGACCCTCTGCTTCAAGCTACAAAAAATATATTTAAAATTCAGTTTAGTTGTGTTTATGAACAGATCTTTTTTTTTATATAGCCTGTGTAAGACCCCTCCGCTAGGCAAAGGCTTCCCCATTATTTTTCAAATAATTTGTTATTTGTTTTTGACTATTGATTATTAGCTATCATATTAATGTCCTTTTTGGTTTAATGTCAGTAGCTAGTCTAATACCTACATGAAAGGTAGGCCATCTGGCAATATAGGTGCAGTCATATGTCATACATATTTGTATTATGCAAGTTCATTACATGCAAAGAATATGGAGTGTTGTCCTTGGCATGAATATTCATCAATTCTTATCAATAGTTTCAAACATAACAAACCTAGAAGGAGTAGTGATTGTAGAAATAATATCCTTAATAAATGTATACCTTTTTGTATACTAAAATTATGTTTTTAAAATAATGTGGTTGTAGAATTTAATTAGAAATTTATAAATAAAGACCGATTGTAATAAATAGGACTTAAATAAATCGAAACTTGTCTGACGTAACACGCTCGGTGTTCAGTGAAATTCCTTCAGGCTGAAGTGCCTAAACAAATACTTGTATATGAAATATGTATTGCATAAATATATTCCCTATTGCCCGTCTATGACTAGTGTCACGATTTTACCATCAGCCTTCATATGCATATGTTTATCTATTCACTTTCCATTTCCTTTAAAATGCCATTAAGACCTACGTAATGTTTGTATACAAACTGCAAGGATGATGTCACATTTCATTTAAAGATATCGTGATTCGAAGAGAAATAAGGCGTAAAATAAGGTCTTCATGTTTTCGTATTGCGGAAATTCGTTTGTCAGGTTTAAGATAGTCAGTTTCCGTGATTAAATGTTATCTTCTCAAACTTCTAGATTGCTTGTCAATTATTACGAAAAAAATTACAATATTTTTATCAACTTTCGAAAGCTGGAATCATAATTATTACTGTTAAATCACGCGTATTTACCTGGATAACTATAAATATGCGTGAAACGAATAATATAAACAAATTGAGATCAAATCCATAAACCCAATTACACATCTAGAACAAATCATTATTTTATATTTATCTAACAGTAAAATTACAAATAATTATATCTATAAACTATTTATTTTTCGTTCTATTTTAAGTACAAAATAAAGAAAGCCAGAAACTATATCAAGAATGTTTCCATTTACTGCTCAACTGGTCGCCACATATTATTTAAAAATATCTCAACCATTTCAAATTAACTGTGATTGCAAACGTGTAATGTTTAAACCGATATTTACGCGCGGTTAAATCCGACTGTTACTTTGCGTTTCGCATGTAGGTATAAGAGATTACAGAGTAGTTATAGTTACAAATATAAATATTCACGCTAGTTTTCAAAACTACGGTTTACAAATTATGAAAAAACTAATTTTAAAGTATTCATCCTAGGGGATGATATTTTAAAATTAGTTTTTAGTAGTAGATGTCGGTCTTCTGGGTGTATCTTTGTACTTTCTTGGCACTTGGTAAATTAGTATACAGATAATTTTTGATTCCCCTTTGTCTCCTAGGATATTGTTTTTCGCGGTTAATTTTCATGGACCTTTTAACTTTATTGTTTCCTAATCAATTGTTGGCCCTTAAAAGACAGGCGAAATTACTTACTTTAATGGTAATTGTATTTTTTATGACGACCCCTGCACTAAGGAATTTAATCCTGGTGTTAGTGATTGAACAATGCTACGAAAACCATGGATCCCGACTGTCCCACGTTACTGATAATTACTGATATGGTGTCTTATAATAATGTTTGATTGCCCAAGCTTTCAAGAAGGTTGATGCTCTTTTTCTTTATGATATTTCGGTGGACCTTTAGGGCTGGAAGCCAATCCCTAATAAAGCTTAGGAAGTGACTAGGCTGACGTGACACAAGAAATAAAGAAAAGAATGGAAAAAAATTGTTTCGTTGAAATATCTCCTGGCTATGAGATAATAAACTCTTAGTATAATTACTGTGTTGTTACCGTTCCACAGACTTTAGAAAACCATCAGCGACGGAAGGATATAAACCAAGGCCTAACACTCAATATGTCTGAGATCTTCGCTTTCTTCATGCGCCTCATAGAACAGCATGTGCAAGAGTTCAGGGAGAAGACAGCCGCTGGGGATTACGCTGTAGCCGCTAGCCACGTACAAGTCGTACAGGTAAACAATAAATAACAAGTATTTTTTATTGGTAATAATAAACGGTTGCGGGTGAGTTTTCGGCCGCACGTTGTCTGATAGCAAGGAGTCCATGATTATCTAATAGCAAGGAGTAAATGATTTAAGGTTGAAATAAAACATCAACACTACACAATAAACGTCCATAGATAAAGTTAAAATAACAGGCAATCGTAAAAGCACGACAGAAGTCACTCTATTACCTCATCGATTTGAAAAAAAAAAGATGAAACCAGAAAAACTACTCTGTAAGAAAGTAAAATGTAAACCACCACGTTAGGTTTATATATTTTAAGTAATGATTATTTATTTATCTATGTTTTAGGTTGTGTTATTAACTCTTACTGGTTATGTAGAGTGGGTGTCTATAAACCACGTAGTAATGAACAACGGACGCTTGCTGCAAATCCTGTGCATACTCCTACAGGACGATGTCTTCCAACTACCCGCCGCTGAATGTTTATTGCAAATAGTTAATAGAAGGGGTTCCGTAAGTTAATTGTTTTTAATAATCATTTAGGTATTAATTTTAAATCTTGCGAAGAAAGTACCTACTTGTTAATTAAAAGGTTACTGATGTGATCTCAGAAGCCTGAATCAAGTTTTACATTATGTTTCACACTTACTGCGCAAAACGAATCCTCATGATTAGTTAATTTTAGTTGTCAGTCAAATTAATTTAGAAAAAAATACATAACATAAATATTATATTTGTTTTTTCTTTTTCAGACCAAAGAAAGGAAACCTCTTGTGATATTGTTTAGTAAAGACGCTATAAATTGCATTCACCGCGCGGCACTAGATAGTATCAATAAGTTTGATGAAGTACATTATTTGTTCCTAAAGAAGTTTTCTCAGGTAAGCTATACTCTTTTAACTCCTATTTTATCGAAAAGCTCTGAGCGTTGTGAAGCAATATAATATCTTCGTGTTAGCGGTAGCACAATTCAAAATGTAGCAACCAATGCCTACAAGTGCTTTTTTCCGCAGCTGAGTTACTACCTTTCTCAACACCAAAACTCTTTTTATATTTTTTGAAAGGACAAGCTCGTCAACATCTTCGTAGAAAAATGGTTACGCCACCATGGTCCGACGAAATACTGCAAACATATGAATATTTTTGGTATTAGATTGCGTTATAACTTCTCGTGATGGTGACTTCATACAGAGTCGAATACAACCTTGTTCCAGGTACTGGCAGGCATCGCACAACAACTCACATCTCTATGGAGCCACCTCACTGAACCAGACACCTGGCTGCCAATACTCCTCGAGACCATGTTACTGCTGACGTCACATCCGTCGCTAACACTAGCGCATACAGCAAACTCTGTGTGGTTAGCGTTCCTGAAACACGATCATATATCGAAGCTGCCGTACGTGGTTGCTATAGTACCCAGGTGGCTTCAAGCGTCTGCTCCTAAAGTACTTAAGGTGAGTGACAAAAAAAGAAGAAAATAATCCTTTTAACCGACTTCTAAAAAAGGAGGTTAATCAATTCGACCGTATAGTGGCTTTTTTCTTCTTCAAACTTCAATCTTCAAACTTGAAGGTGTACTCACTGAGTAGTATCCGACCCAACCGGAGATTTTATGAATGAGTTGATGCGGCAGCATTGTCACGTATTAAACTGATCTACACTTTTAGTGAATAAGACTTATCGATAACTATGCGTGAATGAATAAATAATTATTAAACCATTACCTGTTGTTCGCGGCTGCGCTCGCCTAAATATCGCTTATAGCTGCAAGAACATTTCTCTCCTTTAACGAAGTCGGATAAAAATGGCCTGTGTTCATCCACCGTCTCAGGTCTGTCGGCCTCAGCTATCTCCATACGAAATTTCATCAAAATCCCTTACGGACAAATACAAACATTCATATGATGTATATCAAGACAAAAGAAAATATTTGTACAGAGACATGTACTACATGAATGCTCATTGCAGGTGACATACCCATCGTCTCGAGTAAGCAGCACCAATGACGCCGTCGCGTACGCTTGTATGGACTATGACAGTGAACAGGAATTTGCCATATTCTTCTCTCGATGCCGCACTGAAATACTAGAAAGTTTCAAGTGAGTGTAAACTGAAATAACATGTTTGAGTACTCAGTTTATTACTAAAATTTAATTTTTACCTCTTTAATTTGTTTCAAGAAATGTTGTGAAAATATATTTATATGCGTAACTTTATTCATCCCTATTATAAAATTGCAGATTTTGCATGATAGCAACACCATTAGTCACATGGGGATATGTAGAGCAATGGACGCGGGCTGCTCTAGACAAAGTGGACACATGTCCACAGCAAATGGATACTCATCATCCTATGTTCATTGAATGGGAAGCTTTGTCTCAGGTAAATAAATACAATCATCATGCTTCAAATAGAAACAATAAACAATAACTTGGAGCTAGTGATTATCTGGACTGTGAACGCGCACGACGATAACCAATAAATTCTCTGAACAAATATAGTGGAATCAAATTGGTTATCGTGCCCAAATAGACCTCGAACATTCTCCTCAGGTTGTCGCTCTCAATTCACTCAAAGCAACCAAAATATTAACGCCGTAATTTCTAGCTAATAAATTGGCCATTCTCTTCTTGTCAACAGTACTTTTCTTTCTCCGTCGTTTCATATTTGATTGATATCCCTAAAAGTGCGGTTGTGCACCCATTAGACCCTTAAGCAAGTGCGAAATTGTTTGTAAGGAAAGGCCAACCCTTCAAAACGTGGTCGGCAATCATGATGTAATTCTTTTTCCCAGGTGTTAGACATAGTCCTATCCCGCCTCCTACAAGCGGACCCCCGGCCCAGTGTGGTGGAAGGCTTGCAGCTGCTGCAACGCTGCGTGGTGTGCACACCGCCCGCGCCGCTCATACTGTCGCTGTTGCTCTCCTTCATATCCGCGCTCTTCGTATTCCTGAGTTGCGCTTACAGTCAGCTAGCAGGTGAGTCATAGATATGAAACTATAAACTTATTAATAGTCATATTACTCCAGTGTCGAAAGAGGTTGCCGCCATCAGTATGGTCATTAATCTCAACCGATTGTTGCTCTTAACTGATCTTAACATTTACCTTACAGAACAGCTGATTATTTTGATTTTTAACATTTTTTTATCTAGGTATAAGGAAAGAGTGAAGTATTCCCGATGGTTTAAGTAGCTAGATAGCTTTCAGCCTTCACCAGAAGGTGCGGCCGAAATCATCATATTCTTTCTTAAGAATAGTATTTTTGATAATATTGTTTATCCTATTAGAGATAGGTATAGCTTATTATATTTTAATATAACCAGGTCCGGGCGTAGTGGGAGCAGGTGCGGAGCTATTACCGCGCGTGTTGGACAAGATCTTCGCGGCGCTGGTGTACGAGGGCACGCCGCCCGACGACCGCCGCTCGCGCTCCGTCAAGAACGTGCGCAGACATGCCGCCGGACTGCTGGTCAAACTCGGATCTAAGGTGATATGACATCCATACTCAAACTTTAAAAAACTTTCAAGGATAATTTGCTCATAATACAATTTATTTATTTTTTTCCGACACTCACACAAAAATAATTTATTATCAAATATCTTAGGTAATTTTGTAATTAGTAAGATTTTTAAAAGATGTATTATTTCTGCAGTATCCGCTGCTACTCCTCCCCGTTTTCGGAAGGCTACACGATTTGTGTCGCGCAGCCCTGGCCCGGCCCGACCTCAGCGCGGTAGAGAGTGTGACGTTACAAGAAGCACTGCTACTTGTCTCGAATCACTTCTGCTGCTACGAGAGACAGAGTGCACTTGTTGCTCAGGTGAGTTATTTTTTTTATGTTGCGGTCAGAAGTTAACTATAATGCCGATACATTTGTTAATACTAGTGAAGAAAATTGGATCTGAAATATTTTAAACAGCGGCGATAAGTTTACTGATTGTAATGAAAAAAACGAAGAGAGTAAATTAAAAAGTTTATTATTATTATTAAAATCTATATATCGTAGGTCCTGGGTGATTGTAGTGAGCGCTGGGCCAGTCTGAGCCCGCACTTATCAAGCGCAGAGGGTTTAGCGCGGCTCGTGGGGCTGGACGCGCCGCCCACTGAGGACGAGGACGAGCGCGGGCGCGCGCGCCGCACGCTGCTGCACGCGCTCACGCTGCTGCTGGGCGTCGTGAAGCGCACGTGCGTGCCCGCCGACCCCGACAAGGCGGCGCGCGGCGGCTTCAGCAGCGGCGTGACCGCGGCCGGCAACCCCGTGTGGCGCAACCCCTGCGCCGCGCACGTGCTGCCGCTGTTCCCCGCCGCGCTGGCGCTGGCCCGCGCGCTGCACGCGCTGCACGCGCCGCCCGCCGCGCCGCTGCGACACGCCGCGCACGCGCGCGCGCTCGCGCCGCCCGCCGCCGAGCGCCGCAACCTGCTGGGCGCGCGCGACCACGACCCGCCGCCCGCCACCCGCCCGCAGGTACACTCACACTAACACACGCCGCGCTCGCGCCGCCCGCCGCCGAGCGCCGCAACCTGCTGGGCGCGCGCGACCACGACCCGCCGCCCGCCACCCGCCCGCAGGTACACTCACACTAACACACGCCGCGCTCGCGCCGCCCGCCGCCGAGCGCCGCAACCTGCTGGGCGCGCGCGACCACGACCCGCCGCCCGCCACCCGCCCGCAGGTACACTCACACTAACACACGCCGCGCTCGCGCCGCCCGCCGCCGAGCGCCGCAACCTGCTGGGCGCGCGCGACCACGACCCGCCGCCCGCCACCCGCCCGCAGGTACACTCACACTAACACACGCCGCGCTCGCGCCGCCCGCCGCCGAGCGCCGCAACCTGCTGGGCGCGCGCGACCACGACCCGCCGCCCGCCACCCGCCCGCAGGTACACTCACACTAACACACGCCGCGCTCGCGCCGCCCGCCGCCGAGCGCCGCAACCTGCTGGGCGCGCGCGACCACGACCCGCCGCCCGCCACCCGCCCGCAGGTACACTCACACTAACACACGCCGCGCTCGCGCCGCCCGCCGCCGAGCGCCGCAACCTGCTGGGCGCGCGCGACCACGACCCGCCGCCCGCCACCCGCCCGCAGGTACACTCACACTAACACACGCCGCGCTCGCGCCGCCCGCCGCCGAGCGCCGCAACCTGCTGGGCGCGCGCGACCACGACCCGCCGCCCGCCACCCGCCCGCAGGTACACTCACACTAACACACGCCGCGCTCGCGCCGCCCGCCGCCGAGCGCCGCAACCTGCTGGGCGCGCGCGACCACGACCCGCCGCCCGCCACCCGCCCGCAGGTACACTCACACTAACACACGCCGCGCTCGCGCCGCCCGCCGCCGAGCGCCGCAACCTGCTGGGCGCGCGCGACCACGACCCGCCGCCCGCCACCCGCCCGCAGGTACACTCACACTAACACACGCCGCGCTCGCGCCGCCCGCCGCCGAGCGCCGCAACCTGCTGGGCGCGCGCGACCACGACCCGCCGGCCACCACCCGCCCGCAGGTACACTCACACTAACACACGCCGCGCTCGCGCCGCCCGCCGCCGAGCGCCGCAACCTGCTGGGCGCGCGCGACCACGACCCGCCGCCCGCCACCCGCCCGCAGATACACTCACACTAACACATAGGAGGCTCATCTACCGACTTCGGACGACTAAACGCTAGTGCTAAAATTGTACAATCTAAGTACGAGTACCCTCACACAATTTTTGCAAATAAGTTTCGTTGACGTAAGTTCCTAGATCTCATGTACTTTAAGATCTAAACGGTCATTCTTACGCACAACCCACTTTATGTTATTTATTAAATATTCTCTCGAACATCCGGTATATATCAGCACTATATACCGGACCTATACTCTTCGCATACGTTCAATACACACCCACACAACATCAAACCATAGTGTCTGGTATAATTTCAAGAATTAAACGAAATTTCCCCTATCTTGCACACACTACGTCCAATAATAAGTCGCATATTTTTTTGCCCAGGACCGCATGCAAAGCTTTCTGCACACTCTCCACGAGAACGTGTGCCACCTAGTGGGTGCCGCAGCGACTACTCTGGGCCGGGAACTCTACGCTGTGCCAGGGCTGGCCGGCTTCCTAGCCGACTCGTTACTGTACGGCCTGGAGTACCTCCCCGACCACTGGCTGCGGCCGATCGTCCGCAACGCACTCAAACCCCTGCTACATCACTGCCCACCTGCGCACTACTCAGATGTTGCGCTACCACTGCTTGAACATTTTGCACCATTCAGTGAGTATCCAAATGTAGGATAATATAAGATTGCTGGCAAGATGTGTTAGTAAAAACATACCTTATTTTTTTCTCCAGTGTTAACCCACTTATCAGTACGTTGGGACTACATCTCGTCTCTCTATGAATCTGGTAAACTCGAAGAGGAAGGCGGAAGCGAATCGCAGGAAGTACTCGAAGATATACTCGTCAGGAATCTCACTAGGGAGCATCTTGAGGTTTTAAAGGTTGGTAGATAGAAATATACTTTTCTAATAGGCTTTTATTTGAATTCTAAATTAGATAATTAATGGCCATTTCTAGGATTCTGACTTGGTATAATGTATGCAACTCTATTTGCTTTTTCAGATCTCTCTAGTAGACGGTGGCTTGAGCGTAGAAAGCAGCGTCGACGACATGGATGAGGACAATACGGGAGGGGGCGGCGGAGGCGGGGGAGGAAACGCCGCGCGGGCCCCCGACCATGTGTCCGAGTTGGGCGCGCTTGTGCTAGCTCAGCCTAACGCTGGGCCTGCAGCGTTATATACCGTGAGTCACTGAAGTATATTGTGATGTAATTTGTTGTTACTATTTAAGTGTTTCTGAGATTACTGAGATGAAGACTGATCGTCGAAGTATCTATAAGTCCCTAATCCATGTGATACGACGCGTCAAGGAAGGAAGGTCTGCAAGTTTAACCCGACTGGCGGTGCTGTACTGTGGCTAACGCGGCGAGACGTTATGCCGGTGTGCTGCACTACTCGAGTGGCACGATTGATTCAATTACTATGCGCCACACACGATCTCTAACTCATGTAGTTTCGCTCGATCTTGATCGCGGCAACGACCTCGAACTTTCATCTCTACGTGTGTGTTGTCGCAGGTGCTCCGCGCGCTCACATGGAACGACTCGGCGTCGTCGCTGCGCGCGTGCGCGCTGGCGCTGCCCGCGCTGCGCGGCGCGCTGGCGGCGGGGCGCGTGTGCGCGGGCGAGGCGGGCGGCGCGCTGTCCGCCGTGCTGCACGCGCTGCGCCTGCACGGCCAGCACGACGCCAACCAGGCCGCGCTGCTGCAGCTCGCCGTGCAGGTCGGTACCGGGACAGTAACTTGCGACGGCCGGACCAAATGCACTTAAATTAATTAAAAACATTAAGCGCTGTATAGGAAGCGGGCGACGCGGCGACGGCCGGGCTGTGGTACGAATAACGCAAACAACCCGCTCGCGCGGGTAAAATAATGTTGCATTTTGCTCACAATACTAATATTATATTTCGTACACACGCAAAACACCGCTATCTCTTCGCCCCGCCCCGCCCTTTCAAGTTTCATACCCGCAAACTAACGGTTCAAAGATGCTCCTCGGTTCAGCTCGTCGTGTTTCATGCACGCTACGCTTGTATGTTCCGTTAACCTAGGTGCTGTTAAGCGTCATCTATATGTTATTAAATGCATATTTTTCCACAGACTTACGAGATCCTGCGACCTCTATTCCCGGGCATAGTGTCCGTCCTCCGCGCCATCCCCGACGTGGACGCGCACGACCTGCACCGCCTGGATGAGAAGCTGGCCGCGCAACCCGCCAAGCCCAGCAAGATCGACAAGAGCAAAAGGGACTTGTTTAAGAAGATTACCTCTAGGGTATGTACTAAATAGTAATATTATGTTAAGTAGACCTCTCGTTTTCATTTCTATGCTGTGTTAACCCATTTACCCTCCTTTTAATGTCCTTAAAAAGTGTAACTTAGTGTGAAGCCTTTATCTAATGCCTATATTTTTTACTATGTTCCTCGACATTCCACCTTGTATTGTATTTGGAGTAAATGTAAGCAAGAGTCGAAAGACAGTGAAAAATGTGGGAGGCCTTTTCCCAGCAGTAATATCTCTGAGAGACCTGGAACTACCAAACCGAAAGTTCTAAATAAATTCTGCGAAGTTGAGTGACAGAGATTTTCTCTGCTACATTATTTGGTAAACAACATTCTTTTTCTTCATTGTCGATTATTTTCATTCCAGTTAATTGGACGCAACGTAGGGCAGCTGTTCAAGAAGGAAGTGTACATCCTGGACTTGCCGACCATGCATATCCTGAAGGATAAGCCGCGCAGTGCCATCGACGCTCCGGAGGGCGCCGGCCTAGAACGATTGTTCGCCCCCAGTGCACCTACTTAGCGCTTTCGCTTGCAACTTCTGTTGAACTTTATTATTATGTCATTATACATATTAAATAAATCTATTTATACGAAATTTAAATATGCTTTGTCTTCTCTTTTTTTCGGATTGGAAATTATCGAGTAACTCACAGTTTGTGTTGAGCGGAAGAGACAAGACTGACTTCATGTTGCTTCCTTTGCTCTTTGTGTACTTGGGCCGTGGTAACCCTCTGAGACAAGCCGGCAGCCATTGGCCCTAATAAGCCCACTGATTTATTCCCCCCCTTTACCTTTATAGTTCCGCATTCTTATATATCAAAAATTTCGCTCAAAATAAATTGATAATCCTACGCATAAAACAGTTTGCCTGCCATCAGAACTATTCAGCTATAATATCGAGCTGCCAATGGTAAGGTGACGTTGGCAATCAAGTCATTTGAACTGACGATCAATGTTGTTTCCAGTGAAATTCTTTGACTGTTAGGTAATTTCTTGCCTGCATAATAAATTGTTTTTCTTCTGCGCAGTATTGCAACTTAGACAAGTGGGACACATCATAATAATATGGCAACAATAAAAAAACAAAACTAAAACGTCAATAAATAATTTATTTCTATTTAGAAACTTATTATTTTTCATATGTATAAACCAATTGCTTTCCTAATGGGAGGTTCTTTCCATTAGCGACTAGCTCTACTGTAGTCGTAGCTAAGTCTACTTTTAGTACCGAAGCGTTGTCCAAGACGACGCATTTGTTTACATGGTCCCCAGGAACCGGGATAGATCGGGGTCCAAGAATGGGATCGTTGTATCGCCATAACTTCAGGCTGCTCAAGTCTGAAAGAAAAATATATAAAGTTTACTTATGTATACATATTCCTACTTTCCTTACCTACCACTTTAGAGTATAATAATTTCTTTTGCACGCGAGTAACTTGCAATATTGCGTCTCGACATGACATTTATTAAGTCTTAAACAAATATGTAAAAGCAACAAAAGACTCAAATCTCACCTTTAATCGCTTTAACCTCTTTAGCGATCTTAGCTTTAACTTTTTCGATGGTATCTCCATCTGCAAGCGTGGCTGTTACGGTGAACAGTCCATTCATAGCTACGGGGTTGATGAAGCTGACTTCAACGCCGCTCTCCGCGCTGAAGGACACGTGTGGTTGTCCTGGTGCGCAGTCCTCTCTGGTCTTCTCTGGCGCTTCGGCGTCGTCAGTGAACTTGACTTCTATTGTGTCCAGCTGTAAAAATGTATAAGGTTTGGTTTTTGCCTTCGACTTCAGGTCTCTAACACCGACGAAGGAGAACTATAGCAGATGTGGAAGCGAGATACTATACTGCGTACAACAGTGTCGCTCTCTTTTGTACGTCAAAGCTTACTCAAGTCTTACTTTCTGTCGTAGTTGTTGCGGTATTCTAATTTGTCATGAAGCTGAACGATTCTTAATTAACGAAATAACTGGCAAAACATATAAAAAATAAAAATAATTCTTTGAACGAGTGCAATGTTGAAATTAAATGCTAAACTCGCCTATACGACTCACGTAATAAACTTCCAATCTACTTACATCTAAAGTATTGAGGAGGTATATTTTATTCTCGAGCAGCACAGCCGCCTCGTCGAAGGGTAAGCCGACAGACAGCGCCTCGATGCCAACGCGCTCCATATTCTCTCTGGTCGCTTGTACAAACGGCATCACTCGCTTCATGTACTTCTTTAGCTCAGGGATCCCGCCCAACTTGCTAGAAATTATCTTGTTGTCTGGGAGACCTGTTGGCTGAAAAAGGGTTTAAGGTTAATAACAGCAGTATGATTATTAGACGCCAGCATTTTTTCACAGTTGAAGAGATCTAAGTGTTGTCTATTTATCTCTTCAAAATGTGTTTTAGGGATTTTTGTGAGTGATTATAAGCATTACATATTAAAGGTTTTGCGTGATATCATGAGCAAAGCGAATCCTAAGCCTAAAATTCAATAAGGAGAAAACAATTTCTATAATAACTATTGGACTTACTCCATTCAGTTCTTTCAGAGTAGTCAAAATGATGTGTTGCCATTTGGGATACTCCTTAGCAACCCAAATAACAGCTCTAGTTGGTTTCTTCTCTGGCTTAGGCGTTTCTCCCTTCTTCGGTTTCTTGACAGCGGTGTGGTTCTTCAGGTAGATACGGAAGGAATGCGCTGCGTCCATTAAGTAGTTACTAGCTTTGATGGAGACCTCGTCGATTTCGCCCGCTACCGGCCAGCGTTCGTGAAGAATGCTCTTCGTCTGGTTAAGAAAAGGCAATATTTCAAACTCTTCATTCTCGCTGATGAATATTTTAAAACAATAATGCTCTAGCACTTTCGATCAAATATCGCTAAAAGATCACGATAAGAATAAAGTTCACGTTATGATTACGTTCATAGCGAAAAAAAATCGCAATAGTTTTTGTCTATTATAGATACTGATACATAATATAAAAATAGGCATAAGAATGTTGCTCACATTGCCTAACAACTCCCAAACATGTTCGGCCACGTGCGGACAGATAGGCGACATAAGCTTGGCTTGAGTCTCGATGTACTGCAGAACAAGATCCGCATGCATACCGCCTTCGGAACACAGCTCCCTGTACTTATCACGCGCCGCTTGCAACTCGAAGAAACCAGTCTTCAGGGCCTCCTTGAACAGCATCTTGTTGTAGTTGTCATCAGTCTGATTGATCTTCGTGTTCATTTCGCTGACGAATACCTTGTCGTGGAAATTGTGTTCGCCTGTAAGTGTAAAATGACGATAAAACGACTTTCAAAACTATAAACAAATGGCGCTAGTGGGAGTCGTAAATTATATAGGTAGCAAAAACTCGAAACGAACAAAATAAATTTCATTTATTACAATCGCGAATGTACCTGTTCTTAAGGTCGATTTCGTTGCAATGATCTCCTTAACCCATTCAATGAAGGTGTACAGTCTCAATATAGCCGCATCGGCGGTGTTCTCAACAAAGTTAGCGTCTTCTACGGAGTCACCAGCATCTGCCAATGTCAGTCTCATTCCATCAGCACTAAACTTATCAATAGACTCCGTTAAAGTCAAGAAGTTTCCATCAGACTTCGACATTTTCGCTGAGTTCAACATAAGGTGACCATTGGCCCTGATTCCCTTGGGCCATTTGTCCTCTTCTTTAGGCCACATGGCGCAGTGATTGTAGATGTAGAATGTCAAGTGATTTTGGATCAGATCCTTTCCAGAAACCCTCAAGTCGACTGGATACCTGCATTAAGATATAGACATTTAATACGAAAGCTCCTCATCATCTAAGTTTAATGAGGATAAATATTGTTCTTACCAAAACTGGAAAGCTTTCCTCATCTTTTCCAAAGATGCTTTAGGAATACTAGTTGATTTTGGGAATTGAGCATCTTTGAAGAATATGTAATCCCAAACAGCCATAGTCATGTCCTCGGGTTTAATTTTAAGAGCATTTTCCTTGTTGCCTCTAAATGTATCGCCTTGCAGGAAGTGTGCTATCGTGTAGTAAGCGTTGTAGATGGTCGAGTCTGACAGAGATTCTATCAGCCATTGTTGATCCCAAGGTAATTTTGTACCTGGACAAATATGTATTTAGTATATTTACTTGGATCTAGGAATTAGAATCTTATTACAATTGGTAAATTTTGTAGTAACTTACCAAGTCCATAAGTTCTCGAGCACGCGTATTCGTGCAGCCACTTGAGAGTCGCTTGGAAATTCTTCCTTACTTCGTCATGGTAAGTATTCATAGCACCCAAAGCCTTTTCCACTTGACTCTTCCACTCTTCATTCCCATAGTCCAGATACCACTGATTGCAGAGAGCCACAACACATTCATCACCTGACCTCGAAATGATCGTTTTTTCGGGCTCATAGTAAACCACTGCGCTCTTCTCCTGAATAAGTTTGTTTTGCAAATTCTTTTTCACATCCTGGATCTTACATCCCTTGAATTCTCCTACTAGTAACACTCCATCATAAAATCCTTTTAAGTAAACCATCTCTTTGGCTTGTGTTAATTTGTCCTTATCATTCTGACTTTGAATTTTAAGCTTATCATATACGAAAACAGCGGATAAGTTGCCGAATTCGGGAATTTCGAGAATAGAAACTGGTTTGAATGGGAGTACCATATCATCGTGAATACCATACTTTTCTCTGAAAGCTGGCTTCTTTTGTAAGTCCACAAGTGCCGCATAGTCATCAGGGGAGTCAGAAGGTACACTGGTTACAATTCCAGTGCCCTTATCTTCCTTAATAGTTAACATAGGAAGGGCATAGATTTTAGGATAACTAGTAAAAGGAGATTTTAATACTGTTCCCAAAAGATCCTGTCCTAAAATTTCAGCAAGAATTTCAAATTCACCATCCTTTTTGGTAAAACCTTGGTAGGACATATTTCTGGCTGCTCTCCTTGTGCATACAAATATTCCATCATTAACAGTTTCAAAAGCAATATATTTGATGTCTGGATGTACCCAACAATTGGTCTGGCCATACATAGTTTCTGGTCTTAGAGTTGCTGCTACTAAACTCACTGGCTTGGACTTGAAGGACCTACAATGTAAATTCAAATCTGAGTTTCAAGTAAGGAAGTATGGCTCATAAAAAAGTTACAAAAATACAACCTGATCAATAAAATATGAAAACACACATGTTAAAAAATATTTTTGCAAGTAATAAACCAAATAAATCCTATTCTAATTGGTACTGTACATTTGTGTAAATATGTACAGTATAATATTTAAAACAAATGTTTTTGGCTGTATAGCTATGCATTATTTAACCATTTACAAATATATAAAAATACTAAACAATTATTTAGGAAAAGCACATCATAAAAAAAGCTATTCATATCATTGGAGATTAAAACAAAACTTACTTGAGTGCTTCAGGATATGGCTCCTGTACTACCATCTTTACTAGGGTATACTCCTGAGGACCAGCCCCTTCCCCTGTACTTCTGTCATGGTCCATACAAGGTTGCTTGTCCAAAGGCGAGAATATGGTGTACCGCTTACCATACATGATCTTATTACGCTCTTTAAGGTGGTAGAACTGCCACCTTATGAATGAATCATAGAATGGATTTGCGTCAGTGGTAATGAACTTGCGACGCCAGTCTACCTGTGAAATAAAAAAGAGACCTGCTTTAGAAAAATATAATCAGTAGGTACATGAATAAATAAAATCCATAGAATATTTTAAATTTTAAAACTTTTTTTACCCAGGAGACACACAGATTAAACTTATAAAGAAAGGCTCTTTGAGCCATGTATTTTTATTTAAGACATTGTAGGGCAAATTTTGGGGAGGCCTATGTCCAGCATGAGACTGCACTCGGTTAAGTGGACTAATTGTATTTATTTATAGATCGATTTAAATAACTTACATGAATACCCATTCTTTTCAAATCAGCTACAGCCAAAGGTGGGAAGTACTCAAGCCAGTGGCTCTCATCAGCAAACAGACATATTTCTTCATCAGGTACTCCAATACTTTGCATGATCTGCCACTGGTACTTAGCACCCCCAGTCTTAGCCACAGCTTTACTCTTCTTTCCTTTACTTTTATCTTTAGGGACAATGTCTCCCTCTTCCTTGGCTATGACTTCTTCTTCTTCAGGGAATACCGGTGGGGAACCATAGAGAGCCATCTCTCTTTTTAACTTGTCAGCACAGGCTTTTATAGGCATGCCAGTACAATGAAATCCGAAGGGAAATAGTACCATTCTACCTTTTAATCTGTAGTATCTTGATGCAAACTAAAAACAAGAGTCAACAGTAATTAAACAGTTCAGAGTTGTGAGTAATTAGTATCAGAATTCTTATCTTCGTAATTAAAAAAGTTAATAGCCAAATGTATAAAAAGCAAAATATCAAACAATAACACTATGGGGGAGTAGGTATATTCTGAGATTAAATTGCATCATTCTTGTAGGTATGTCTAACAGATTTCAAAAAGAAAGGAGGTTATTAAGCATTCATATTTTTGTACTGTACTTCTAATAAAGTAACATTTTGAACTTACCTCACATTTTGACAGTGAAAATGTATGCCCAAGATGTAACCGCCCATTCATGTATGGGTAGGGAAACGTACACATGAACTTTTCATAGGATTTCCCATCTTCCGGTGCCTCCATTTCAAATATCTTCTCGCTGTCCCATTTCGCTTGCACTTTCTTCTCTATTTCCTGTAGATATTCTACCTTAAATGTGCCTTTCCGGTCCAGCGTAGCCTAAAATTTAAGAATATTGTTAATTCTGAATCATATGCCGCATACTTCTTGAATTCCTCTCCTCCGGCTGGAGCAATATTGTCAGCGGATTATAATAAAAGTTCCACTAAACAGATATCTTAAATATCTCTTAAGCGACATGTTCTTTAAATTGTCTTACCATTTTGCTAATGTTTTATTCAGAAATCCGAATCATGCACACACATTCCCTGAATAGTATAATCGAAAGAATAATGCACGTTGCCACGACACTGACATCTGCTGTCAGCAGGTGATATGTCACGTCACTTTTGACTTAATAATTGACAAACGTTACAATAATTTTGCAGTGAAGCCAGGACAATTTCGTTTTTTTAAGGAACTGTTAAATTGGTAAAATACTTTAATAATTTAAGATTCATGGTATAAATCTTGAAAAAAAAAATACTTTTGAATCAAAGCACTATTAAATTGGATTAAAGTGGGCATGGAGAATTCCGTTTAAAGTTCTAAACCTAAAGTCTTAAATCTGCATAATGAAAAGTGGTAATTAACTCAATACTCAATTATTTATTGCTCTAAATCAAAACATGAAAGCTGTGTATTCAGAATCACAGCTTATTAAGGTGCCGTAGCGTTACGGACGAATTAACCCTGATATAATAATGACAAACGTTTATTTCACTAAACCAGTACATTCAACTTCACCAAAAAAATATAAAGATGTTTCTTAAAATAAAAATATGTTACATGTCCTTCCGTATTATACCGATTATATTAAAGAAGTAGACCGGCACTCCATAGACAATTTCTAATTTTAATGCACCTAATGCTTAGGTTACCCGCCATCTAAAAAGTACGTTTAAAAAAAATACTTGACAAAAAATTGGCGGCAGTGGCGGTACACGAGATCTGTCATTTTGCCGGAAACTTCGCCCGCTACCCCTGCTCTCAACAACGCGCTTATTTGTTGGGAGAAGCAAAATTTGCTTGTAATTATTGTGAAATCTGTGATATTTGCAGAAACAATTGCCTCGTGACAATGGCTCCAAGGACCGCGAAAGCAAAGGTATGGTTAATTCAGATTATACGACGCGATATCTTAAGTATTTGCATTGAATTTACAAACGGGTTTTAGCATTGTTATCGATGGGCACTTAACAGTAGTGGTGTCAGTCCCATTCATATATAAATTGAGTTGTTTCGTCCCGTACTTTCAGTTGTTTTCATTTATGAAATATAACGACAACGACAATTATCTTGTTTCCCGTATAATACTATTTTACGCCGTCGTTTTACGAACACATGTTTTGAGGATTGCTCAAGCCTTTGGCGGCAATTGGCGCCACTTATTGTAGTTATTATTTTATGTGTATTGCATGCACCGTAGTGTGCCGTTATTTCATGATAATAAGCTATAATACCGAACTCGTTTCGGCTTTCATATCATCTGTATGAAGCTATGAAATTTACATCTGTTCTAAATATAGCTGTAGTAATCTTGTTGTAAATAATATCTCGCCTATGCTATTTTATTTAACGTGTATTCCTTATGGATTTTATTCTATGTCCCGATTGTTTTTATTGGCGGATTTTTTCAGAAACCGGTTGAAAAAGTAACAGACAGTGAGGCACCTAAAAGAGGGCGAGGAAAGGGAAAAAATGTGTCAGAACCTGAGGTCGACGCAGCAGATTTAGAGCTTAGTGAAAAAATTGCTCCCGTGACTGATAAAAAGCCAAAGCGAGGAAAAAAGGCGGCAAATGATTCAGGGGAACCACAAGAGGATGTAGGTCCACCTGCTAAGAAAGGTCGCAAGAAGAATGTTGATGAGGTACCAGCTACAAATGGTGACCAATCTGGTGAAGAGGATTCTTCTGTTCAGGCTGAGGAAAATGAACAGAGTGATGACAACTTAGAAACCAATGGTCACACAGAAGAAGCTCCCAGTTCTGGCAAGGGTAGGAAGAAACCGGCAAAGAAGGAACCAGCTCCTAAGAAGGAAACAAAAGGCAGAGGTAGGAAAGCTAAGCCAGAAGTGACTGAAAATGATGACACACCAAAGGATGAAGTTGAAGAGAAACCTAAGCCTGCACCTAAAGGCAGGGGTAGGAAACCAGCAAAAGTGGAGGCAGAGCCTGAAGATGACAAGTCTGAAGAAGAGGAAATTAAAGAAAAACCTGCACCTAAGGGTAGGAAAAAGGCTGCAGCTAAAGTACCAGAGAAGGTAGAGGATGATGATGAAGCTGATGAGGAGGAAGAGAAGCCTGAACCTAAGAAAGGTGGAAGGGGTAGGAAACCTCAGGGAAAGAAAGCACCACCCAAGGAGGATGCTGATGATGATGCAGATGAAGAAGATACATCCTCTAAAAAGAGGAAAGTGACTAAAAAAGGTAATATTACATTTTTATATCTATTTTGTCAGTCCTGTCTATTTTTAAGTGTCATTATTTATTTTATATTATAAAGCAGTCCGCAAACATTAACAAATTCTGGTATTAATTGCAGGGTGATTGTTTTTGACAAGGATATGTACATTTAATTATATCTTATCTTTTGACTTAAAAGAAGCATTAATGTACGTAAAAATCTGTGGCCCAGACAGTTCCTAAAATTCATGTGTCCTCTTTCAGCTGATAAAAATGATGAAGATGAAGATGCAAAACCTGCCAAAGGTAAGAGGGGTCCAAAAAAAGCCGTAGAAGCCTCCACAGAGACAGATGACGAACAAGAGAATGAGCCAACAACAAAGCGCCGACGCAAGGGTGCTGACGAAAAGGGTAACTAGTACTATGATTATAATTTAACATTTGACAAATATTGTTTCGTGTTACTATGATTAAGTGTGTTTTATCATTAATTATTCATAATAAAACTTTTTCCAAATATATATGTTGAATGCTTTATTATTTTTTCTACCTTACTATACGCATACTCAAAACAATTGGACATAATTGCTGCATAGATATGCTTCATATGTAATTGATAGGATAAAAATAAAAATGCATATTATGGTATATCTGACACTTGGTACACACTCGTAGTGTTATTTTACTTAGTACTAATTCACAATGGGTTTCCAACATGGTGACTAATTTAGTTAGTTTTAAAACAGGTGTTTCAAGAATATACCTTCGCATGCTAATTATTAAGTTATAATACATACTATATACATGGCTATTAGTGGTTCATTAATATTATAAGACTGGTATTTAGATGGCTTTTCTATATCCTAAATAGTATTAATGATTATAAAAAGCTGGAACCCAATACTTACCAGATGTAACTTTCTTTTGCATGCATATTACATGGTTCTTGCATTGATGCAGGATAAGAGTGGAAAAAGTATAATTCAGTAAATAAAACACCAAAAAATCATTTTGAAAGATTATATTTCACTGTTACATTACACATTGTCTTCACTACCACCAATGACATGAAATATGGGCAATATTTATCAGCCGTGTAAGTATTTATCTGCAGACACGGCTAATTGAAACTGGCATAAGTTGACTTCATGTTAGTTATATATTTCAGCGCCAGCCGAAGATACCAAAAAGAAAGCACCTCCTAAAAATAAATCCGTAACAGATTTTACTTCCATTGACTTCGCGAATTCTTCCAACAATAGTCAAGGTAAAGACTGGAACTTTAAAATAGCAAGTTGGAACGTCGACGGTATAAGAGCATGGTCTTCTAAAGGCTGCCTAGACTATTTGAAATATGAGAAACCTGATATTTTGTGTGTACAAGAGGTAAAATGTTCTCAAGATAAACTACCAAGTGAGATAGCAAACCCTCCGGGCTATCACGCGTACTGGCTGGCGGGCGAGAAAGATGGCTACGCAGGCGTAGGCATCTACACGACAAAACTTGCGATAAGCGTCGTGTACGGGTTACAAAACGAGGAGTTGGACACTGAAGGTCGTATCATTACAGCTGAATACGAACAGTTTTATTTAATATGTACCTATGTGCCGAACTCAGGACGAAAACTAGTCACACTTCCGAAAAGACTGCAATGGAACGAAGAGTTTCGTAGACATGTTAAGGAATTAGATAAGAAGAAGCCTGTGATAATATGTGGGGATATGAATGTTTCACACAAAGAAATAGGTAATATTTTCTTCTATTTATTCAATATATTTTTATTCTTTGCCATAATTCATTATATAGGCATAAAAAATAGGCCTAGGCTTTTAACCAGTAACGAAGTTTTTTCTTCACACTACATAGTTTTAACTACCTGTATACCTGCTGTAAGTTATGCACAGTCGCCTAGTCGGTGTCTAATGACTAGATAATTTACGCCCGTTATCTTAATCATGATACAGAACTTAAATTTAGTTTTAGCTGACTCCTCTCTCTCAGTTAACATGAATTCTGAAGCAATAGAAAATTTAATTTTGATGAAAGAAATTGAAGTTTAGTCTAATACTCACACAAATCATTTACAGATTTAGCTAACCCTAAAACAAATAGGAAGAACGCTGGTTTTACGGACGAGGAACGAGCGGGGATGACAGACTTACTGGGAGATGGGTTCGTCGATACATTCCGACACTTGTATCCGGATAAGGTTGGCGCCTATACGTTTTGGACGTACATGTCGAATAGCCGAGCGAGGAACGTTGGATGGTACGTTTTACACTTAGTTCTAACTCGACGCAGGATACCATATAGACTACCACCAAATACCACTTAATGTAGGTATTTTGCCTCTTTGGAAAAGTCTAGCCTACGCACTTCTCAGCGCGACACTTATTCTTCCTCTCAGAAGTGCAATTTTACCACAACGGTATTAGTCTTACTAGAAGAGTGGCCTTGTGCTATTTTTTTTTGTATTAGTGCGTAATAGTAACTCTACTTTGATAGTGTACTATTTTGCTCAAAACAGCTTTTTGTACGAAATATAAAAACTCCTATTTCTGTACTTCTAGATAACAATGACACTTTTACAATAAAACGTTGAGACATGATTAGGCACGACTTAGATAAGCCTTATAAAATATAACGTAGATAATAGGCACCTATGTACTACTTAAATCCTTGATAATGCATGTTATCTTAAAAGCTTATTGGGAATGTCTATGTAATTTAATTACTTTGTTACAGGCGTTTGGATTACTTCATAATGTCAGAAAGATTGTTGCCGGCTCTCTGCGACAATGTTATTAGAGAAAAGGTATATGGCAGTGACCATTGTCCTTTAACACTTTTCCTGCACTTGAGGAGTGCTGACAAACCTAAGGAATAAACAAATGACTATTTATTATGTTGTAAAATAATAAACGACTGTAATCAAGCCTATCTATCAGGTATAAAATTCGGATTTGCATGAATACATAGTTTGGATTCAAAACTATTCAGGAACTATCAAATCAAAAAGGAGGCAGTCGTTTAATGTCTTATAATAGTTTTTTTTTCGACTTATGATTTATTTTGATATGGTTTATAAAACATTTCAGAATCTGCATTTGTTTGTGTAATATTTTTGTATTGTTTGTGAAGGTCACTGAAAAATAAAGACGTTACAATAAATGCAGCTTTTTTGTACATTCCTATCTACTTATCTGATTGTCTGTGATAAGAATGTAATCGGGATACGAATTAGCGAAATATGTAGGTACTTGAAACAAACATGCGTTCTTACTTATCTCCCACTAGTTCTTTTCCTATGGCTGTATCCGATACTTATGCTGAGAAATATTAATTATGGTGACCCTAAATTAAGTCAAAGGCATTTACATTTATGAATATTTTACTACTTTCCATTTTGAAGTCTGTCTGCGCCTGCGTAACTTGTTTGATATTGTTCTTCGTTCATTTTTCGGAACTAAGTGAAGCTAAGTATGGGTGTTAATAAATTAAATTGAAAAAAAATCTTCGAATAAATGGAGGCGACAATAATGAAAGAAGTATTCTTAAAAAAAATCGAAAGATAAATATTCTTACATAATGAGCGCTGTACATACTTAAATCTTTAGATAAACAGTCCACACAGTGAAAACTCTTGAAATAAACGATCGGAATTCGTAGTCGTTCCATTAGTCGTTCGTGAAAATGTTAAACATACCACCTTCCACAGTTTTTATCTAGCAAGAAAACAATTTGGCATATCTAAGTAGGTGGTTACCTACCACATTTATAGCTTAAACATTTTTTAATGAAACGCAGATTAAAGTAAAAAATATTTTTTATTAAAATTAGCAAACTTAAAGCAAGTTACAATTGGATGAATTCAGGAGAAAAGTAAATTCTGCTCTCGTATTTTTTGCCTCTTTTACTGACCAGCAATTAGGCATAGTTTATGTTACAATATATTAAATGATTTAAACGATTCTGAAAATTATACTTATAGTCAGATAAATAGGATATTCTTAAGCGTATTTTAGGTTTCTTTTTTAGAATGTACCTCAGTTATGCTTATATTTAAAAAGACAATACTTCAAGCTCACAAAGTCATGCTGAAGTTAAATAATTGACACAGGAAATCAATTACTCACTTCAAGATTCTTATTTTACATGTTTTTTATCAACATTTCGGCATGGTTTTGTTTACTTCTTAAAACTTAACACAGACATATTAGGTCCCTTGCGTCGATATTTCAAATGTGCCTGAAAAAAGGAAAAAATATAACATTAGGATAATCAAATAAAAATCAATAAATTTAAAGTTGGGAATACACCCCATTCTACAGGAATGCTATAGCTCAGAAAAAGCTTTCTCACAGCATTGAAACTAACATAAAAAATCGATTGGTACCTTAATTATTTCAGCGAATGCACTTCTGTTTAAAACACTGTATGCCGCAGTGAGGCTACTCAAGGCGCTAGGTTCAAGTTCCTTCAACCCAGAACAGAATAAAGCTATCCCCACTTCAACACCAGTACCAAAGTCACTTTCGTCTACGGCTATACTTGCATAAGTTATAACAGGCTGAAGTTCTGATAAGATTTTGTCTTTATCATTCTGGTTTGATGCTTTCTCTAGACTTGCAAAGAGTTTCTTGAGATTTGCTGTGGAATTAGAGAAGTGTAAGTATGTAATAATAATACATAAATCTAAAATCAACTTTGCACTCCAATTCAAAAAGTAGAATTATCATGAATTATGAAAACCAAGCAGAAAAGCAAAATACATAATTTTGGTATACTGAAACTTGTGTTCTCAATGATTTACAAAATTTATAAGAGATCCTCTTAGATGCATATCTATCAGTCAGGTATTTTGCGTAAATATTGCTTACAAGGAAAACACTTAAGTCAGTAGGAAATAGAGCAGGCAGGCAATCAAACATAAACTCTATAACATAAGATTCAAGGTTTAAATTAACTACTTGTCGATCTTACCATCTGTTTCTACTAAATGTCTGTAACCTAATTGAGTCTTTTTATTATAAGGTACAACAATGCCTGCCCCATGGAATGACCTGGTGACCATATGTGGAGATCTCTTCTTCATAGTGTATTCTTCTAAAGATATTTTGTTTTCATCGGCAAATGCTTTTATTTTTTCCATTAGTTTCTGACAGGCCATAGAAGTAAAAGGTGACTGTTTCTTTTCGTTTTGCAGATACTGACTGTGGGGAGAAAATTTATAGATTAAAAAAAACTAAAACCCACGTTTTTCAATGTCACTCCATTCAAATTTCATAACATTAGTTCCTGGATAAAATAGTGTGATATTATTTCCATAAAGTACTTCTGTGCCAGATGGCAATAATTAGGGTCATAACATGTTACAAAGCTCAGATATCTAAGCATTAGCATAAATCTCTACTAAAAATTTCTTTAGTTAAAAGGTTCGGCAAACAAGAGTATTTAATAGCTTTATGAGGCCTTGTTAGCTAACAACTTCCTTCACTTCCCTTCATCACTCTTGGTTTCGTGTCTCTTTCATCTAATCAATTTAATTATTATACTACAAATTACAAGATCTTACTACACAGCTCCAAAAATGTTTTCAGCCATGGGGGCAAGGCGGCAATCCTTTTTGCTGTCATTACTGGCCACAAACACTGGTGTCTGATCAGGATCATCACGGAAGTAACCTATGTGGTATTCACTGGTTTTACTCTTTTTAAGTACAGCCTGTAAAATGAAATATTATGTTTAAGGAAAAGAAAGTTGTCACCATTGTATTTAGATTAAAATTATAATAATACATTTTTGTATCAAAAGAGTATGCATTGATTTTATATTTTTATGGATATGACACATTGACTACATCCATTATAAGAAGTTGACTTCAATTTGTTATTGAAAAATACACACTATGAGCCTAAGCTTCTTAAACAAGTATAAATCCCTTGTAATTAACACTACCCTTCTAAACACCTGTTTAGAAGTGTGTGTCCATGGTTTTGACTATATGATTAGTTGACCGAAACCCCAAATACTAAGGAGTTTAGCTAGATGTAAGTGTAAAGTATAGACTTACTCTGATAAATAAACATACCTGATATTCAGGAGGATCATAAAAGAATCTCCAGTGAGCTAAATACAACTCTTTGTCTTCCAATTTAGGTAGTTTCCCAATAATTAACTCATAAGGCCCAATAGGTACCAAATTTACACTTGCTAGTGCGTCTTCAAATGATTTGCCACCATCACTGACACATTCATAAAATTTAAAAAAGTCTTCAGGCATCTCTACCAAGAACAGTTCTTTTAAAACATCGCGGTCTGTTTCTTTATCATAAAATGTAATATCTTTTGGAAGGTCGGGAACTAGCTGATCACTTTGTACACTGTCCTCAGAAACTGATGTTTCATTTTTATTGTTACTTTCATCGCTTCCCGCCGTTTTTTCAGAAGACTCGTCTTTGCTAGAAGGATTTGGGGATACTCTAGGGCTATCCCTCGTGTACGGAGAAAACCGTCTCTTATTTCGATTATCTTTCCTTTTATTTAATGGTGGGTGCTTAAAGTTTTTGTGATGTTCGGGGTTCTTTTGATAGCATTTAGAGGCGTATTTACATACCATTCTTGGGTCTTTTACGTATTCTGCCCATTCGTCTGCCATTGTTTATTCAAAATAATGCTGTTTTGTGTAAATTTATTTAATAGAAAATAATCCTACAAATGTTTTGGTTTTTCGTATGTGATTTTTTAAAGGTTATAACGACAAGTGGCAACAGCCGGTTTACTGTCAGTGTCAACTGTGTCAAGTTGGTAATGTCATCAGTCATGTCCTCGATATTTCAAATCAGATCGATATTTCTCAATTTATTGATTAAATTTTTTAGGCGGCTGTTGTTGAAATAACAAAAAAAATAGAAACCTTATAGAAAAACGTACGAGCTGAGCTTCATATAACACTAATAAAATGGCTATGCATTTTTTCTCTTTAATCAATGGCGAATGACTTTACACGATTAATCGTAAAATTACTAAAATTATGTTGATTTAGATTTAGCACATTGATAAGTTGCTAAACTATTTTTTTATTGATTGTAGTTTTGATTCCAATGAAGATAAACTTCAAAATAGTTTGTCGTCGATTTATAATCACTGGCTACACTAACGTTGTGAACCGTAAAATGAACAGGGCCCTGAAAAAGTCATGATTTTTTAAACATTTTTCTTAAATTTTGTGTCACTCATATGATCGAAAGAGAAGTTACAGTGATTATATATTTTTATAAAAATACGACTGAAACACAGAGGATAGCCTTCGAATCCATAACTAACCATCAGAAAAATGACAATTAGTGTTTTATTTACTCAAATCAAATAATGCCAGTAACGTGATTTAGTGCAGTAATATTAGTTAAATTCGTTCACTGATGCGATATAATTTCATATAAGTTACATTAAAAATCGGTGCACGATGTAGTTAATAATATCATAAGTGTTTTAAATGAATGGGTGTCTGGAATTTTACAATAATTTACCAAGGACATGTACATAATAAATCATCGTAACTCACGACGATCTTCAATTTCTGCGGGCGACGAATCATGCTATTCTGGTAATTAAATTTTATGATATTTGTTTCCTAGAATGACCTGTGGAATGTTTCATTTCTTTGAGAATTTATCATTCTTTAATATGGTGTGAAAAATAGCTGCAAAAAAATTGAATTATTATTTATTCAATTTAATTATGATGACCTTATAGGAAATCTATTAAGATTGGATGCGTTCCCCAAGCTGATAGACATTTTATATATTTTTTTATATCATCATTTTCATTTATTGAATTATAAGGTACATTGAATGGGTCTTTTGCCTTCAATATGCCTACTCAAGTAGGTACCATTAATGGTATGTGATAAATTCTACAATGTGACTGTAAATCACTTACAGTGACAATGTACCTAATTATGCAAAAATACTTATGAGAGACAATCAATCAATGACCAATTCAGGATGAAAGTTCTACAAAGGTACTGAACAGAGAGCAAGTTTATTTATTAATTTAGTAGCTGAGTCCTTAATTGGGTCTACATGCTATGGATGGTATTTATTCCCTCTCAACCCAAGGACACATACTTTGAAGTTTTCTCATTGCCATGAAACCTTTAAATTTGTGTTAAATTCCTTTAAGAAAACCAATTCAAATAAAAGTCTTAATAATTAAGTAAATGAGCTTATTCAATACACCATTTTTTTTCATTTGCTCCCCTTTCTTGAAAGAAAATCTCTTTACTTATCATCTTCATTATTATTAACTGTTAGTTTTAGCAAATCAACTATATCTATCCTCCCATTCTCTTAGCTAATACATCTATTTTCAAACTCTACCTTCTTATCACAAGAGTTTATTTCATACCTATAAAATGTAATTTTTTATCCATCATTTCCCCTAATGTTAGTGGTTGCTAGTCTGCTTTGGTACTGAACTTGCACCTCTTGCATATAAATACATACACGGGAACTCAATGCCACCAAATTATTTAAAAATGCCATCATTTTCTATGTAGTGTTTAAAACACTCTAAAAAGTCCTATTCTAAAAATCTTTCAAAGATTTTGCTTATTCTACAATGAGTATATCTTCAGTTAAGTAATCATTGATTAGGTCTATGATCTTGTAAGGTTTAGATTCGAAAATATCCATCATATGATATTGGCATTAGATCAACCAGTTCTATTGTTTGATCAACTACAAACAAATAGCTTGTCCATTGTTGAAATTATTAATTTGCCATTTACTTGTCGTGGTTAGTCAAACATTCACTTCCCAGGGAAAGGTTGGTTCGGTCTGTTCACTATTGTATATTTTTTAGCAGTATCATGTTGTTATGAGCACTAATATTTTTTTGTTAAATGTATCTGCCGCAAGAATGCTGTTTATTTGCTAATATTCTGTTCCTTACTCCATTTACTAATGTCTTATTTTCTGAGGAAATTAAATCATTTATTCTGTGAGAAGAATATAATTTATCATCACTTTTACATATGATTTTTAAGCTACTCAACATTTCCTAATCTATCTGCCTGAGAAGCTACCAAGCTCCCCAAGGAATAATAAAGGACTATTCCTTTTACAATAAAAAAAAATCACATATTTCTTCTCCATTTTCTTCTTTAGAGAAATATAACCATCAACATAAAAGGGAAATACAATCACTAGAGCAGCTATACTGCAACATGCATAGCTTTTCATGGCAATTTGGTTGTTTTGTCAAACATCTTTAAAAATAAAATCCTCTTGGTAGAAGAAATGTGTGTGAGCAATTGCTTGGATTTGATCAATAATTTTTAAAGTCTACTTTTGGTCAAAAATACCGATTTTTTTTATGTTAGTAAGAACTCTAGAAGTCACTTTGATAGCATTTTATTTATTCATTATATTGATTCATTTTATTGATCTTCGCCCTTTTACTCGTCATCCATATTTAAATTAAAACCCCAACTGGAACTGATTGGTCCAGATTTTAAAGGCGACAATTTTGTCGGCTTACCCTTTGGGCAGTTGTAGTCTAAAGAGCGCATTTAATTTGAGCTTTAAATGCCATTCGCCATTCTATATCAGGCCTTTCAGAAATGTACATGTAAAATAAGACGTTCGAATTCTTGTAATTCATTGACGCAGACACAATTGAATCCATTATTTCCGATCATTTACAGCTTGTAGTAAACACTGTTATTTGTTTACTTGTAAAGTCACGCTATTTATCCCAGTAGTTCCCAGTTTCGTAGACTTAACAGGTTTTGTGGGATTTCCGCGTTGTTATTTGTCGTATTATCGAATTGGTTAACCTATTTCTTGTACTTTCTCAGAAAATTAGATTTCTAAGTCCTAACATAACTAAAATTGGCAGTGATGAATGGAAAAACTGAATGCTATGCCAACACCAAGTCAGTAATATTTTATAGTAAAGTTTTTGCAAACGGCTCTGTTCGCATAAAAGTTCCGAAAGCACATTAATGTTGTATTCAGGTGCAAAATCCCATCGCAATAACATTTCGGGAAGTTATTTAGTCCTGTTAAAACGTTAGAGTTGATTAATTTCTTTTCTCACTACTTCCTAGATTATTTTAACTAGGTCCAAGACCTTATTACTCATGCATATATTTCTTCTCTATGCGCACGGTATGCACCGCGTTAATATTTTCTTGTACACTTGCCAAGTCTTACTAAACTTTACTATTGTACGACCAACGCCTAAATTACCATAGTATTACAGAAACTCAAGTATGTAACTAATAATTTGACCAATTGATTTTACACAGTGTTACATTTCTCAACTGGATGAGAATGGTCGCAATCAATTTTTTAAATTTCTCGTAAAGGACACGTGAATGGGCATATAAGGCTGTTGGCTCCACATTCTTTATCACCTATTCCAAAATTAAAATGTATCGATAGTGATGTCTAATTCAAATTGTAGGTTAATAATCTTGTACACCATAGCTTCTAAATCATCTGAAATGTTTGCCGGTACTGATGTTATAGCCAATTTCTGTTTTATTCATCTGCTCGAGATTAACCGCTTAGTTTATTAGGTGTTTCACAGGTGTATAAGTTCATCGTAACGATGCAAGAAGTCGTAATATTTACTGACCCTTAAAAATAACAGCTTAATTTGTTTGTAATTGTAACTACATTATTTTATAAATCACTGAAAATAATTACTAAGTAGTCCAATGTATTCCGCGATAAATCCTACCGTCCAAATCAGTTTCTGCGACAGAAACATCATAAAGTTATTATAGAAAAGATCTAATATTAAATTTATCATCGCGTCGTAGTCTTCAAGCATCCGAATAACAATTCTTGATTACTTCTTTTTGCAAACATTCAAATACGAGAGTTGGGCTTTATTAAATTGGACACTTCCTTTGTTACTGCGTATTAAGCTCCAATCTTAACGAAACAAACATCGTCCATATTGTAAGTAATGATTTGAGCTGTTACTCCTTCGTGAGTGACCGAGTGCTCCACCTGCGTCGCTATATTTAGTTTCATTGTGTGTTGGGTGTAATACATCGATCTACCGTGCAATTTAGAACTGTGTTCTTCTACGTTAAAACGTATAATGGGTACTCAAGACTTTCAGCTTAACGCGATACTTGATCGATATTTGAGTTTCGTAAATACGCAATCTAACAATAAATAACTCGTTTTTTGGATTGAGATGTTAGATTAAACTGTTCGACTGTATAGAACACGAAAAATAACGATGTTGCTAAATTTGAGAAGGCTTGGTATAGTTTACGAGATAATAAATATTAACTTGATTAGGCTGTTGCTGTTAGTAGCTTGTTGAAGTAAATTATTATTTGCTCTTGTAAGAAATAGGTAATACTTGTTTGTTACCTGTTCTAAATAACCGCTGGCTTAAGGCGCTATTCGTTGATCTTATTATTTTAGCTATTATCGTTCCCTGCAAACACAAAGCCCCGGGCTCTTATTTTGGTTCTGTCATGCGGTTTTGTTATTCTTTTATCTTCCCGTTAGCAAATTTCCTAGCCTTTTAGTCAAACGACCCTTTAATTGGCTGAATACGTCTAATTAATTGGCTTTGTAGAGCTATCTAGCCAAACTGAAGAGCACTTCAAAGTATCACGGATCGAAACCGGACAACACGAGCGGCTACGAGACCTTTGTTTTACGTGAAGATGATAAAATTATTTTGATATTATCTTGTTTTATCCAGGCCTTTATATTAATATTTTTAGCTCTCTGACTACCTCATCAGTTATTTGGGCCATCTATCTAATATCAGTGTTTACAAATAAAGGAAACATACTAGAGTAGCTACATAGGCATTGAAAAGGGTTCCAATTTTGTTCTTCATGTAGTCTCCTTGAATAATCTTTTATTGATTCATACGGTTGTTTACAGAACTTACTCTTTGTTCTACAATACGTGAATACTATATTAAAGATTATAGCGGCGTTATCTACGGCTACTATAATAAATTTAGAAAACACGATTTCATTGATTAAAGAATACAAAATTATTCGTCAGTGTCTCCGCGCATGCTCGCGCCTTTGTTAGAAAGATTTAACACTTTAATAGTCGCATTATCCGATTAGCTCATATAAGTGGCACTACGTCGCCGCTATTAATATTGAGCGTAAGTAGAGTTGAGGCTCAGCCATCAGACTCCTGATGTAAGTTGTCTTGCTCCTTTATGATTATTCTTAATGCAGCCTGGCTCATAGCCAAGCTACATTAAGAACGATTACCTCAAAAGACAACAGCAATATAAGCCTTTGAATAAATATACCAGGCGCAACAGATTATGATGACGCAGTCAAACATTTTTGAAATTAGTATGCGCTATTTTTTTTATGCCAATGTATTTCAATTACTTAAAAAAATCAAAACAACAAACACATCGTAACTTTATGTCTTATAATTAAATATATTTTTGTATTTCTACCAAATGATCTGTAAACCAATGATATGAGTGAAAATTTGAAATGTAGGAACTATACCACAATATGCAAGCCGTGTCCCAGATATGTCGGGAGTGTAGTCCGATGCAACTGGCGAACGGAAATCGGCTAGCGACAACATTGTTGTGCGGTCTCTCTTGTTCGACTTATGAAGTGTCGATACCTGTACCTAGATACTTAGTCGAAATATACATGGATTTGTTTGAACATTTTATAGGTTGTTTTTGCGAATTCCTCTTTTACTATAAAATAGTGCTATGTTAAAGGTCATCAATGACAAGTGTCAAGCAACAGTTTTATCAAAACAGAAAAAGTTTATTTGAACGAATGTATACGTTTTCCGTAGTCCGATATTATGCTCTTGTCAATTATTCAAACTTGATATATTATCCTGATAAGCTTGTATATCCATTTACTTTAGTTCCTAAATGGGAATGGATTTTTAGATTTTGATATTGTAGAAAATACCCACTCTAGCTTTTAGTAAGAGGATTAACGAGATTATTGCAAAATGGGTACGAATCTACTGAAAGTATACGCAACACACTATGTTTGGATTGAAATATTATAATGTTAATTTTGTATTGATTTTTGTAGAGCTTGCTATGAATCCATATATATTTTAATAAAAAATATTGTTGTTTTGTTCACAGGCGATGAACGTTTGATCGCGCGATGGATAATCGAGATGGATGGAGTGGTGGAGAGCCGGTTGCGACCGAGAACTCAACTGATAGTTCCCGTGCCGCAGAACGCGACCGGGTGCGAATTGAGTTCTACGCAACCTATGACGTCATGACGGGCGTACGCATAGCTGCCACTCTTGGCGGCTTTTTTGCCCTAATGGTATTCCTGATCGTATATAAGAGCCGAAGCAAATCTGTGAAAGCTTTGAACGATCCTAAATTAGTAGAATTGGCTGAAGCCGTTGTCGCCGAGGAACAGGCAGTCGAAGAAGAAAGACAACTTACGGCCGCTATCGAAGAAGCACTGTCAGAACGTGCTCGATCTCGACCGTCGATAGGCGAAGAGCCTCCCTGGCCTCGGACAGCGCGTTTTGCCTCATATGGAGGAGGCTACGGAAGCTTGCTAACGCCACCTCGTCGATTGTCAACAGTTCGCGGTGATTCCCTTCCTGGTTCTGCCTTGCGTTTCGTGGAGCGAAGGGTATCAGCTGGTCCCCGAGATCGGCGACTCAGCTCCGCGACCTGTTCAAGCTCAGGGAGCTCATATCTAGAGAGACGTGATTCCTCAGTGGTGTGTGCTTTGCAAGAACGCCGTTTGTCGCCCTGTCCCAGTGAGCGACTCGCCCCTCTGGCATCCGTGGGTAGTGTAGGCCCATCCTACGCTGTAGAGTGTGAATTAGCGTCAGTGGGTGCAGATTCAGTATTCGCGGAGGACGATGCAGATTCCACAGATGATGAAGTGGAACAATTTTCGACGGATAGTGGTGGTGGAGATGCAACATTGGTAGGCGAGTGCACCGAGCTTTCGAGCCGTCCCAATACAGCACTGCCACTGCAACTAGACCGTGCTTCACATTCACGGGAAACGTTGTTCTAGTCTTTGCCAACGGTTTTGTAACCGAAGGTTAAATTAATGTTAGTCAGCATATTAAAATATTGACATTTTATCATTTCTAAAACGAATTTCTTTGTATTTTAACATATCATACAATTTGACATATCGTTTAAATTACCAAATTGAAATTATTATATTCAAATCATATTATAATTAAATAAAGCGCTATAATTTTATAGTACTACTGTTAGGCATACCTATCTATTATTACCTGTAGTACTGTAGCTTTTCAGCAACAGATTTTTCACTATTATGAGTAATGCTTGCAACTGCGCTTATCATTTCTCTTAAAACTAAAATGAATTAAAGTGTCGATATTTTAATGTGTAATGTTTGTATGTACATAGATTGTTTTTGTTGATAAATAATTATAAATTGATGTTTCATAATGTTGATGTTCCCAGACCACGCCAAAAATTAAATGTAAACAATTAAATATATATGTTGCGTATATACATAAGTAGCAAATTAGTTAAATTTTGCTAATACGTGTATTTAATTTGCTAACGGCTGATCCATACAATAATCACATATTCACGCGTTATATTACATCAAGTTCCGCTGGTATTCACCATAGTGTTCGATTCGATGTAAAAGTAAATGTAAAGATTTGCCGAATTAGTCATTTGTAGTTACAATAAATTAATGTAATTATGTAATAGTTTTCGACGAATTTTAAACTTCTGTAAATTGCCACTCTATTTACAAAGTTTTCAACTCTACCGGGCTAACAGCCAACCCCACTGTAAGTGCGGTTGAGTAACATACCAAAGCATTGCCGACTCACATGGTGTTTGTACAATGTAGATATTAACTTGTTAGGGTAGATAGTCGTCAGTGAAGTCAATTGCGAACGTGTATTTGTATTATTAATAGTATTGTAACTACAGTTTTACTTAGAAATCAAGGGCACAGAAGACCAATACGTCCTTTGAACAATAAAATATGAAGTTGGAAGCGGCCTAAGATTGCTCGTACCAATGTCATTTTCCAAGTAAACTGCCACTGTTCTTGTTAGTAACAATGTAACGCGGACACCGGGGTTTTATTGATTCTGGGTGTTTCGATCCCGCTACAGCCACACGCGGGCCCAGTAGATTGATTACGCATAAGTCGTTTTTATTACGATTTAGATTTACGTGTTAGTTTATGTAATGTTCGTTGCTCGAATTAAAAAGAGCTCCCTGTAGTCTGTAAAATGTTGAAATGTATGTAAAAAATTGTAAATATAAAACACAACTCATTAATTGTTTCATTTTTGTTTGTGTTGGTTTTGTTGTAGTGTCTGCAAATACCTAACGTTTTCGAGTAATTGAAGAAAATCAAATTGGGATATCAAGGTTTAGCTTTCATCCTACATAGAAGAAAGAGTTGCAGACAGAGAATGGTCTAAAACAAAAAAAAATAAACTGAAACAAGGCAGTGAGAGATATTGTATATATAAATAAAATCGCAGGAAACTGCAAACGATTCAAAAGTTACAATATAGATTGTAAACGCAGCGCGGTTATTCGTAGTATCAGCCATATTCAGCTGTATATAGTTGCCAACATTTCCATGTTTGGTGAGAACATAAAAATTCTAAACATGATAATGTAACTAATTAAACACTCTTAAGTCTTCACTTTTAATTCAATTGCATGCAAAACATTGCAAGGGTTAAAGCGTTCAAATTGACCGCCGAAACTCGACAGCTGTTAATAATACACTATACCTTAGGTAGGTACTTCATACTTATTGGATCAATATAACGGTTGGCCTGTTCACTCAAACGATCTCCTACTAACTAGATATTAGGTACTTAGGGTTAAGGGCTACTTAGTCGATGGCTTTTCCAATAAAATTACAATACTTAAAAAGATCCTGATCCGCTACCTGCTAAATTGTATATTTGCTTGTATACTTACGACACGAGGAATATAAGTATGATTACGATACTTTCTGAATTATAATAATTGCGATAGAGATTTAAATTCATATATTAGTTGAACCATGTTTTATAGCATCAACTGTATAAAATGTGGACGTGAAAGAAAGTTATGTTAAGAAAATTACATGGAATAAATTATTGTGACAATGAACTGTTTATTAATTTCAGAATAAAGCAGCATTAAAATTCTCTAAAATTTTACCTTGTGTGTAAGTGTAATCTCAAAAGTCCATGTGCCCACACGTTAATTGCAAAAAGCTTTAGTCTCCAAACCTGTATTATCGACCCTGAACAGTTGATTCATTTGACTGAGACAGAACACTGTCAAAAAGACAAGACAGATAGTGTCAAAGTGTCAAGAAGCAGATTTGGTTTGGAGTGAGATCAGTCAATTTTGTAATTGTTAATTTCATAAGTTTACATTTTTGTGAATAGAAAATAAGCAAGAATCATGGACGACGATTTACCGACCGATTTCCAGGTCATCGTCGTGGGGACAGGTACGCTATATTTTCCTTATAAATGTGCACCGGTCATGATGGCGATAGCAGCCTACTTATCGATCCTTTTTTTACATAGCTGTCTAGTCATCAATTTTACATTTGAAAATGCTCTTATTTCATTTTTATTTGATCTGTGATCGTCTTATATTATACCTTACCGTATTTTTATGAAGTATTGGCAAGGTCTAAGCATAGAAACCGCCCATTATCAGGACTTAGTCACTAATTAAATATTTGCAAAGTGGAGCTGCTGTCATTGTCTGTCTGCATCGATGAATACGTTCACTCGTTTCAGAACGTTTGCTGTAAACTAGAACTGTACAGATGCTTTACATAAAATCCTATGTAGAGAAGAATTTTGTTAGTTTTTTTTATCCTTATTATCCTTAGACTAAACACTGATAATTAAGGAAGAGCGGTGGAATAAAAATGAATTATTTTCATCATTTCTCATTTTTATTCTTATTGTAATATTTTTGTGTAATTTTTATACTATTAAAGTTTTTTTTTTATAAAGATGTCCTCCTTTCAATATACTCACTAGTTCTTACACATTGAGTAACAAGAAAACTAAACAACCATAGCCTGTCCCAAAAGAGAATAAAAAGACTAAACATTTTAGACAAAAGTATGCCAAAAATAGGATAAAGCAATTCAACATCACAATTGTAACAGAAATGTCAAGGTGAATCATATTGTGGGTTCATTGACCTTCAGCCTACCAATAAAATTTGACATTTACCTTTAACACTCACCTTAGGTATGGTGGAGTCCATTGTGGCCGCCGCCTGCAGCAGGATAGGAAAAAATGTATTACATCTCGACTCAAGTGACCACTACGGAGGTCTCTGGGCCTCCTACAACTTTGATGGACTCCAGAAATTCATCAAAGAAGTTAATTCAGACCCCAAAAGACAGCTTCAGGTCTACAACTTAGCTGAAAAATGGTACATTGAAAAGTAAGTAATGTTCTAAAGGCTTTATTTTTCTTTACAACAATTTGCACTTCCATAATTTTGACTGGGTCAAAATATCTTGCTAATTACCATACAAACTGCCATCTATGGTTTTATTGTCAATTTGTAACAAACAAACTCCTATATTTCGACTTGAATTCCTTAAAAACTGAAGTAGTGTCCTCAATAATTTACAATAGTTAGTAATGAATAATAAAATAAAATACCTACACAAACTATACTTTATACATTGCCTGTGGTACTAGGGCATCAGCAGAAGAAAGTAAGGCGGAAGGTGAAGAAAAGCCAGAAGATGGCAAAGGGGAACCAGCTAAGAAAGTATGGACTCAAGACAGCTTTGCTGCTGAATATAGGAAGTTTAACATTGACATGACACCTAAGGTATATCTTCTTTTCTAAGTTGCACAATTCTACTAGTAAATTTTTGGATATTGAGTAGAAACAATCATGTGTGATATAGTATGAGCAATAGTAAAGGTTCACTTGAAATAATTGTACTTATACAGACAACCATAAAAAATATTATATCATCCAAACAGTATCAACAATGAAAGTAAATTATGTAAAGTTAAGTGTAACACAACAACTTATACAAATGAGATACTGATCATAGAAATTTGCATATTACATGTAATAACAGCCTGTAGCTTTCGCTATTGTACTAGCATGTGGAAAATTAATAACATTCTATGAGGTATGAAGACTCATTCAAAAAAGTCGATAATAAATAAATAAATATTATGGGCCTACTGGTCTAGTGGTTAGTTGCCCTGAGGAATAGCTGTGCTGGTCAAGGATTCGATTCCCAACCAGGAAAAATGAGTTTGTTTTGTGAATGAAAATGTATGGAGTATTATTATTTGTATTTCTTTTCATTCACGGAAACCCGGTACTTTGTAATGGCGTCCCCAGAGACACAAGTCTAACATGCCGAGGCTTTGTTGAGAACTTTAATCTAATATCATTACTATTTACGATATAGTTGCTGTTCTCTCGCGGACCCCTCGTCGAACTCCTGATTTCATCGAACATCGCTCGTTACGCGGAGTTCCGCTGCGTCACCCGCGTACTAACCTGGCTTAGCGACAAACTGATGCCGGTACCATGTTCCCGGGCTGATGTCTTCGCGACCGAGGCTGTCGGCATTGTTGAGAAGCGACAGCTCATGAAGATGTTGACTTCCATCGTTGGATACAATGAGGAGGAGATGAATAATGAGTTTAAAGGTTGGTTAGAAGACTTTCACTTCAGTATACGTAGTTTAGCTCCAAACTGAAATTTAAAATAATCCTTGTTAACTAATCCTAACCTTTGTGTTATTTAAGATGCTGTTATCTTTGATCTTTGCGTGTAATAATCCTTACGCTCTAGTTTATTCATTTGTAACTAATACGTGTCATTAATTTAATCTCATTCTGGATCATGAAATTCAAAGGATAAATCGAATACCTTTTGCAAGCTGTGGTTGCCCCAAATGATGGTTAAAACATTCGTTTATCATTTAGATTGGAATGACAAGACATTCAAGGAGTACCTAACCCACAAGGGTTTGACTCCTAACCTCATCCACTACGTGTTGTCTGCTATCGCTGGTGGTACCAACAGCATGCCATGCCTCGAGGGAGTGAAGGAATGCAAGAAGTTCCTCATGAGTCTTGGACGCTACGGCAACACTCCCTTCCTTTGGCCCATGTACGGCAGCGGCGAGCTACCTCAGTGCTTCTGCAGGTATGTAAATTAAGGAAAAATATGGAACTATTATAATTATACCGTCGTCATGTTTTTCTCCGACGTTCAGGATGAACGTACTGATCTCTGAATGTAACGTATATACTGAATTAGGTACTGTTCGTGTTGATCGATGAAAATGTTTTCAAGCATGATACGGAAGAGCAGATATCTTCTTAGGACAACTACATTTTAAAAACCAGTTTTAGTTCAAGTCAGCCCCATGAGTGAGGTCAATCAACGCAGGTGTTTCGGCTAAACAGCTTTGTTCAGTAATGTGACGGTATTAAAGTTTCTTCGATACATAATTTGCAGACAACACAACTACAAGTTACTACCGAAACGATGACTCATACTTTTATTATAAGATAATTTTTCGGTAATTTGATAGGTGGAATGTGAATCAAACCGGTGTAGTGGTCGAGAGATATAAAAATATCAATTGTTGTTGCAAAAAAAGTCCACCATGAAAGTGGCGACTCAACGGTTGCCGGTACAATGACCCAAATGTGCACAACTCGACTACGCAAACAAAAATGAAGCAACTTTCTAATGTTGCATGCCGCACGATTTAAGATATCGTTACTTAAAAACCGAGAATTAACTGATAGATTTGTAACTTAATTAGTGGGACCGTATCCTTCAGGTTCAATTAAGACTAAAACACATAAATCAGAACTCGATACCTCAATTGCACTCCGCGAATTATTATTTTGAATGATTAACAGCGATAATCTTCAAACATGTTGACGCTGACTTATTAGTGATTCATTCATCCTCACAGATCTCGAAATCGTAGCAACCACGAAAAGACGTTTAGCATGTTGGTATTCCCGTTTTCATATTAAAACCACTATCTAAAAACACGTCGTAAAATATGAGCAAACATTTCATAGAATGAGACTTTCCAGACATGGAAAATGTTTTATAATTTTAGGGTTAACGTGCCATGGTTTTAACAGAGCTATTTAAAATTCCATGTCTCTTTGTTACTGAAGCGTTAATGTTCGGCCGATTAGTTTGTTTCCTGTTATTTCAGGAGTTAAGACTAAGGTAGTAAAATAAAGAAGACAAAACATATGCGTCGGGTCAAAAATAAACACGTGTTTATTGGTACGTTGAGATTTTTATGCTCATAAAACGATTGAACCGGTTTATTTGCGTTTTTTGCAAGGTTATTCGCCGGGGAAGTTTATAATTAAAATGCGGCAATTGAGATTAAGCTTACTTTTAATCGATCTGATCATTGCAATAAAATAAAATACCACAAATTGGTTTTCTTTGAAACTGTATATTCTAATCGTTTTGTTTGCTATAAACATTTTTGAATAGCGGATGCTTATGAACGTTCGCCGAAATAGCGAATATCAAATTTTACGAGGATATCTAAAACGAATGATCCAAAATTTCCACTACAGTTTTCCATGAATAAATAAAAAAGTATAATTTTCACATTTATAGATTGTGCGCGGTATTCGGCGGCGTATACTGCCTGAACCGGCCGATCGACAAGGTGCAAACGAAAACAGCTGATGACGGGAAGACCGTGGTGACAATCGACAGCAAGTCTAAGACGCTGAACTGCGACCACCTTGTGATCGGGATCAACGAATGTCCCAAGGACTTGATATCGCCCGAGCCGGCGGAGAGCTGCGACATTTCTAAGGCCGTGTTCATCACGAACGGGTCTATTATGAAGAGTGATAAGGAGCCGCTTACATTACTCCGCTTCCCTCCGCTCACTGACGAAGACAATGCAGTGACCGTGCTCGAGGTCGGGCCCGCCACCGGCTCCTGTCCTAAAGGCCTCTGTAAGTATTGCACACACTTAGCACATCGTTAACGCCAACTGTTAGTATTTTGAACATTCTCTCGTGACCTTAATGTGTACTTTCTAATAAATCTCGTCTAGACATTCATGAAACTAATTAGGATGTGAAGCATTGCCACATTTTTAATTTTTTTTGGTTCATGAAATTTTGTTCGCTTCGATAAATGTATCTTCCAACTATACATTTTAACACCCGAGATTCTTACTATAAAACAAGGAAACAGTAATCCAGAAATTAACCAACAAATTACCTGAATTTCCGCTTGTTAACGTATCAGTAACGGTACATTTAGGCACAATGATTCATTGTCTGAATCACTCTTGACCTAGAGACACGCTGAAAAGCAATCAAGAATTATAAGAAAAACCCAGACGGGTCGCAGACTAGAAACATTCACTAAATAGTTTAGAATCAAAGCACAAACAGAAGAATATCGCTAATTCGCAATACGTAATACCACAATGGTACTCCTCTTTGTGATCAAATAAATCGTAGCTACATAAACTGATTTTATTTGAACGTGAATTAAGACTTAGTAGTTAAAGCTTCAACCAGCCGGCAAAGTACATCGGTAAGAATCCGTCCAGGGTCACAATCACATTTAACTTTTTACAGCTCTTTTTGCGAACGTTTCGTCTGTAGCACGTACTTCGATCTCTTTGTTGTACATGAGTCATACGAAAACACTCCGATCCAGATGTTTAAATGGGTTTTTAATTAGCCTTTACACCAAAATGTATCATGAAACTAATTTTATAAGTAATAATTTGCTGAAACATTCGACCTATTTTCTTGGCGACCTTGCTTTTGTCTTAATAAATATGATAGGCAGTAAAATTGACTGGTCGATATTCATTATATTAAACGAGACTGATTTATTAATTGTATCCAAGAATATCTTAGGTATGTATTTAATTAAAAAGGGCGTAGGTATTATGCATAACAGACATAATTTCCGTCAAGTATTTTACATACGGTAATGAAGAGATTTAACGAAATTGTCAATTTAACTCTCCAAGCAAACATGTTGACTGAACGATTATAATGTATGTCCTGAGATGAGCGATTTTTGACTAGTAAAAGTACAACGATATACGCAAAGGAGAAGCAGCCCACAACTTAGTCTTAAACCAAAACAATTATCACACTATTTTTTCTGTATAAAATCCGATCCACACCTAATCGTATTAAGTTAAAAGTATCCTTCCTCTCGTATATTTAGAATCAGTAATGATGCTTAATCGAATTCGGTACTCTGGAATACCAAAGAAGCGCATCGTAGCTCGTGTTGGAACTACGTCGGACCCACAGCTATCTACGCTAATACTACTATACCCCTCTTAAACTTACCAGTACCTTTTCATTATCATAATAGTATTCCCTTGCCCCGCCAAACTTTAAAACCTCTGTATCCTCAAATGGAGACACTTCTTACTTTATATAAAAGATAAATTAAATCAGTAATTGAAACGGCCAAAAACAATCAAACTAAGTAGGTACCGAATCTGTTTTCGACTACTGACATAGGTCAAGAATACACTATTAGATCTAGAACACATTACAAAAATCTTCATTCAAGTAACCAATGTATCTAACAAAAATAATTTATGTTGCAGTTGTGGTGTACTTCATCACCAACAAGGTGAAGGATGCTGAGAGTGATCTCATGCCCATCGCGGAGAAGATCTTCGACATGTCCGGCGGCGATCAGACTGCTGACACCGAGAAGCCAAAGGTAGTATTCAAGATCATGGTACTTATTGCTTAAATATACCTAGGTAGGAAAGAATAGGTATACTATTCAAACACTTTTGTAGGGCCCTGTTAAAAGACCTACGACTCCCGCACTAACGAATTTAATCTTTGTGTCGTGGGGGGTTTCACAAACATACAAATCACATGCACGAAGACACCCAGACTCAGAACAAGCGTTTGTGGATCACACAAATCACACGACGCGCACAGTGGGTTTGGCGTGGTGACCTCAACCACTCGGCTATTCGTGCAGTCCATAGTCCACTTGATAGAAATTAACTTATAATCATGATACCAGCCTATAAATGTCCTACTGATGGGCATAAGTTTCCTTCAATATAAGGAAGATTCGATTATTGATCACTGATTATAGATATTATTATTTGAAATCCTGGTCTCCTCACGAAGTTTCACTTCACGAATTGTTCGTGGTGTGTTAGTATAATTGAGGAGAAAAGTAGATGTTGATAGATGTTTAAAAATATTGTTTTAAGTCGTGCTTCCATGTATGAGCATGTATGTACTCTAAGAACGCAGTCTATTTCGAATAAATAATGTCTCAGTTTTTTAAGAAAGAATATGAAATTGTGTATATAAAATTACACATACAAGTCTACTTATATGAAAGGTATATAATAACGATAGGACTAGTGTGTCCTATAAGTGTTTGTGTAGTAAGCCTCGTACATTTTCTGAAACACATGTTCTATAATTACCCAATGACCCTAACAGAAGCGTGTTAATATACTTTGAATAGTAGTAACTACATACACATGTTGTTTCTCTTAGTTGCTTTATTAATTACTAGCTTTTCGCCCGCGTCAAGGTCGGTTATATCGCGTTTCCAAGAGAACTCTTCAAAAGTCCGGGATAAAAACTATCCTATGTTCTTTCTCAAGGTCAACTCTATCTCTGTACCAAATTTCATTGAAATCAGTTCAGTGGTTTAGACGTGAAAGCGTAACAGACAGCGAGACAGACAGATAGACCGACAGAGTTACTTTCGCATTTATAATATTAGTAGGGATTGTACAGACAAATGATAACGTCTGATCGCAATAAATTTGTAGATAGGGAGATATGAGTAATGCATCAATTATTAAATAAAACCTATCTTAGCGTACTTAGCTACCTGCTAGCTTATGTGAAGTACCTTCAATCTTTTTTAGTAATTACTCTATAATCCCGCACTAACGAATTGAACCCCTGTGTCGCCAGGTTTTCGTAAACTGAATTGAAATCACATGCCCAAGGACATAAGAACACTTACACAAATGCTTAAACCGGTACAACGATCCAAAGACAAGTTGATCTTTCTTGCAAAAGCCAGTCCAAAACAAAATTGTCTGGATTTAAAAGAGGCGACCCCCGAGATTGTTTCGAACTTTCTTCTCATGGTAGCTGGCTAGGAATTGTCGACTCCAGCTTAACCAAAAAAATACATGTAAATGTGATGCCATCTATCCTATTTACAGAATATATGATTACATTTAACTCTCTTTTGTTGCAGTGCCTGTGGTCGTTGTTCTACAACGTGAAGGACACGAGCGCCCCGGTGGCCAGCACTGTGGACAGCGTGCACGTCTGCTCCGGACCCGATGCTGGACTCGACTTCGATCGCGCCGTCGAACAGGTAAACCGACAAACTGTTTTATTTCATACAAACCTGTTAAGTATAAATCAGAAGTAGTACTTTAATACCGAGTGCTTAGATTTGGAAGGGTTAAAGGTGTTCTATTGTAACGAAAATAATAAAAAAGGAGTGCAATTAATTTTTTGAACTGTTAGTCAATTTGGGGGACGTCACTGTTCAACAGCAGGCTGCTATATAGTAGCCAATCTTATTTTTGTTTGCTCTAATGAGCTCGTGGCTAAACTATAATCACAAAATTTGATCTATCACATCTTAAGCTAGTTTGGCACGGTTGGTCCATAGATGGGTAACCATTTTTGTCACAACGAGTACCTCCGTGATTCGGAAGGCACGTTAAATGATAGGTCCTGGCTGTTATTCATACATCATTGGCAGTCGTTACGGGTCGACAGAAGCTAGAAAGTCTGACAACCAGTCTAACTAAGGGTTATCGTGTTGCCTAGGTAACTGGGTTAAGGAGGTCAGAGAGGCAGTCGCTTCTTATAAATGCTGGTACTTAGCTGCATCCAGTTAGACTAGAAGCCGACCCGAATATAGTTGGGAAAAGGCTAGAGCCGTGATGTTTTCGATCACCAGTCGGTATACTTCAAAGCTTATCTTACGAGTTGTTAAACAACCTTCAAATTTAAAATACTATACTGATCTTGGTGGGTATATGGGATCGGCAGAACTGGGTATGATCTAACTCTAGCCAGTCCACAAACATACTCAAAAAGACACACGGAAACAAGTTCAATATTTTGGCTCTTTTTCTAACCTACTGAAATGTCATAGGTTTCGGACAGTCCAAAAAGTGTATTAGATACTTAAAGAAATAAAACAGACTTAAGCTGACTTACGACCGCTAATATCAAATATGTAAATGACCAAAAAAATAACTAATGACCAAAACGGATGATATATTTGCAATTAAAATAGGTGTGTAAGAAACCAGTTTAGCCATTTTTGTAATAATAATTTTGACGGAATGCACAAAAAAATATTTTATTTAGTATAATAGATTATAAATATCTAATTCTATAACCAAGCGTCATACTTATAAAACTCCTTGCTCTATTGTTGCTCAAAATTTATTGTACTAAACTAGAGCTCTTTGACGACTCGAAAGGTATAAATAACAATTTACTGTATAAAGATATAAGGCTGGTAATGGCCTATGTTATATAAAATTTTAGTGTCTATTTGTATTATTGAAATAACCGTGTTTTACAACATGCATTTGAATATATATACATACAGCCAAAACATTTTATTTTTTTCGTTTATCTGTGTGTTTTTCCGGCTAATCTTTGAAACGGCTGGACCGATTTTAACGGAACTTAAATCGGCAGATAGCTGATGTAATATGGAGTTCCTCAGGCTACTTTTATTTAAGAAAAGTAAAGTATTTTTTAATTAAAGTCTATGAGAACAAAGTTGCGGGGCATATGTATAGTAAATCATAAGTCTCCTTCTTTAGCTGTTATAGCGTAAGATGTAGCCGCAAAACCTTTCTAAGGAGTGTAGTAATGAATTAATAGCTATATTTCATAAACGCCAAACTCTACTTTATGAACTACACCCAAGCATTACTGCAACAACTGAACAAACATAAAAATGTTTGTAGCTTTATAAAAGGCGGTACCGCAGCCACGCGTTACCGTGCTATGTATCTATAAAGTTTACATAAAAAATATTGCACAGGTACTACAGTTAGTGCAGAAAACATTCGTTAACATAATAACCTTTTTACTTTCTCAATTCGGAACAAATAAATATTTCAAAGACTAAATTGGAATGTTTTTTTAAGAAGACATCCATTGACTCTACCTTATATTTAACTTTAAAATTTACATTTCACAGCTAGTTGCTATGGAAACCATAACAAGTACCATATTGGCGGTATAATTGTAATACCATACCATGTTTCTATCAAATAAATGTATTATTTCTTCTTAAAAAATCTGCGAATGAGCATTACATCATACATCTAGTTTTACAGGTTAAGGTTAAAACTGAATGACCTTCCTTTTAATACTAATTTGTGCACAAAACCTATATGAACTTAATTTTTCAATACGCGAAATTATCCAATGCTCGGATTTGCACTACCTCGTCGTCGTCTATTTGTCACAAGGTGTGCAAAAGCAAACTGCAAGAAAATTAATAATCAATTCTAGACAAATATTTTTTGACAATAATTTAAAACACACTATTATCTGACTAAGAAACATCGTATTCACAGATTAATATTCATCTAAGCAAAAACAAAGACTACTCGAATATTAATATTTCTTACGAAAACACGACAACATTAATAGCCATAATTACTTAATAGGTATTAAGTTGAAAGCTAGTACTAACTAGCCTATACAAATGTTGCTATAGACTACTACAGTGTATAGAAACTTAGAAAGATAGTAACATTGTTTACTGCACATGATCACGAAACAATTCAATTAGTCGATGGTATCGTGACCTCTCACTTTCAAGATGTCACATCCTAGTCACGTTGCGCAACATGTTTTGGTGATAACTGCGATCGACTTATTATTTTTATATGGTACCGGAATAAAAAAAAGAACGTCGGCAAACTAGTTTACCTACCTATGTGACTTCTATTGATATAATTTATCAGTATTTTTTTTATTAAGTGAATCTGTTGTTTTATATTTTTAATTATTTGGTTTTGGTTGTTGAGTAAGGTATGATGATTTTAGAGTTCGTTATTAGAATGGTAGAGTATTATATGCTCTTTGCATTTAATTGATATTCGGTAAGGTATATGCGTTCTCGTTGATAAAATAATATTGACAGGTTTTGTTATGTTCAAAAGATATACATAGTTTTAGTAGTAGTAGAGTAATTAGAACGAGAGCTTATAGATAAAATATTGATCATGGATCTAGTAATAATCGATAAGTTTTGTGATTAATTCCACGTGGTCGAAGTGTGGTTTAACTTCATGCACTATATTTGTAATGTGCCGACTTCTAATTGGCTTCTTTTGCCCGTACGGTTTATGAGGAAATTACGTTAACTTTTATATTTGGTTGTTTTTTTTTTACCAGCAGAAGACGACTTTGTTTCTGAGTTACCAAAAATGCGTCCCACTAATTGGGCACGGGTCAGAGCGTAAATAAATGTCTAAATTAATAGAATTTGTATTAGATTTTATTACAAACTAGCTGTTGCCCGCGACCCCGCCTCCTACAGATCGGAAATGATCCAAAAGGAACATAAAAGCGGCATAAGAACTATCCTATGGGTTAATAACTATCTGTGTAGCAAGTTTTGTCAAAATTCGTCCAGTGGTTTTTACGTGAAAGAGGAACAAACTTAAACAAACACCCATACAAACTTTCGCGTTTATTATATTAGTAGGAAAAATGGGATAGTAAGATACGGGCCCTTGATTACGAAATGCGTTATAACTTTTTGTTCGTGTTATCTGTGTAATTTATCTCAATGGCTATTTCTAATATACATCATGTTTATGAGTTTACGATTAAATTTAATGTAAACATAACATTTGAAGTGAACTTAGGTAACGATTTTAATAAAATTGTTGTGCAATTTTTAATTAAACATTGTAATAATTAATATCTATTCCATTAACTTAACGACATACTAAATTTATAAATTGGAATCGTCAGTATGAGACATTTTATCAATACTATTGTGAAATTAGGTGTCACTACGTAAAAAATGGATTGTCTATACTGAGTATCATTTACGTAAAATACAAAGTCCGTGATGTGTATGAAATGAAAATGTGGGTATAAATATTGTTTTTCTGTAATATGATAACATATCAAAAAACGCTAATTTTGAAAAATGTTGAGGTAGTCCCAGTGGTATAGGTATTTATTAAAAGAGTTATCGTCTGTTCTGTTTAGATTTTTTAAATAAATTAAATGGCATTTCATAAATTGATACTAAACAAGTACATTATTATGCATAGGCATAATTGCTTTTGTGTACGCATGTGATAAGTTATTGACCCAATTTTTAATACTTGTTATAATTAAGGAACAAACATTAATGCTGATAAAAAAATGGGTCCAGACTAAGAGTAGCTTATACTTAAGCACAATGATTTCTTTATACCTATAGTAAATAATAATTTTATTTGAACAGGCTGAGCAGATCTTCAAGAAGATCTGTCCAGGCCAAGAGTTCCTGCCGCGCGCCCCCGACCCAGAGGAGATCGTGTTCGAGGATGACGTCACGCACGGGCCCGAGTTCCAGCGCGAAGACGAGGACGCGGAGGGCGACGCGCCCAAGGAGTAGGCGCTACACCTCGCGTGCAGCGACACCAACCTCCTCAGCACGTTTGAGCGAGTGCGACATGGCCCTGGAAAATGTGGATGGACACAATTTATACCGACACACGTTCGCCTCAGCAGACACAGAACAAATCGCTAATTGCATATCGCACCAATAAACAAAGCTTTGTATCAAACTGTCATATCCACTCCTTCCTAGGTCCACGAGTTTATTGCTCTAGATTAAGTATCACAATTTCGATATCGATTGTTTTAAGAATTTTGAACACGCTTAAACGTGCTGAATGAATTCAGCTAAGATGTAATCTCAGTAAGAGTTATACGCTTTGGTCGCTTGACTTCGTGCATTCCGACTGGTGCGTTAGGTTCGAGTAAGATGATATGGATGTCGTTATAACACGAGCTCCGTCTTTACGAGTCTGTTTATCGAAATTTGAGACCTGCTGAGCTCAGAGACCTACATTCATTCTAAACTGATGAATAAAACGAACTTCCATTATAAGTTTTAAATATTTTTTACAAAAGTACATACATAATTGGAATAGTTAATAAATTAGCTTTGTACTTAGCAGGTCGTTACCAACATCTATCTATGGTCTGTCAGGGTAGATAATTATCAGCTGGGTTGTCTTGATATAGTCGGCAAGATCAACTTGAAGCATTTGAGGCTAACAATGTAGCAAACGATATGGTTGGCTGAGTAACTATTATCTAACTAGGTAACAGTTAATCAGCCAATATCACGCCAAGATCTTATTGAAACCGGTGTAGTACTGACTTGATATCAATTTTAGGTATTTAAAGAAATATTTGTAATACCACACGGTTGCTATGCTCTCTAGATCTCATTATTTGGCAGTATTGATGATTAATGTGGATTGCTTTACGACGTAGGAGTATTATGAAACAAGACGAAAATGTTACGCGTAATCACAGTAATACAGATAGCTAGGATGCAGTTTTAAAATGTTAAGCATAACATTTTTGGACGCACCAGTCTAAATCATAGATTGTAGCACATATAATTTTTATTAAGTTATTTAGCACTTTTATGATATTTATTGTCAAATAATAAAAATAAATAATCATGCCTGCGCAGCTTGTGCATTTATAATTCCATTAAATTGTGATTATTAGAATATTTGTTGTTTTCTTGTCATTTATTATCACCTACACCTGTAACACAACATAACAAGCTAGCATGTTGTTTATCAATTAATTTTACATAAAGAATCTATAAATTCCTCAGAACCATTGTTTCAGTTTGGGTAAGGAAAACCAGTTATTTTAATTCACACTTTATTTATTAAAAGTTTGTTTCTTATCACAAAGCAACATTAAATTGCTTAATTCATAAACACCAAGAAAAACATGATAAAATATTAAATGGAATACTCTGTTGCAATGGATAACATATACTTATATATTTAAGTTTTAACACTAATTTACATTCAGAAACTTACAATATAAAATGATTACTTCCTCAAAAATTAACTAGATTTTTTTCTTATAGTCAGATATACATATATCGGTTTTTAATTTCATGCCTGTGAAATTATGGCACATTTAGAATAATCGTTTTTCATATGAGAATAAACTGTGCACATTGCCTTCCAATTGTGCAGAGTACGTCCTCTTCATAAACCGCAGCTCTCCAGAGTAGCTCATATCACGTAAAATACCAACTGATCGAGCCCCAATGTCTTGGCAACTGTGTTGCATACCTGCTTGCAAGTATGGGAGGAATCTCAGGACTGAGCCCTTATCAACAATACTTCCACTTACTCCTTGAGCCACTCTGTGCTTGTCAGACTCCTTGTGGTAGTATCTGCTCATAGCAGAACCCTTTCCATCCTTGTTCTCCATGGCTTCTAAGCTGCCCATTCCCCTGTACTTCTTCAACCTTACTCCATCAGAGAAGAAGTATTCTCCTGGGGCTTCTGATGTTCCAGCAAGAAGAGAGCCCATCATGACAGTGGACGCTCCTAGAGCTAATGACTTGACAATGTGTCCCACAGACTGTATTCCTCCATCAGCAATGACTGGCACATTAAACTGACGGGCATAGGATGCCACTTGGTACACTGCAGTGGCTTGAGGACACCCACAGGCCATGACTTCTTGTGTGATACAGATGGAGCCACTGCCCATGCCAACTCTCAAGGCATCAGCACCCGCATCAATCAGGTTCTTAGCTTGAATCCTTGTCACAACATTCCCTCCTATAACTTGAATGTCTGGATAAGTAGTTTTGATAAACTTAATCATTTCAATTTGATATATTGAATTTCCTTGTGATGAATCAAGAATAATAACATCAACTCCATTACTGACTAGTAACTTGAGGCGGTCTCTGTCTGACTCACGAGTTCCAATAGCAGCACCTACTAACAGCTGCTTGTTGGAATCCTTAGAAGCATTGGGGTAGCTGCGAGCTTTCTTCAAGTCAGTCCTTGCAATAAGGGCAACCAACTCTCCAGATCCATTAATAATAGGTAATTTACCTTTCTTGCTCTTCTCTAGTATGTAGTTAGCATCCTGTAAGGTAACACCAGACTGTGCAGTAATCATATCATCTATGGGTGTCATCACTTCTTTAAGACTTAATTGAGGGTCTCCCTCCCTGAAGTCAATGTCTCTGGATGTCACAATACCAATGAGGCGTCCACCCAGTTTACCATTTTCAGTGATGGGGTATCCAGTAAATCCATTTTTCTTCTTGGCTTCAAGAACGTCAGCAACAGTATTTTCGGGGCCCATGCATACTGGATCCCTAATGAAACCATGTTTGTATTTCTTTACTTTGTGTACTTCATTGGCCTGGTACTCAGGGGTACAGTTGTGATGGATGATGCCGATGCCGCCGCAGAGAGCCATCGCTATCGCCATGTCGGCTTCGGTGACGGTGTCCATAGGAGCGGACACTAGCGGCGATTTCAGGTTAATTTTTTTGGTGAGAGGAGACGTTAGGTCGACTTCCTCAGCAGTGAAGTCTATATATCCCGGCAGCAGTAGGAAGTCATTGTAGGTGAGGCCCTCCCTGTTGGCGAAGATTTGCGACGCGGAGAGCCCGTCGCGGAGATCTCCTTCGGCCTTGGTGGACATGTTTGCGGGCACGTGGATGGGACGGTGTGATCTGTAGCGTCCGTACGGATACCACAACCGTACGCGGATATATACACTTTCAGTATACTCTTCACATTCAATACACTAAATCTGATATATGATCAGTATAGTATAGAACGAAATCGCACACGTGGTGTTTCTGTTTTAACTCTTCAAACTTGTTCTGTACATTAACCTCAATGTTACTGATGCTATAGTTGCTTAGTTAAATAAACTTGGCGTGGTAAATCGTATATACTCTAAAATAGATTTTCAAAAAAATAAGTATAGTTTCTACAAAAAGAGATATACCGGCTACTCCACGTTCTATTGAAATGACACTGACAATTGACAAATTCCATTCAGTGTTACTATATTTGTACTATTTTTTGGGATGCCAGCTCCTATTTTTAAATTTACATCAATTTTATCAGTTGTTGATTTAAAATTCTGGGAGAATAACAATATTAGGTTAAAACAACATATTAATTGACCTTTTATGTATAATAAAAGATTTTGTAAATGCATTCAAATTTACTGTTTTTAATCATCATTTCACTGAAAAGTGGCCTTTAGAACGATGTAATAGTAGCCAATTTGTTTTGTATTTGTGTTTATTTTAATGTTAAACTGTATCTCTTAACGAAATAAAATTGTGTTTTTGTTATAATCTGAAGTTTTTCTTGTTGCGATTGAGATGCCATTTTCCCTAATATACTTGAGCAATCATTTTAATAAGGAGGAACTGCATCTTTTCGGGGTAGATTCAACAATTGGCAAGTTGTACGGTATCTGTTAAATATGCTGTAGCAACCTATTATGTGAGGCAACACTTATGTTTGATATATAGATGTTTTTTTGTTTTGTTACACTGGCAACTCTCTCTCTGCAATCGGTCATGGTGGACGTCGGGCGTTTGTAAAACTTCATCTAAATAAAAATCCATTGTGTGTTAACTCTGCATCTGCATTTTATTCCAAAAGTCCTAACAGGTTATGGGCCCAGGCCCGTAAACGTATTTAGGTGAAGATTGGCTTTGGATTAATCGTCTGGAAGGAGCTTGGTCGGGTGTCGACAAGCAAGAAGGAACGCGGTGGCGGCCGGCATTTTTGGCGTCACTCGGTTTGCTTTGTTATTGCGAGACGAAATATCAAGATGGAAAAGCTCGGCGTAATACGACTGGAGGGAGCAAAGAACTGGAGCGTCTGGAGATTCCAGATGGCGGTGATTTTGAGAGAACAAGGATTATACCAGGTTGTAACGAATCCGAATCTCAAACCCAGTAATGGCAGTGCAGCGGCAGCGACAAAACCAGATGAAGTGTCGGCGAAGCCCGGTCAGGCGTCAGCGGAGCCCGAGCAGGCGTCGGCAGACAAGGATTTGAAGGCGATGAGTGCAATTGTGACAAGATTGGCGGAACCAGTTCTACATCAAGTAGTTACTTGTCAAACAGCGCATGAAGTATGGAACCGGCTGCACAGTATATATGAAAAAAGTGGAGAAACGTCACTGATGCTGCAACAGCAGCGATTCTTTGCCCTAAAATTTGAAAATGACATGAGTGTCGCGGACTTTATTTCCAAGGTGCAGGAACAGCAGCAGAGCTTGAGGCGACTGGGAGAAGCGGTAACCGACAGGATGGCTATGTCGAAAATCATCATGTCACTTCCACCGAAGTATTCTCACTTTGTTAGTGCGTGGGAATCATGTGCAGAAGAAAAACAGACTGTTGATAATTTAACGGCACGGCTCTTGGTTGAAGAGGAACGTCTAAATAATAAGAGTAGCAGTAAGGTAGACGAAAGTGTAGCATTGTTTTCTAAAGGTCAGAAAGGTAAAAACAAAGGTAATTATAAATGTTTTTTATGTAACAAGTCAGGTCATTTGAAGAAAGATTGTAAGCTTAAAGATGTGTGTTTTAACTGTCAAAAGCCAGGTCATTTTAAGGACAAATGTAAAGCTACTAAAAATAATAAGAAAACTGAAAATGCTTTTGTGTCTAAAGTGCCAGTTAGCGCAAGTGATCGTTTAATAGATGAAAAATGGTTGGTAGACAGCGGTGCCAGTCACCATATGACATATCAGAAGGAATTATTTTGTGAATATGAAAGGTTATCCACTCCTAAGGTTGTGATGATAGGTGATGGACGACACCTAAATGCTCTAGGTATAGGCAAAATAAAATTAATGGCATTTGATGGTGAAGAATATGTCAGTTGCTCGATAAACAATGTTTTGCATGTTCCTAAATTAAAGATTAATTTATTTTCTGTAGGTAGTGTGGTATGCAATGGTTTTCAAGTGAGTATGACTAATGATCAGTGTGTATTTTCCAAGGATAATAGAGTGTGTGCTATTGCTAATAAGGAATCATGTTCGAAGCTGTATGTAATGGACTTTAAGTCAGAATCTTTGGCGGCTAATGTAGCTAAACTTGAGTTAAGTGAATGGCATGAGAGGTTAGTACATCAAAATTATAAGGAAGTGAAACGAATTTTAAAGAAAAATAATATTGATTTTAGTGAGTCACCAATTGACACATGTACAGCTTGTGTACAAGGCAAACAGCATAGATTACCATTTGATAGTAGTAGAAGATCTACAAGTAAGACAGGTGAGTTGGTGCATGCTGATTTGTGTGGGCCAATAGAAGAAAAGTCAATAGGAGGGTCAAGGTACTTTCTTTTATTAAAGGATGATTTCTCAAACTATAGGACAATTTATTTCTTAACTTACAAGTCGGAAACTGTTGAAAAGATTAAAGAATTTATTATGTGGGCAAAAACATTAAATAATCCAGTTTGTACACTTCGCAGTGATAATGGGACAGAATTTGTAAATGCAGAAATGAAAACCTTATTGGCAGAGCATGGAGTGACACATGAGACTACAGTACCTTATTGTCCAGAGCAAAATGGGAAAGCTGAAAGAGATATGAGGACTCTAGTTGAAGGAGCAAGAACTTTGTTGCATGCAAAAAGAATGGACAAAGTATTCTGGGCTGAAGCGATTAATACAGTTGTGTACACTCTAAATAGAACTTACCATAGCAAAGAAGAAGGAAAAACACCATACGAGTCATGGTCAGGGAAAAAGTTTGATGTAAATGGTTTACATACATTTGGCAGTGAAGTCTTTGTGCACATACCAAAAGAAAAAAGGAGGAAATTTGATGCAAAAGGAGAAAAAGGTATTTTTGTAGGTTACGGAGAGTACACAAAAGGGTTTAGGATCTATTTTCCAAGGAAAAATGCAGTGGAAGTAGTGAGAGATGTTACATTTGTGAAGAAACATGATAAACCTGAAAAAGCAGAGCAGGAAGAAGAGTGTATATATTTAGATATAGAAGAAAACTTGAACAATGAAGAATACCAGTCTGTGTCGAACACTGAAGAAAATGAAGAATTTGAGGATTGTGAGGAAAGTGACAATATCATGCAAGAAGTGGAATTTCTAGAAGAGGAAATTATAGAGGATGAAGAAATTCAAGAAGTAAATGATAGTAGAAGAACACGCTCTAGAAAAGCACCCAATTGGTTTGATGATTATGAGGTTGGTTTTATAAGCATGCATAATGAACCTAGTACCCTTAAGGAAGCCATGGAGTGTGAAGACAAAGAAAATTGGATAGAAGCTATGAACAGAGAAATTACCACATTGAAAGAAAATAATACATGGAGTGAAGTAGCAATGGTGCCAAAGGGAATAAAGGTAATAAACAGTAAATGGGTGTACAGGATAAAAGAAAATCCAAGCCAAGAAATTCAATACAAGGCCCGATTAGTTGCTAGGGGTTTTGAGCAGACTGATATGGATGGTGCAGAAGTTTATGCCCCCGTTGCAAGTTTGACTTCTTTCCGTACTTTGTTAGCTGTAGCAGTAAAAAAGAAACTTCCAGTATACCAGATGGATGTAACAGGAGCCTTTCTTTACGGTGACATTGATGAACCTGTGTACATGAAACTACCTAATGGAGGAATAGGTAAATTAAATAAGTCTATATACGGATTGAAGAAAAGTCCTAAGTACTGGAATAGAAAGTTTAATGATTTTATGTGTAGTGATGGTTTCATAAAATCCAAAAATGATCCATGTTTGTATTTTAAATGTTGTAAGGAGTATTCCATTTATGTGCTAATTTTTGTAGATGATTTGCTATATTTTAGTGATAGTGACATACAGATCAGAAAGTTCAAGGAGAAATTGTGTAAGAACTTTGCTATGAAAGATTTAGGTATGGCTTGTAACTATTTAGGTATTAGCATTGAACAGGATGTAGAAAATGGAAAGACTGTTATAAATCAGAAGGATTATTTGTTAAAAGTATTAAGAAAGTATGGGATGTCTGATTGCAAAGCTTGTAACATACCTATTGATCAGAATTTTAAGTTTGAATTGTTAAGAAGGGAAAAATCTGAAAGTAAAGAAATCGAATTGAAATGTAGGCAGATAATTGGAAATTTGCTGTACGCTTCTAATGCTACAAGGCCTGATTTGTGTGTAGCGATTGGTTTCTTAAGTAGATATCAGCACTGTGCTAGTATGTTGCTATTAAAATGTTTACAGCGTGTATTGAGATATGTGAAAGGTACAGTAGATTTGTCATTGGTGTATGGTTGTAATGGTAATGATAAATTGGAGGGTTATGTTGATGCTGATTGGGCTGGTGACACAAAAGACAGAAAATCTACTTCAGGATATATATTTAAAGTATTTGATTGTGTAATATCTTGGTGTACTAAAAAGCAATTATGTGTATCTTTGTCATCAACTGAGGCAGAATATGTAGCACTGTGTTTAGGTATAGTTGAGTCATGCTTGTTAAAAAACTTATTATTAGATTTTGGATTTAAATTGGAAGTAAAGATTAATGAGGATAACCAGAGTGTAATCAAAATAGCAGAAAACAATTTCAGTAATAAGAGGCTTAAGCATATTGATGTAAAATATCATTTTATCATAGAGAAAATTAATGACGGTTGTGTAAGTCTATCCTATGTTAGTAGTTCTGATAATCTTGGAGATATGTTTACTAAAGCATTAGGTGGACAGTTGTATGTAAAACTTAGAAGTAAGATTTTAAAATAAGTTTTCCATTAAGGGGGTGATATTTTATTAGTGTTGCTTCTGAATTTGTTTTAATTTTTACTGATTTTGTTAAGGGGCTGGATGTGTATTATGTTGTTAAGGCAAGTGTGTCCACTGTGTTATAAAGGGGTAGTTATCTTTGATGTTGTTATGCTAGAGTTGCTAGACATAAAGGTAAAGTTAGATATATTAGTTTAAGCAGGTTAATCAATCAAAAATTAAGTGTTGAGGGGGTGTGTTAAATATGCTGTAGCAACCTATTATGTGAGGCAACACTTATGTTTGATATATAGATGTTTTTTTGTTTTGTTACACTGGCAACTCTCTCTCTGCAATCGGTCATGGTGGACGTCGGGCGTTTGTAAAACTTCATCTAAATAAAAATCCATTGTGTGTTAACTCTGCATCTGCATTTTATTCCAAAAGTCCTAACAGTATCGATAGTTAATTTTTTTAACAATATTATGTCAATTACTAATTTTACTACTGTAAATTAATTTACGTACCAACGTTAATACTTCAATTAATTGAAGTCAAGCTAATTTGTAAATATGAAATATATTTTTTCTTTACTTATTTGACGAATAATCAACTAGCTCTAAGGTAAATGCCAGAGAAAGATGTAATTAAGCCTTCCTATTAAGGTATCGTTCATTTTTTTATCCTATCATTTACTCAACTTAAGTGTTGTTGTTTTTGTAAGTAGTTTATTTTGTAAGTACTTATTATTAAAATGTGCATGCCTTCATGGCAAAATATGGCTGAACCATTAAAATGGATCTGTGTCACCTGTACTGTACATATTTGCGCATAAATTTATCTTTATCTTATCTTTGAGGACTATACCTGCTCTGGACATTGAGCTTTATATTCCCCAAACAGCCTGTATAGATATAATGGCCTAGGCTTCAAGCTTGACAGTTTATGCACTCATGAAAAACAATGATGAAATAAGTAAGTTTGAGCGATAGTTAGGAATATTAAATAATTGGTGATGCAGAAGTGTGAAGATGAAGACATTCATATTCGACGAGTGTACCTGATTCAGTGAAGCAATGTTTTTGTTTTGACTAAGTTAAGTGTATTGCTCTGTACAAACTGTCAGGCGCTTTAAAATATAAGCTGACTTCGGACAGTAAATTTGAATAATAACTATTGTTGCCCGCGGGTCCGCCCGCGACTATTCAGAAAAGATGGATGGGTATATAAAATCGTCCATACAAAACAAACATATGATATACTTTGTGAAAGAGGAACTGACATCCGTATATCCTACAATCGTTCGCGTTTATAATAGATATTAGTATTTCTTCTGCCTCGTATTCTTTTCTATCCTTATTCTGAGCAAATGTAGAAATTTTCACCGGCGTATATTCTCAAATAACTCGATATATCTAAGACATCTGAGTCGACAGCCTTTCTCATATTACTCCATTTCAATTTTGGGTTCCTTCGGGGTTAAATTAAATTAGGTAACTGTAGTAGGTACTTTCTCCTTCACTGTCTGTCCTCCAATCCTAATTGCCGATGAATGGATGGAATTTTAATTAAAATTACACTATTCGTATTTTCCTAAGCATTTTGAAAACACAATTATTATAAATCCAGTACGGGGCTTATACACACTGATAATACATTGAATTTCCAATTTGATTTTCGAACTCCATTCATTGATTGGCTATTGTCAATAGCGGGATTGGTGCCCTGTTTGTTATTCTTGTCTGATGGGACACATCAAGGCCAAAATCTTTTAAGCATTTTGCCAACACAATAATTGGAGATTCATTGTACTGACCATGAGTGTTTCGCCCCGTACTGAACTTCCAATTATTGTCTTGGCAAAATGTTTAAAAAATATGCACATTTGATAATAATATATCTTCTCTGTCATCATCTGTGAGAATATATATTATAATATAAAGATTAGCACACCCTGGATAAAGAGAAGCGAGAATTTTTCTTAACAATTTAATACTAAGTTATTTTAAATCATTCTGAAAATGTCATGTGTGCCTATAATCTGTGCCATTACTGTCTCTATTAAACTTTGAAAATGTAAATTATAAGTTTTAAGGTAATTGTACTGTTGGTGTGCTTAATAAATAAAATAAATAAATACAGAATCGTCCACTTGCGATTTGCGAAAAACAATTTTGGGCATTTTAATAATACAGAACCTTACACTTGTGAATTCTACTCGTTACTGACGGGCTTGCTTAAGGTTTAATCTTTGCTACACGATCTTGTATCTTGTAAAACAAGTTAGGTTAGACGTAGGTGCTGCTGTAGACCACAAGTCACTAAAGAATATCTAGTCAAAAACAACCTTATCCTCCTTGAAATAAAGCAGCTGTTTACATTTTCCATGCCGCTATTGAACGCACTTCTCAAACTTACCTGATTCCGCAGAATATTATTAATTCTATATTTAGCCGTCAGCCCTACATCAAAATGTGGTTAAAATGCGTCATATTTGACATTTCAAAGTCGTGAATATTTTTGCAAAGCAAAGTAAATAGTTCCGCTTAATACTTTTGCTAAATATAATTAATTCACCAGCAGTAGGTAAAAAAAGAAATGAGATAACTTTCTAGATAGATAACTATTCCGCTTTTTAACTTTCCTTTGTAATAAGAAACCCAAGTGCATTTCAATTTCAGCTTTTTTTTTAACAGAATGTGATTGTTGGATAGAGAGAAAAAATAATGTTTTTAAATATCTATGTCAGAAGGAGGGTAATTACAACTATGACGAATCTAGTTATGACCTCAGCGGATTTCAATGGAAACATTTGAGACTGAACAGTACACATTTGATAGACATTTAATTCAAACAGTGATACTAGTGTTACTAAGAAACAGAGGTAAATAACAATACATTATATTCTCAAACAAGAATATTTAATCACATAACACAACATACATTGTTTATTTCTAGTTAATAATTTATTATTCTCAAACCTTGGTTTAAAACAACGATCTACACGGGTTCGCTGTACCACATAGATTACGTTGGTATTCGTAAGCCAATTAACGGTGCACTTCTAAGAATTCCTTTTAGACGTAGGAACACCGTTCTTGGCCAGTTGCCAGTTAAGTCCTTTCATTGAATTACTTCGTGCTTCATGTCACTAGTCCGCTTTTACACACTGGCCCTGCACTTTAACGAAACCTTTGGGACACTCGTCTCCATTAAACGATGATCGTGGAGGCACATCTATTTCATTCTCACTTGTCAGTGCTGTTTTCATTGTACTTGGCGTATCACTATCCGCAGTCACTTTTGACGAATTGGAAGTAAATATTGTACTGTCTTTTGTTTCGAAGTTCTTGTTGTAATTTAAATGTTCACTATTTGTATGTTTGTAGGTGTCGTTAACAGTGTTGTCCAAAGGTCGATTCATGTTGACGTAAAGTTTCCGTTTCTGTTGCTTCTCTGTCACGGTCAGCTGCGGAAGGTTGAGGTTGTCACTTCCGTCGAGTATTTGCGGATGTTGGCGAGCAGGTGGTCTTGGCGCGTTGGTATACAGGCGAGGCGGCTGCGGAGTTCGGGACTCACTATACTCCCGATGACTAACTCTTTGATCAGTCACAGGGATCGAAGGACGATAATTTGACACTTGTGAGACGTCTATCCCTCGGCACTGGATTTTTCCTACTGCTAATAATGCGAGCACAATGAATAATGAGGACATGATAGCCGATAGGGTTATTGACAAATAATTAGGAACTTTGAATTGACTTAGATATTAGCTTCTTTGAGTCTATAAAATAATTTGTTAAACTTATAGCAATACTGCGTTGAATAAGGTGTTTGTCAAGAAACAGCTGAGGCCGGAATAAGAAATCTGTTTGTTGTTCATTCCGCGTCACGCTTTTTGCACTTAAGGCGAAGACTCTTTGCTATGTGGTTTAGTTCATACAGTAACGGCAACTAAACACTTTGTAGATCACAACCGCACTTAAATACAAGAATTACTAGAAATTATTTCTACATGTTATTAGGCCAAGTTTCATTTTTTTCCCAATGACTCACTCGAATAGCGGGTAAACCTTGTTTGAAGATTCTACATATTTAATTAGCATTCTAGAATCTCATTTTGCAAAATTTTATAAAAACGTAAACATCAAAGATCTTTTTATTATTCGCCATTCGTGTAAGTGGCATTAAACTCAACCTAATACCCCAAGGTCAGATACCTAACATCATACCTAAATACTGTACCTAAGTTACTAAGAACTTATCTTTCTTAGTAAGCAATGTTAATGTTACTAGTTACCAAGTACCTAATTAATAATAACCAAAAGTCATATAATAAAAAAAGGGCATCTAAGGTACCTAATGATCGAGTGTAAGTTTGACTCGCAACACTCAGGGCTTCCAACAAATAGGCTGTGAAATTTGTAAAAAAATGAAAACTTATCCAATTTATGAACCTAAATAGCAACTATGGCTTAACATACATTTTTATTTTCATTATGCGTTGTTAAATTTGCAACAGATACTCATCATAATGTGAAAATTTCATCTGTCTCGGCTGTATCTATGAGATACAGCTTCGTGACAGACAGATGGACAGGTAGCATGCCTATCTGCCCGATCTTATTTAGTTTCTCGTAAAATTTACAGGCTGATTAAAGATATATTAGATTTTGCTTTTGATTTTTATTCATTTCGATTAATTGTAATATCCAGCTTTGTAATAAAACATTCACACTATTACAACATGCTGTATTCTCTTTAAATGTGTAATTATGTTTTATTGATGAAGCTATGATCTGACGATTGTCTTTACAATAACAGGTAGTTGAGGCACAGATTAATAGTTGAAGGTAAAATACAATGTTATATTTTTTCTTGAGATTATATAAAACTAAGAAAAATACATTATTATTAGTAATTTGATATGTAGTGTAAGTATGTACCTTAAATATTAACACGTAGGTAACTTAAAAAAAAACAAAACCATTAATTAATATTAATTTATTAAGTTGTTAATAGGCTATTTTTAAACACGGACAAATGTCGTCATTGAGCATTTATTACGGTTTAAAACACTTTAACTATTATGATTACGCATTCGTGTATCAGTTTGTCAGTAACTGGTTTGTTTACGGGTTGTCTATCCTGATATCTAGTGCCAAATCTTCGTCATTGTCCTCCGCCGGTATTGGTTTACTGTTAGTCTCTCTTTTGGGGGCATTGACTTCAATTTTGTCACCACTATAGATGTATTCGTTGCCGCCAAGTGGCACGAAAAGAGGATACACTTCTTCTTCAGGCCGTAGTGTTGTTGTTGTTTTTTCCTTTTTCGGTTTTTGAGTTGTCGGGATAGGGGCCTTAGTTGTGAATTCCGTAGTCTGCTCAGAAGGGGGTCGATTATTAAAACCATTGTTGTTTTGATTTTGATTTGGGTTTCCAAATTGGTTGTTCGGGTTTCCAAAATTGTTATTTGGGTTATTAAACTGATTGTTGGGATTTCCAAATTGGTTATTCGAGTTTCCAAACTGGTTGTTGGGGTTACCATTCTGGTTATTCGGGTTTCCAAATTGACTGTTGGGATTTCCAAACTGGTTGTTAGGGTTGCCGTTCTGATTGTTTTGATTCCCATATTGATTGTTGGCGTTGCCGTTTTGATTGTTTGGCTTCCCATATTGGTTGGTAGGGTTTCCGAACTGGTTGTTATTGTATCCATTTTGGTTGTTTGGCTTTCCAAATTGGTTGTTGGGATTTCCGAACTGGTTGTTAGGGTTACCGTTTTGGTTGTTCGGGTGCTCAAATTGGTTGTTATTATTGCCATACTGATTGTTCGGATTGCCATAGTTAGGCCTGTTAAAGTTGTTGTTACCTTGCCCGTTTTGGTTCCACGGTCCTTGTTGGTTATTCCCGTTTCCATATTGATTATTTGTGTCCCAGTTACCATTGCCGTTCTGATAATTGTTATTCGGGATTTTATTTCCGTGTCCGTGGTGGTAAGGGTTGTGGTTGTGTGGTGGACGGTTATTATTGTTATGTCCGGGAGGGCCGTATCCGTTGGGTCCGGGTGGTCCGACATCGTTACCCGGCCGTACATAGGGTGGTCCAGGGGGTCCCGGCGGTCCCGAGTCTGAGTCTTCCACAACGACTACAACAGTTTCTGTGGGATTACCTGGCTTCGGTCCTCCATACGGTGGCCGGCGATTTAATACTTGCGATACACCTCCCAAAAAAGCACCAGCGACATCGTGAGCTCCATGCAAAATACCTTCTATCAGACTTCCATTGCACTCATAACTCACTAGTACTACACACAATGTCAAGTATATTGTCTTCATTATAATTATACTAAAAAATATAACGTGCAAGAGATGCGTCCGCGTCGGACTAAGTGCGTTGTTCGTTTACGTATGTACAGCTAAGGAATCATCTTCATAATAAAACAGCTAATAAGAAAAACCTGTTCAGACTAAGATACAAGTTTATACGAAAAAATGATTTAAATTAAGCTAGACAACACATCACAAATTAGTGGTTTTCAAAACTCGACCGATTATTATTTTAAGTAGGTTGTATAATTTCGGTTGGAGGTAATTTATAAAAAATCACTTAATGAATAGTTGCTAGAATTGTATTTGTTTTAACATTTTTTGTATTTGTTTATACATGAAATGGAAATGACTTCAGGTTAATAGATAATATTGTGTGTCTAGGTAATAACTACACATTTCAATAAATATTAGATGAGAATGTCTATCACATCATCGGCACCATCTTTCCTAACGTCAAAGTCGTAATCGTAATTGTCATTTTTATCATGTTTTTCCTGTTTCGGTGTCCGCTTTGTACTCGATGCTTGAGACGGTGAACCGGCGATACGTATCGCAGGTTTCTTTAAATTTAAACTTGTTTCCCCATTTGCATTCTGTTCACCTTGATTTTGAACTGGAGGTCGTAGGTTTGGCCATCCATTGAGGGGTGGATAAGGTCGCGGACCGAAGTCTGGTGGCATAAAATTATTTGTTACGTTAATATTAAATATTGAAGTCAACGTTTGAGTTATCTTGTTCATAATATTCCGTATCATTGTGTTTGTATATTCGCTTATGTTGTGGTAGTTGTTGGCTGGATTATAGACGTTTATGCCGACTGGATTTGTTCGGTCAGTTCCAGGTATTTCTATATGAACGCCGGGACCAGGAGCATGAGGCCTTTTTTGTATAACATCCAATAAAACATCGTCTATGGAGCCAAGGTCTTTGTTTATCACTTTACCAGCCAAAATACACTTCGAAACTACACAAAACAGTGTAACATGCACTAATAACATTTTTTAAAACGGAATGCGCCCAACTTTTATGAATTTTAAATTGCTACTGATTTATGAAATAGAATTTTGTGACGACGCCTTGCTAATTATTTTTCGATTAAGTTGAATGATACCCTAATGACAAGTTAATACTGCAATTAATGTAATAGCGAAAATAATTTATTTATGCGTTTGAGAATTCTTTGAAATTGAGAATCGCGTACGATCTACTAAAACCGTACTTAAAACTTAGTGTGATTCTTTTTTTTTAGAAAGAAATCTTTCTGAATTTAAGCAATAAATTGTTTGAAGTTGCGGGACTGTTGCTCGTCTGTCAATACGGATTATAATATTGTGGTCAGGTAAACCTATTTAAATTAGTGGACACAGTATTCTCCTCACACATCACAAGTATATGTCTACATAATGTACAAGTATAAAGTAGGTAGGTAATGTAGAGTACAAGCGTATAAGTGCATACATTTTAAATTGGAGGATCTATCTGACTTGTTTATCTGCACATTGATTGTAAGCAGAACAGATAACTGTGAACCAATTCCGCTATTTAAAATGGCTGATAAATGAATGACACAATTCGTATTGTCCTTCTTCATCGGCCGTTGTAAATAGCGTAATTGGGGTCCTCATATTACAAATAAGATTTTCTGGGCCATTTAGCTCCTAATGGGATAATACAATTAAGTACAATATTTTAACGATAAGAAGCTCTTAAGTAACGGCTTAGCATTTGAAATAAGGAAGCAACTCAGTAAGTTTAAATATGTTATTTACATGAATAATTTGTTCTTATTATTGTATAGTTTAAAGTTCATACCGGTTTGGAATATTTTTTTCGTTTTTCCTCTTATTAATAGACACGTACACCGTGTAGACATTACGAGAAAAGCCATGTTTTGCTGCGATTGACCGCAAGTGGCGTCTCACTGATGATATGTTTAATAATGTGAACCAGACGTACAAACTATACAGACAATAATATTCCACTCTAGATGAGGTAGCTCTCCTCTTTTCTCCTAAGCGTATAAAACGTTCCTATTGAATATGAGTAGATAGGTACCTACTTGTGTTTTAGATGGGGTGCACCGTGCATCTAAAGTCTTTATATCATTGTGACGTCTTAAAAGCGCCTGGAATATTTGAACTAAAAACTTTTTTTTTCTTTTGCGAACCTCTGTAACATGCTTCGAAACTTTCTTGTGGTAGGTTCTTCCCCGACTAACTCAGTCGTCGGTGCAATAATTATTTTTAAAGTATTCTTCAATAAACATAAAAGAGGGTTACGACCTATAATTACAGTGTAACACCAACAGCAACTAATACTTTAGTATATTTAGCACTGTAGTGTGAAATAGGAAATACGGATCTCAAATATGGAGGTGTAAGAACGTAGCTATTCTGAAAAAAAAACATAGGTCATCATTGGTTAAATGACATAGTTCGTCACGGCAGAATAAGTTTAGAAAAACTGGAGGTAAGTGTTTAAGAAGCAAATTGAAAAATTAGCCAAAAAACGTTTTAATCCAAAATAGGGTTTGGACGGTAGGAACTAGTTCTGTTTGTAGATACTAGACTATTATTAAAACCGTCAAAAGTAACCGCAAGTGTAGGTAACAATATGTACTTTCATTTCCGGTTCATGGCTGCGAAATAACTGTCTTGTCGATGTTTTTCTTTTTTTCTTTGACTCTTTTCAATATATTTTTTTGCTTGATTGTTAGATATTCTTGTCCAAAAACGTAACATGTTTTTATATGATTTAGATATAGGTTGATTGACCGGACCGAGTGGGGAAATCGAAATGAGTCCTCTGCTTTACAGTGAGACGGTAACGGCTGAAAACAAAATAGTTTAGATGTGTGATAGACAAGAAAATCTAGGCAACCAGCAAAGATTTTCTTGTCTATTATATTATAGTTCATTTCTTGACTGATCAGGCCTAGTATGAAGTTATTTTTTTGTCGGCCCGGACTTCAACTGTAGGTAATTCAAATATCGCCAAATTGGTAGTAATTATTTTTTATTATTCGCTTGAATCCTTGAGGGCTTAGTAATAAGATTGGGATTTGCAAACCTTACGAATCCTTGGACGTGACTATAGTGTCCAACTGTAGGTAGTAACAGTTGTCGGTAGGGTAGGTGTTACGACCAACTTCCCTACGTGTTTGGGCAATCAAAGTCGACCTACGCCAATTTGTATTTGTATGATAAAAAATAAAGGGATAATACTACTGCTATAGACATACCAATTCAATTATTCATATTTTAAATTATTCATTCTCATGGCTCATATACTAAGATCAACTTTATTAATTAATCCTTCGTGCAAGGTGCCAAGCACGAGGTAGTTTCCCCGTCAGTTGCTACAAACAAAAAATGAACACAAAAAAGTGTTTTAAACATGAATTTGATTAATCTGGTGTCATACTTTGATTAATGATTACGAGATATTTTAATGAGTACTCATGAATTACTCAAGAAGTATAATAAAGGTCTGTTGCTTAGGAATATAATGACCCTAATGGTACAGATACTGTTCAAAAGAACTCGTTTTTGTTTAATTAGGCAGTTCGAATTTTTAGGGCCAGATATTAAAATGCTGGCTCCCAAATGGAATTTGGATTTAAATTACACTATTCGTATTCTCCTAAGCATATTGCCAACACAATAATTGGAAATTCAGTACGGGGTGGAATACCGACAGTTAATTTCCAATTATTGATTTGACTAAATGGAAAATATAAAGTGTCCAATTAAATCCAATTGCCATTCGTTCATTCATCGGCCATTGTAAATAGCGGAATAGGGGCCCTGATCTCTGACTAAACTAACCTCCTTGTTCCAGCGTTTTGTACACATGAATGGTTCCTTAAAAATCAACTCTTTAAACTTGGATAGAAATAAAACAAATCACACCTTTAGTTGAACTGTATTATTTAACAAGAATTTTAAATTGTGGAGACAATGTTGAAGTGCGCTTTATGTGATTGACAGATTTGAAAATATTATTGGCAAAAAATCTAATTTCGTCATAAGATTATTTTTTCGCGAAGATTACATTCAAAATGAGAGATAGAGATATTATAGTTTTCAACTGAAGATCCGTTTTTTTTCAGATTCAATAAAAAGATATATACGCTTATAAAAGACTAAATTAATGTAAGAACTATAAGTTTCTTGATAGTTGATTAGTGTCCAGGCTTGAATTCTTTAGTGACTTTATTACGTCATTATTAATTGTCAAAGAATTAAAAATACAATCTAAACAAAGGTAAATAAAGAACTACATATCAATCACACTAAACGCACATATAAATGTTAACAGAATAATAAAGTACAATAAGTTTTCAGTGTTAGTAAATGAAGTTGGAAACACCTCTACAGACATAAACAGTTATTAAGTACCCGTACAAAAACAATGACTTATCTTAACATTTGGCTTTAATTATTTCATACACATATAACCACAGACCAAGAAATATCTAGAGGTTACGAAAAATTATGAGTCTCATATTGATAAATAAATACACATTCAGTGTTTTAAAAAAAGTAGATTAAGAGTATCCACATATTGGATTGGCTGCATTCAAATAGTCTTTTTCCTTTTTTTGCTAATGGCAATGGACTAATTGTTAAACCATTTAAGCAATTTCCGCCCGTGTCGTGTAATGACAACACATGGGTCCTTTTTTTAACAGGTCAGTCATAATTTTTGAGCTAGTCAGATATAATTGCGAACCCATCGACGCAAAAGGATAAATACTGTAATTAAAAATTCAGATTTTTATTAGGTACATGCTAGATTTTCCTTTTGATTTCGTTGCTAATATTCAGAGTGTTATCTACTCTTCCTTGGTCTGTGGAATTCAAATAAACACCAACATGGCGGCTAAAAATAAAATAATTTTGATTATAATACTTTGGACTAATTTTCGTAACACAATCGACTGAATAATTTATTTAGTTGAACTGTTTTAAATTACATTCATTACATTATGTTATATACAATCTTAGGTGGTAGTAAGGCACATATTTCCACTTAAAATGTAATTGATTACACGGCTGACTCTAAACACATTGTTACATGCAACTACACACATAAAACTGACTGAATTGTAGTTATTAATAATTTCTTAGGGATTTAACAACTTTTGTCCTAACAGACACTGGAAACCATTTATGTCAATTTCTCTCGAAGTCTTAATCTTATAATTTCCTTTTCAAATAAACAACAATACTTAGAAAGGTAATTATTGATTTGCATTTTTAAATTAAGTTTTAAAATAGAATATTTTAACTGTTTCGTTTTTTGGTTTAATAATGTACCAACATACATTACCGTTGTAATAAAATGACTAGGTATTCACTTGCAATGCGACTCACGTGTCGTTGTATATACCGACTGCAAGATTGTGGAGTTTATTTTCCTCTTACATGTTAAAGGAATTCGTAAATTGCCTCATTCATTGCATGTATTGTGCTTGTGCTTTGAATCGCTAATACCTGTATAGGTAATTACGACTTTTTAAAATGTACTAGTAGTTGTATGCAGTGAAAGGACAAAAGTAACGAATCGTGTTTATCAAATTACGTGATGTGTTATTTTTAATTTATTGTGAATAATATGTTAAACTGATAAGAATTTTAAAAGATGCTTGACGTCTTGATAGACTTAATTTTATAGCTACTAAATATATTTGCAATTCCAAATGGCTTACTTAACGAAATAATAAAATATTCCCTCCTTATCATTTGATGCGCTATCTACCCGCGACGTAACAAAATATTATAGCACCATCTTACAGTTAGTCACTCGACGATCGCCGAGACACTCTGATATAAATTCGGTCACAGTTTCTACACTATAATTAGACACGAACATTAACTCTGTATAATAGTTTAGGTGATGAACACATGTCATGATGTAAGTCTACCGCACTGGGAGCACTCGTGGTTTATATGCTGACGTTGTCGCTGATGGTGGAGATGTTCCGGGCGGCGAGGGCCGGGTGTACGGGGCAGGGCGCGGTGTCGGCGGGGGCGCGCGGCGGGGGCGCGGGGGCGCGGGGGGCGCGGCGCGGGCGGGGCGCGGGCCGGGGGCGCGGCGTGTCGTGCACCTTGCGGGAGGCGGCCGCCGCGCGCCGTCAGTCCAGCACGTGCTTGATCTTCACGTACAGCACGCACGAGAACAGGAACCCGAAGATGGGGATCACCGCCATGCCCACGCCCACCGCCGCCAGGATTATCAAGTGGTCCCGTATGTGGTTTGTGAATTGATGGATGCAACCCTGCAAAGTAATAAGGAAATTGTGATACCGTGTCATTACATGATAGTCCGAAAATATTCAGTGTAGAGATATCTCTTTCACAGGTGACCCATCAAACATAACATAGATGTAACATAACCGTGGATAGAAACAAAAAAAAAATTCGTTTCGCAAAAGAGTTTTGAGTTAGTCTTTTCATGGGAACCTAAAAACTTTTAGCAAGCTAGATGTTACCAGATAAATCAACTTACATGATAGTATATATTAGAGGGGTGGTCTCTCTGGCCACAACGGTTGGTGACAGTCTTGCAGCAGGAGTCTGGCACCAGTAGCCGCGGGTCGTGCTCGTGCCACGGACTATGCCGCCAGTCCGAGTAGCGAACTGCACCACAGCATTTAAACTGGAAACGTTACATTTTATCATTATTTACTATGCACGCAATTATGAAAAAAAGTAACCTATATTGAATAGTCCCTAGCCGACATCGATAGCAAATTATTCGTAAAATTATCGTATCTGTAAAGCTCATAAATGTACCTACACAACGTGTCAGGAAAGTCCACTTTCTCAACAAAAACCTTATCCCAGCACATTCTCAAAATCTGAAAATTAAAGTGGTACAGTTTAAAATACTAACAACTATTGTATAAAATATCTATGTTAGTCTGTAAGGCTTATGTGTATGGGCCTTAGTAGCCTGATAAAAAATGATTTATTATTTTTATTAACCTTGAGTCAAGAAAAAGGACGATTGATACGACACTCGCCATCAAAAAAACATAATACTGAATCACCAATGGTCATGCAAATCAGCATATTAAGATTCAGACATTTTTATCTAGAAACAAAGCTAAAAGACAATGGCTTATATGTATTTGATATGGTTAATTGACTATCATCGAAGGCACCATGATTGACTAAATTTGTTTATTACGTCATCAATTCCGGAGATCGACTGAACAATTGACTTTACGAGCCTAGCGATACGGTATATCTGACCGGTCAGCAGTAGTAAGTAACAAAAGACTTTATAAGAAAGGGGTAAGGTCTATTTTCACTTGATTTATGTAACGGGTTTGCCGTCCATTGTATGTAGTGACAATTCATACTCATTTTCTGTGATGAGTGAATTGTTTACTACAAACATTGTATAGTAAACGATCGAGCACGAGGCAGCTATGAGAATTCTTTTATTGTCGGGCGCAGGGCCAAGATTATATCACTCTTGTGTGATTCTGGCTAAATATAGACAAGTTCTGTTTAGGCTTGTAGATAAACGATTGTTCGTGATAATGTTTTTTTTAAATAGCTATTTAAAATTAGGGCCTCCAAAAGACAGTCTGATTGTCAGATTGTGTAGTACCTTAAGCGCGGTGCTGAAATAAATATGTTTCACTAATTGCCGTGCAAGAAACGACTATATTCAGCACCTAAACGCCCTACCAGCATAACAGATCGAAAGAATAAGATGATAAAGAAGAGTTTAGGCATTTCATAGACTACTGGTACAATTTTTCAAAACTTTTATGTCCCATTTGGCAGAGGCCTGCCCGAAACGCATTTACAATATCCTAGTAGCGGTAAGCTTTCCATTCCGGTACCGCATTATGGGCCATACATGCACTGTGCGTGACGAGACCTGAATAAGCAATACTTTAATATTTCCTAAAAGCCATCCTCCTTACCTCAGTCTGCATCTGGTCCACTGCATCGGTGACGGTGGTATCCAGCGCGTAGTTGGATAGGAAGGTGTTATTCATCTCTGCCCTCAGCTCATCCTCCACTGCCACCTCGTAGTAGTACGCTAGCCCCCCAGCGCCCACCTCCAGAATGAAGGTTATTAGCAGGAAGTATGTGTACTGGAAATTGAATAAAAAAATACACTAGGGAATTTCCACTTGTGTCCTTTTGGGATGGCAAAGGGTTAAGGTCTAATGCTATGATCAATGCAAATGTTGGCTATTAAAAGATTCATTTCAGTTGGGTATTTCATAAGTACAAAATAAAGGAATTTATCTATCAAACAGTCACACTATCGTACAATCTCCATGCTCTGAAACCGTAGTACCGTAACGTACTGTGCTTGTCATTCATATATGATTACTCGGAAATTCTGAAACTATTTAAGATGAATTATATATCATTTATTGACGCACAATGTTACCCCTTGCCATATTTGGCAATTGGTAACATTATGGGGTATGGGATCTATAAAATAGCAAGAGAGATCTGTCTCTACTTTATAGATCCCATACCCCTGTTGCAATACTAGTGCTTCCAGCGGGTTTGTTCGAAAGGGTTAAGACGGTCCGTTGTGTTTTAATCAGTAAAAGTCCCACACTTTTTTCCGCTCGACCCAAAGCGTGAGGAGTCATATAATGATTAACTATCCGTAAAATATTACTCACGCATAACAAGCTGGTTCTGTTCTCAGTCTTGAGGCCGCAGCAGCCGAGGGCGCAGAGCGGCACGCCCATAGCCCCGGCTATGATGAGCAGGTACGCTATAGCTGGGTACGTCGGCGTCGGCAAGAGAGATACGAAGCGATGCCGGTAGGAGACGGTCCATGCTCCTACTCCAAGTACGCCGGCGCCCGCAAACTGATAGAATTAATATTTAAAACTGTGTTAGATAGGCTTATAAACAAACTAGTCGTTGCCTGTTGCTACAAATCGAAAATGTTCCCACGGTATTATAAAATCGGGATAAAAACTATGAAGTCGGTTGTAGGCCTTTGTTGTTAAAATAATATTATACTTACTACTTACTCTGCATTATTGTATATATTGATAAGTAGATATCGATTACTATGGTTATATCACCATTCAGTATGATAAAAAAGGTTTCATCAATGTAATGTTTTACTGTGGCTGAATGGGTGATTAGATTGACTAACTTATAGTTTACGGATAGGTCCTCGTTGTTAGAGGAAACTTTCGTCAAGTGTGAGTCTATATGGTCCTCGCTATGCCTTATGCACAAAGGGTCTAAAATTGCTTGCTTATTAATTTCGGGCATAGGTCTCTTACGACATTACCACGCCACGGTGAGTCACGCGTTGTTTATATTAAAGTCTTATGCAAGAGTGACGAGTGGCTGTTATCTATAAAAGTAAGATTATAAAGTTGTTTGCTTTGTTCTTTCTTATGAAGATAATTATATGCGATAAGTAATAGTCCGAGAATGAGTTATGTAGTTAAATTTTACACGTTAAAATGTATTAAAAACTTTTTTTTGCCCACATTTTTGCTTGTGTAGATTTCGGTTATTTCGGTAAAAAGCAGCTGACGCCTTTTTTGAAATTTGAACTCACCTGTTTTAATTTTTTTTCTGAATCGGCAAATTGGTTTATTTACCAAAGCGTAAGAAATGGATTTACTTAAAAATAATAAGGAACTATGTTTTATGATTTAAAAATTACACGCACAAGTACGCAATCAGATATTTTAATAATCTAAGCAATTAATAAAATTGTTTGGTTTAAACTAATAGAAAACCCACACAGTTATAGCACTGCCACTATCAATTTGTATTACGTGTAGAGGAAATTCAATTAATTTCAATTGCTCCGACGTTTTGTTTATTTCAATATAAATTGAATATTAATATTACAATACTAAAAAGTAGTAGAGTTTGCATATTTTCTCTTGTTTTACATTGAAGGCCAGTTAATACGTTTTTGTAATCTATAGTATATTTTTTTATGACAAGTTAGGATAAGCCCGCCACACTTGCTTTCCATTGAAACTCCTGTAAACCGGGATCAACAATGATACCAACGAAAACCGCTTGGTGTATCCCCGGGAAACGTGTGACTGTTTAGGAACCCACAAAGAAATAAATCAGAGGATGTAAATAGCAGGAAAAATTAATCTTTTATTAAAAACATATTAACTAAATTACAAAAAAAAAAAGTAATTAATAATGAGGAAATAATTCATAACGAAAATGTGTTTGACAAGTTCAAAACAAACGATGATCAAAATAAGACATCGAAAAAGGCTTTCATACCTCTGAAAGTCTGAATTCTAATTAAATAAAGTTTTAACTTCATACGGAAAAGACAAAGTCTAAAACTAAATTACAACGTCATTTTCGCTTCATAACAAGTCCTTGATGTTATTCTATACTATATAAACACCTCTTGAAATCCAATCATAAAGGACATATAGGTATATCGAAATGTTTCGTGGGTTAACAAAGACGGGGCATGACCATGAAAAGATTATGACGATGGGGTACTGAGGCGTTTTAATCCCACATTTAATCTGTTTAAGTAAAGTGTTTAAAAACGATGCTGCTGAGTCAATGTTTACCTATTGTGTCAAATGAAGTTAGTATTATGGTAACATTGGTAACTGGTAGTTCAGGAATTGATTCATTAAAGTATTGCAATAACCTAAATAAGGATCTATCGTCTTCAGTTTAAGTTAAAGCAACTTATTTTGCGTTAGAAGTATATTTCAGACCTAAAGTTATTAACATGAAGGTTTCCAAGCGCCTGAAGTAGGCCTGTTTAAAATAAAAATATTTTGATTTTGAAGTGATCGATTTCACCACAAATGACTTTCTACATTCCCTCTGCTTACATTTATCACCATCTTGTGTACTCGATTCTAGTCCCACACAATATGCGAATAAAACTACACCTTGCTACATCAAGATAAAACCAACTCATTTAAACATACATTTTAATAACTGTTGTAGAAAATAATACATGTACGCGGTCGTGATAGACGTAATCGCTCGATAAGAATTAACTGTGCATGTCATTTGCTTAACAATGGACTTCCACGGTAGGTTTGTAGAGCGTAAGGGTGAGACCTCCGTGTCAAAAGCATAGCGAAGCGGAAAAGTGAAACTACTTTTATTCATAAAGATAAACATTGTAACGTTTACTGGGTTTAATAGGTGTATGTAGTTAGATTTTAGCTGCTTTCGGACAATAGTTTGGGATTCTCTATCTTTAATATTATAGTTAAAAGGTTTTCCTTGTTGTATGAGTATCAGATTACATTAAAATTTGAAGGTGTTCACTGTTCTAAATCCCAAAATCATCAATATTGGAAGAGTGAGTATGAATATTTAACTTTGCGCGGGATAAAAACAGAGCATGTTATTTTACTCTATTTCGCAATTCTTATAACTATCTTATTAGTCTCATTTCTACATAATTATTATTGTAATACATACCAAGAATACCACATTAAAGATGTGCAGAACGCATTTCAAGAAGTTCACACTACAGCAGTCTGCGTCTCTCGATTTACGCGGCTTAACTTTCTTCTTTTTGGCCAGTAGTGCGCTGCCATCTTTTTTCTTTTCTTCCGCCATTTTCTTTTCTAGTATCAGTTACGCGGTATTCTTTTGCTTCACCTTATTTCTCTTATATTCATGATCGATTTTAGTTCTGTAAAAAATAAAACAAGATACATTAGTTTTTGTGAAATGCATATTCATAGTAGGTTAAATGTATATCAAAATACTTACAGGTCACAATCACTAGTTTTCTATTCAATTGTGTGGGATTACATTGAAAGACAAAAAAACGAATTACATTGTTTATTAATTATATTTCTAAAATAGCTTATAAAAGTGGAATATAGTACAACACTTATTCTAAATAATTATACAACAAAATGTCTCAAAATAATTGATCCATAGTTAGTACATGTAATAAAATAAAAATATGTATACATAATAAAAAAATTGTATTATGAAGACCTTGTAAGAGTGCGAAAAATATATACAGACAATTTGAGTTTATCAAAATTAAAAAATAATGACGTATTATTTATCATTATCATACTTTACATTCAGTCCTTAATTTCATCACAATGTAAATTCACTCTATGCAACCTTATTTCAATACTGCCTTTTAATCCTTTGGATTTAATAATCATTAATTTTATTATGAGGAATAAATATGGGTCTATTAAATTTACACAATAAGAAATCGAAGTACTGTTAAAATACAATTTTGATAATTATCCAATATTTTATGATTATTTATTAGTTTTATCAGAACTCATAAATAAATGCGCCTAAATTCATACTAATTGGGTCTCGATTGATGTAAAAGTTATACATATTCTAGACAATTTGTATAAATTATCAATGAGAAGTAGTTATCACAACCTGCCCATTGTCAAATTATAAAAAGCATACCCTGGCACTAGTTAGCACTAAATAGATAAAGTTTAGCTCATAATAAAGAGTTCTGTGATGGATCTATTATACAGCTATTAGTTCGTTATCAAATCCTTGGCAAAATTGTGTCTTATTCGTCGTCATAGTATTTCAAAGTAGTTTCTAATTTATCAACGATTTTTTTGTAGAAGTGTATTTGCTGTCTCAAGAATTTTTGCATTGTGGCATTCAGGTCTTTAGTTCTCTCGGCTTTGAAGTGATTGATTTCGGCAACGAGGGCATAGGATACGACGTCGGTCCGCCGGAGTACTTCGTTCAGTTGGGCTATTTCCATTTTGTTTTCAGCAGTTAGTCTCTCACATTCCCGCTTTTTCTGTACTGCACTTTTGTGGGTGCCCAGCACGTCAGGGAAACCTCCCACCACACCCTTGTACAGATGGAATTTATCACCGAGCGGTTCCCAATCGTATTTGGGATGTTCGTCGTACATTCGACCCATGTCGATGTATGCGCTGCCAGTCATTTTAATAGCAGTGGTGAGTTTTGATGTCGACGCTAATGACCCTTCGTCCAGGCTTAGTGAAGCAGCTAAACTACAGAATGCCTCTCCAACTTTCTGGCAATCAGCTTTGTAAGGGCCCTGCAGCTTCTTAGTGTGTGCTATACACATGCTAGAGACAGACTTGACGGATGTGTCCATACTGGTTATGAACATATGGCATTGTTCTGTTATGTGGTCCACTTGAGACTGTAATAAAGCTTTTTCAGGTACTACAATTGATATGCAATAATTTAGACCTATTAAGGGATCCCTTTCAGCCTGTCTCTTGCCAGCTTTCCACCGCTTCTCATCAGTACAGGTGAGAAAGTGTTGCCATACCTCACACTTTGATAGCACTGGGTGCCTGCACATCCAGTCTACAAATTCTTGAAGTTGGACTCTTCTGCGCTCTATCAATTGTTCATCATATCTGCCAGATATTTGTTTATCTGGCAATGGTGGTATAGGAATGAGAGTAAATTTCTCTTGCAACCTCTCATGTAGCCAATCAAAGTGCTTGTATCTTCTAGATACTTGAATGTTGTTGAATGATGGGGTCAACTGGTAAGCAATGAAACTTTTGATACCTTTAAACTTGGATTCCTTTTTTGGAGAAGCTACAGTGACAGTGTAAGGTTGTGTGATTGGCCACCATTCATACCTGTCCTCTTCTTGAACAATGTACACCTTTTCTGAATCCCGCACTTCAACATTTAATGTGGCAAGTAAATAGCTTTCTCCACTGACTTTAGACGAGGGTGCAAATTTATTCTTTCTAACTGTTCCCACTGAGGATCCATAGTTGGAGGCAGTCTCTTCTACATGGTGGTTATAGTCACTTATAGGCATTCCTGGAAGAGGAGTCAGCTGCTGGTTGTATTGTTGCTGTTGTTGAGCCTTGCTTTGTTGTGGTACAGGGCCAATTTCAGAGTATGTGTCGTCATCCCAATCATCATCCCAGCCGTCTTCATGTGAGGTACCTCTTTGGAAATTACTATCACCAGCACTGAACTGTTGGTCGCCCCAGTCATCAGTGGCTTGGTCGTACCTGGGTGCAGCTGGTGCTGCCTTAGTCTGGATAGACTCGTCTGGTGCCAGTTTACGAACATATGCAGCAGGAAATAGTCCTGTTTCTCCCTTAGCATTCTTTCCCTCCCACCATCCTTCACCAATTTCAGTGTTAACTAATGTCAGTATCTCTCCACAGGTGATTGACATCTCCGTGGTGTTGGGCTCACCCGTGAAGTCGTACAGAGCTTGTACTTGGGTCGTCATATTGGGACCCCTCACCTAAAACAATTCAAAGATTATTTAATAAAACCAGCGCATTTAAGGATGGATTGAAACACAAAGTACTAACACACACTATCTTATCACTGTTATCTACAGAAGTAGGGAGTATGCACATAGTGTGATAAATTCATATGTACCAGCACATTCTGTTCTATATTATTATTAGAACTGGTTTGTACGATTTAGGGCGTCGCACACTGTAAGGCGCTGAGTCGCTGACACATATTCCTAATAGCCCCTAATTAAACATAGTTGAAACCTAATTGCCGAATGTGCGATGGTTATACGCCGTGCTTTATGGTTGATATTAAAAAAAAAACTAGACAAATAATATTCTAAATGTGGTTCCATTGTGTTAAAACACAATAACATTACAATAGTAAAGTAATATTTAGCATGTAGGAATACCTGTTATTATCACAAGGTTGACTATGGAATGTGACATTTACTAATTTTATGTCTCAGGAAGCTGTATTAAATCATAGTTGAGTTTAGAATTCATAGAATAGATGAGAATAATCGCTCAATACAATAAATTCATTTAGTTTTGTGATGGAAATCAAACGAATGACGTCAATTTTGGAGAGCGTGTATCGAGTTTTCTTCACAAAGAATACTAAGTTATTCTGAGATAAATATATAAAAACACTATAATTAGATTCACAAACACCTTGTTATAAGAATATAGAAGGTTTTTTACTTACTTGTATCACTATTAAATTATTACTCAAGGCGGATACACCGATTGAACAGTCATCTGTTTGACAGATTACAAAGAATTTGTTTTCGCTTCACCTTGTTCTCGTTTACGTGGCAATAGAGTATAAAATCAGCTGAGTTTATTGGTTATGATAGCACGCGTTTTGTAAAGACCAATACGTCTTATTTAACGAATGTTATCTGTTGCGTTAGCCAATAATGGCTACGACAAGGTAGTTTTCAACCAATGGTAAAACAGGTTTACAAAGAGAATGAACTCGATGTGTATATAGTTGTTCAAGCCTGATGAGAGATGGCGCTGTTAACACTTTTGTAGCATAAGGTAGAGGTGTTAGAGAAATTAAATGTTTGTCTTGACGTGGGGTTTCATAATACGTAAACCAAGTATACCAAATATTTTGTTTTGCTATTTATCAGAGTTCTATAATATTTTAACTAGATACCTTCTAACAAGTAGGTAACTTAAATAATTTTGAGTAGCTTTAAATTTCTTAAGACAAGCCTAAACAAGAAAAGCCTAAAAGTTAATGTTGGTGATTTTCAGATCAGATTGATTGTTACTTCGGGAAATAGAAAATATATAAAATATTATAATTAGCGTAAGGCAGTGTTACATTCTTATTTAGGTCGGTACACCCTACATCATTCAGTTCTTATCGATATTACAGTGGTTTAGAAAGCGATTTTTTTTGAGAAAGTTTCCCAACTATTTTTTTTCTATTGTTCAGTTACCTTATTTATATTTTACAATATAACAGCCATGCTTAGATACTGTAGAATTAATTAAGTTCTTGATAAAATCGAAAGAATATGGAATACATCCATGACTGTAACCCATTTCAGGGTTAAATAAGTAAGCAGGACGTCCAGTGTTCTGTGGCGATGGTAATTAAATCAGATCACTGAGAACTGATGCCATGTCCCGGCAGCTAATAAAATTCTGGACATGGCTCAGCTGACAGAACGATACCAATATTCAATAGAGGCAGAAACTGCAAGACTGCCTGTCTAGGTAAGTGACATTACCTATTGCAACAATTCACGTCGATAAAAAAACGCAATTATCAAAACAAAAGGGAAGTATCAACTTTCCCTATCACGTGACTTCGATCCGTCTTCTCCAGTCATTTGGGCTTTCTTGACGATATAGAATGTAGAAAATGACTTCATTTCAAACGACTTCACTTCAAATGATACACGAATTCAAAGTCTAAATAGTTTAGTGTGATTAAATACTAGTTTACCTATCTACCTAGTTACCTTAAACACTACGTCATGTTATGACTCATATTTGAATTTGTATGACTAATAAAAAGATTAAGTAGATAAAGGAAGTTTTTAGAAGCATTAATCTGATAAGCACCTTGATAAAGATGGATTTCGTGAAATCTATGCAATCTCGTTTCATGCAATTTATAGATTCGAAGCCTGCGTGAAACTGCAAAAGTTATGCAGCAAAGTCAATTAAAGTGAAAAGTAGGAACCTAACAGAGTACTCGGCTATTTGCATCCGGACGCCAGTTTCTTTAGTATTGCGATGTTTAAGGACTTGGCCGTCGAGAATAATTGTTTTCCTTTGTCAAATGCATTAAGTACGCCTTTATAACTTGCGCTTTTCCTTCAATTGTGTTTTATCTTTTTAAAGTTATGATAGGCTTTTAAAGTAAGGACTTTTCTATAACAATATCTTTTGTTTGATTCAATGGTAGGAACAAAAGTTAACCGAGTACTCCGAGTAGGTACTTAGGTGCTTGTGTGCATGCTTTTTATGTCATTGGATCGTAGTATATCTAGTGCTTTCCTTGTGGGCGAAATGTTCAAAAATTGCGATAGTGAGCAGGCCTAAACTACTGCCTACGTAGCACAGGATTTATCAGAGAGTTATATGTATAAGTTATGTTTCATCTCCATATTCTCACCAGAACACAGCTAGTAGGTATAAAAAGGCCACAGCTATTACCTAAAAACACGAAGGCACAAAAAAGAGCGAAAAAAATGTAACCTCAAAAATTGAATTCTGAAAAAGATTTTTCCAACTTATTTTAACAAAGTTAAAAGTTCAGTATCAGTCCCTGAAGACCGTTACATGGTTCAGTTTGCTCGCTTGCCAAATGCGGGTAATTTGCCACCAAATGGTCCATTAAGCTAGCCCACTTTTGAGCCAAAAACTCAGCTTTCATCGAAAAAATTCACACGCCTTCAAATATTTATGGCTATTATTTCAGCAATTGTTACAAATACGCTGTAAATTGCTGATTTTAAGCAAATGAGGCAAGCTCTGACACATCGTCGGTAAACATTTTCTCGGTAATGTTTAAAATGTATGAAAGTGCAATTATCCACAGATTTTTCTTCAAAAGGAATATAAAATGAATATGAAAACTATCTTTCTTTCCAGGAGATCTAAATGAGAAGGCACAGTAGGCACAGACAATAAATATTAAGGTAGCTGAGAGCTTCACTGGTATTTATTTTATAAAGGGAAACTAATTAAAGTTCGGACCTTTGTGTGAATTTTAAATGAGTCTTGCTACAAGGAGGTTTTGCTGTTAGCAGCTCGTAAATCTTCGCCGCGGGAATTCTATTCCGGTTGCTAGGCACTTGGGATAAAATTCTGTGGCCGTGGGCAATACGATGCTTCTCTATGCTTTGCCCTGCTTTTTCTCTGTACTTCGAAATTTAAGTTGGTTCGGTCACCAGGTTTACGAGATTTTCCAATAGCAGTCGTAAATAAGTTTTCGGATAAAATAAATCTGTGCAGTTGTGATAACTTTGTGAGTTTTTTTGTCTCAAATAATATTTAATAGCGTGAATACTAGATGTCTGGGTTGACGACCTCCGTGGTCGAGTGGCGTACGCACCGGTTTCAAGGTGCCGCTAGCTCTGAGGTCCCGGGTTCGATCCCCGGTCGGGTCAATGTAAAATTCACATTTCTACATTGTCTCGGGTCTGGGTGTATGTGGTACCTTCGTTGTATCTGAATTCCATAACACAAGTGCTTTAGCAACTTACTTTGGGTTCAGAACAATGTATGTGATGTTGTCCGCATTTATTTATTAAAAAAAAAAAAACTGCATTTTCAATTCATTATGAAGGTGAAAAATGAGAGAAAGTGATTGTATGAATGCTGCCTATAATCATCCATTTTTAAGAGTAAAACGGATCCCTATTGCCAAGGATTTGCTGTCTATCCGTCTGTCACTACGCTGTCTGTTGTCTTATGTTTTCATAAACTATTAAATAAACAGGTGCTAGTTACGACCTAGTGATACAAATAAAGGCTTTCAAAGAAAAATATTGGAAACCTAGCAATGAAAATAGAACCGAAGTTGCACCAAATTTATTACATTTCATTTTATAACATTAGACTCGGATTCTGTCTAAACTTGTGAGTTATTGGAGGAAGAAAATCGAAATGCGAGGATTTATAACCAACTGGTTTGTTTAGTTTCAGTCAGGATGGAAACATGCTTTGATTTGTAACTTTGGAGGACCTAATGAGAGGACCAACAATACATAACAGACAGAACAATATACCTACATGATTGTAACCTTTTTTAAATACCTTTCACGAGGACACTTCAGACTTAAGATTCAGGTCTCCAGTAAATTCAATAAATAGTAAATCGTTAATGAATAAGTAATTTTGAATGCGTCTCACGAAAATTATTATTCTTATTCTAAAGTATCTTATCATCATCGGCCCAGCTTTTTCCCAACTATGTTGGGGTCGTCTTCCAGTCTAACCAGATTCAGCTAAGTACCAGTGTTATATAAGATGGACCAACAGCGTCAAACGTAGCTTAACCTGTGATCGACTCATTTATGCAGTACTAGCTTAGCCACGAGCTCTTCTTAAAGTATCTAATGAAACTTGTTTTTCAATAAATTTTCTGGTTTTCATCATGGTAGTACTTTATTACCCTAAAACGCACTTTTAAATAAAATTATAATCGTTACTTTAATTACTTTCCTTTGGTTCTAATACCAAATAATTTTGATAACAATTACCCTCAGTACAATCTGAGTCATTGTTATATGACCGATAATACTTGCTTTATCAGTATATAATTATGTTATGACTTGATGTTTACATTACGGATTATTTTCCTTTTAAACACTTGATAACAGATAATTTCAATACGAAATCTTATCCATTCGCAATCTATTCCTATCTTTTTTGTGCAGTTGTAGCAAGAGCCTGCACTATCTTTAGTAATGTTAAAATGTAGCGTCTACGAAACGCTACGTGCTACGAAACTACATGACTAGCAAGACAGACTAATCAGACTATAAAAAATCTTGTGTCCTCTTTCAATCATCTATACTTTTATCATATCAAGGCTTACCTCTTTGACAAAATTTCAAAACGACGACATTAGAACTCTCGTGTTAGCAATTCAATTGTTCCTTCCTTTAGATAAATGCGACTTACTAAATTAAAGGTTGAATTAATTGACTCTAAGTCCAACAATTTTCGTTCCGTATAATCTGAGGTCTTCTTGCGTAAAACACATAAGCAAGCCTCAGGCAACAGAGAGCAAAATATAATACTACGTAAGAAACATTTATACTAGAGGTATCTAATACAATTTTTCAACTGGACAATAATTGTGTTTGGATGTTGCCTTTATAGGAACTTAATACAACGGATCCCATGTTTCTTCTAAAAGTTAGAGCTTTGCTTTAAAAGACGGTGGTACTTGGTAAAACGTCGCGTGTGATTAGGGTTGCCTCCTTATTACTTACGAAGTCTCGAGTCAGGAGGACTTGTGTTTGAGAATGTACTTACTGTAAAGTTTTCGTCTTTGTTTCGTCGACTAGAAAGTACTTAGACGATGTTGTCTCCTGTTTCATATTGTTTTGAATGTAGTCAACAGTTTTGAAGTCACCTTGTAAAGTTGTACTGATGCTTTTACTTAACAGCTAATTTAAATTTATTAATATTCATAACGCTTATTTTACAAATATTTTTTTCCTCAGAACAAGTCGCTTTGACTAATTATTTGTTCCAAACTTATAGCTTTAACAAAACGATTTCAAATTTAAATACTTAAAAAAAATCTAGCTTTTGTTTCTAACTTAAGATCCAGCGCAGACGACAGACTTTTTGTGCGATCGAGTCTGCGGCGCTCAAAAAGTTACTGCATATAATTACATAGGTTCTATTTTCACAGACTAAAAGTGCGTCACGGAGAGTCTGTCGTCTGCGCTGCACCTAAAAGATACAATTTCCTTGTTTACTCTTCAAGATAGTGAGCAACCCTAGCGTGTTTAACGATGGAACATCTGTCGGTAGCAGCGACAGATTGCGCCCCAGTGTCGGGCGCGGCAGACGACTGCACCGTCCTATCTGTATCGAGGATCACGTCTGACTGTCGCAGTTATTGCACACTGCTTTATTATGGACGAAATGTATGTATTGTGAGTTTAAATATTATTATCGGGGAGGCTTGCTATCGGGCCCATATCTACACTTGGAAAAACCACTGGTTTCCGATTGTCACTGGTTAGGCGACAAATTAAGTGTTTTTTTTTCGGCTACGTACCCAAGGAGTAAAAAAGGAAATTACTAATTAATCAAATAAATTATTAGGACTACAGCAGTACGAAGGGTGAAAAATTTGTTTTCTTCAACTTATCACTCAGTACGATTGCCACTTGACCGGTTTTTAATAAAGTTTTTCTACCAACCTGGTCTATCTAAGGACAATATGATAAATAAAACTTAATTAGACAAGACAATGACTGGTCTCACCAGTGTTTTGTGCTCCGAAAATGAGTAGGTACATAAAATACTGTCCTAATAAGGATTTTGAAAAAAATGTAAACCTCATATTTCCCAAACTTATTAGTAAAAATTTATCGATCAATAATTTACGCAGGTACTACAGCAGAGAAATCAAATTTAATTAAACCAGCCCAGAGGCACATAGGTCTCATAACTTTTACCGCAAATTGGCTCCATCAATTTACAATTTCATTTTCATGTTTTAATAACGCGGCTTTAAATTCCCCTAATAGTTTAGTGTTTCATCAGTTTATCGATAACAAATCAATTTTATAGATTATGAACGTAGCTCGATTTTCACCACAAATATGGATGAACAGCATTCTTAAGGTTCCGTACAAACGAAGTCAATTTTATTTAATTTTTCATTAACATTATTGTGTTTAAAATTGAGTTTAAAACTGTCATACAACTCTCTCGATCTAGGAGGCACCCAAGAGAGATGAATATACTAAGTAAATTACACTAATAATTAACAAAAGGTAACAGCTCTATCAGAAATCCGATTTTGATATTATACCAAACTTGAAAGTAACAAATCTTGCAATTCACTCGTAAGCACCTTACTTATACCTAAGTATTCAATTTCCAGTTATAACAATTTAAGTACCCTTAATATTCTTAGCTGTGTTACCAACATAATTTTATCCCAGTTTTTTTTCTACCTAAGCCAGCCATTATAACAGGAAGTATAAATAGATTCGAGTTGGAATTTGGAATGGTTTCCATGAATTTCTGTAGTGAGGATCTAAAATAGCAAGAGCAATAATGATCATTTGATCAAATCTTGGTCTAATCAAGTTAATGCCTAGATTTTGAAGAAAAAAGGCTATATTTTCTATAGTTATATTTTCTGTAGTATTCAACAACGTACAGAAAATATAATTTGTTCGTAAATCTATTCAGCTCTTTGGATATGTAATAAAAAGCATTCCCTATATATTTTCAGGTAAAGATTAAAACGAAAAAAAAAAACATATAAAGTGCAAGTCGCCTAACGCCTGCGTCTTTATAAATTATAGCGTGAAGTGACATCATGCAAATTACACACACTGTGTCCTGATTTTGATAGATTATTTTCCAGAAGGGTAACAATTATTCAGCATACTTGATTCAATTGAAACTTCTATTATAGACGAGTGATTGCACACTGAATCAAAACGTTAGAACGATTTCTATTTCCATCGATTTCAAGTTTTGTTTGTAGAAGCACCATCAACTGCATGAACCACTTTCTATTTGTTTGCTAAACCATTCGAATCGTAATACCTGGATTGAATAAAGCTAGGAAGTGCAGAACGAAATATACTGTGATTGAAGATAGAAATAAAGCCGGTCAAGTGCAAGTTGGGTTTGTGACACTGAAGCGAGGATTCTGTACAAATTTAATAGGCTAAAGAAAAACAGCTATGTTTTGTGGCAAATTCGTGGGTTACCCAGCCCTAAAATTGTTTAAAAAATAAACCGTAAAAACGCGGTAACGTTGCTGAACTTTGCTATTAATTTTAGTAGTCGTTGTTATAGCAGCAATAGAAATACATCATTCGTGAAGATATAAAATATTTTGATATCGAAGTTCATGTGATACAGCCTGCTGACGGTCTGATAGACTGACAGCAGACCCCAAGTTTTTAACCTTTGGAAACTGATCTCCAAAAACAAAATCAATTTAATCTGTTCTTCACTTAGATTTTTCTGCATTGATTTTTTAAGCAGTTATTTATTCCTTGGAAGTCTTTTTATGTTTGCCGTTTGTTTTCTCGAGGGTCTTATTGAATTTAGGAGTATTAAAGACTTTGAATTTAAAGTTATTTCAGGGCTAAGACAGAGACAAAATATTTGCATTCTTTGTAAGAAGCTAAAGTGCTTCAAGCGCAGTAGTCTAGGATTCCGGTAAGTTAGGGCTTACGTGACGTTTTTTCGCTCATAAAAGTATTAATTAAAAGAGTCACGTTCTCGAGAGTTATCCACCTGGCAGGGTTTAAGTAGTTCTAGCTCTGAAAATAGCCACACCTAGGTAAAATTAGGTTTTTCATTAGGATTAAAGATTATTATTAAAACTATAGTTGCATCCGAAACTAGTCGGTCGTCAAGATACGCGTGAGTTGAGAACCGTTATAAAAAAAAGTAATGAATCTGCCTCACGAAAGTTAGAGTAGAATTAAAGAGTTTTATTTGGACATCGCATAAAGCATTGTCAGAACTTTGTTCCAAACAATTTGTGCTTTGAGAGTTGTACTCAAGTTGGGATGGCTCAGCGATCGCTTGTGAGTTGCACTGTGCGGATTCCCGGGTGATTTATACAATTTGGTTAGATCGATAGCGCTGCACGAATAGTAGCGGATAGACGATCCACTATACGTTTTTGTTTGTTTTGCAAATAAGCGACAAAAGCGCTTTGTTGTGCAACTGTCGGTATGTAACGGACACCAAATTTATTTGAACAGTTTTTGTTCTCAATTGTTTGGTCATTTTCAGAATATAAATTTCGTGGTTGCTTAGTTAGTAAAGTCATTTAAGAATTTTAAATCACTTTTAGGTTTTAAAGTGTTTTGATTTTTAAATTTGCAGTGCTTAATGTTCAGGTAATGTAAAAATAAACGTTAGATAACGCCCCAACGCAAACAATGCAGAAAGATCTAGAATAAAATGCGAAGTAGTGAAATTTGCGTTTGATTAGTTACATAACAATGAAATTCTAAGAAATCTTTACTCACTAACATATCGCTCAAAAGCTATTAAGCATCGATTAACACAAACTTGCGATGTCCTTATAATTTGTTCTAGAAGTTGTACGGTTACGTCCGCTGAAAAGTGTATCGGGGACAGTTGGAAGTTTCTCCACGGACGTAACATTTGCCACGAAGAGCACTTTAAACTTGGTTACGAGGAGCAGACGTCTGAGGTCGATTAGAGGGCGATGTATTTGAAAGCCTTAAGGTGGAGAAAGACAGTGTTCTTTAACACACCGAGTATTTTGTCTGTAGGCACAAGACGAATGTTGTGGTTGAGTTACTTTGAACTTGCAATGAATTAAGTAAGTTGCTGTGCAGTTAGATTATATAGAGGAACTGTTACTGGACAACTCTGTCTGTGGAGTACCTACACGAAAAATTCAGGACCAACTATAGGAAAATTAGAAAAGTACTGTTATGGTAGCTACTCCTCAGTACATATTTATGTTTAGCCGTCACTGACCCTCACTTCATTTTTTCACTCCGTCCGGTCTATCGCTCCTTTTTATGGTATGCATCTAGATCATCGCGTCATTTCATTCGGCATTACAACCGTCTTCTTGATAGAAGGTATTGAATAAATCACACACTTATATATGATTAACAAGTAATAAAAATCCTAACAGTTGAACACGACAAAACACATCTTCCTTATTCTTCCATGTTTCATATTCGCATACATTACAATATTACGATAAAAAATACTGTAGGTATCATCTCTTACCCTCTTAAAGCTGTAGGTAAAAAATGTCTGTAGAAGTATTTCACGCCAAGATAATGTAAGCGACATCGAGTTTAACATTCAGCTCTTACAGTAAACGTTAACGGGGCGAGGATGGGGTTACATACGTAATATTCTTTGAAATGGAATTATTTTATGCAAATTACATACAACTTATGGGTGCTATGTGACTCCTATTATGAAAGGTGTTTAAAAAGATCGCAGGTTTTATTGTAGATGTCGTTTCTGAGAGTAGATTGCATAACTAAGAGAGTTATTAACCGACCTTAAATTTCGACCCGTAAATTTCTTTGTTAACGATATGATTTTCTTTAGCCTATTTAAAAGAAACACTCACAGTCGCGAGTCCAACTTGCACTTGATCGATTTACTCTTTTCAGTGCTATTTTTTTGAATAGGTTTTAATTGACGATTGTACATGTGACTTGAGTGTTTGTGAAACCCCCCTCAAAACAAGGACTACATTCTTAAGTGTGGGAATCGCCTTTTAAAAAAGAACAAGAGTTATAGTTTTAAAATACTGTTTAAAACACGTTTAAAAATCTTGTAAACAGATTGTGTATTGACTTGTCTCGTATTACTCATGGACCATGTTTTATTAACGGAATGTAATAATGATCTGTTAATGCATTACACTGCGGAAAGTAAATAATGATGTTCGAAACGAAACAGTCATTTATAATGAGGAACAGCTTTTTGGATATTAATTAACAGATTTACTAATTAAATTTAGTCTGTAACATTGTTGTTTAATCCGTTAAATTAGTATTAACATGGTAGTGTATTCAAAATGGTTTGTGTTAATAATATTAAGTACTGGGTTTGCTTTTGCATTGCTGTGGTTTTGATTGAGTAGATCTGTTAGGTTCAGAAATATGATAGTTTATTTCTCAAGGGTTTTCTAGATGTTTATGAAAAGGAAAAGTTTTTAGTCTTTTTGCCACGTATGAGTAAGAGAAATATAAATATTTTACATACAAATTATTGTGACTTATATTCCTAGTTTGATTGAAGTACAACCTGTTCTGAATGTTTACGTTGCAAATGTATTCATGCTTACCGATGAGCGTATTCATCTAATATTTTCTTGCAGTTTGAATACGGCAAAGTAATTTATTGGTTTTGTGAATGTGCACCGGGAGAAATGAAATGTATAATGCTTAGTACACATGTTTAGGTCAGAAACCGCTTTTGGTTATAGGCAACAAATTATTACTGTAAGAAATATAAAAACTCAATCAAACTTGTAAGTTGTGTAATTGTTGTAGTGGCTAGAAACTACGTGAACAATGAAAATCCTAGCTGTAGTAATTACATCCGTGACTTTGCTACTCATGATTAATGTACTAAGTTCGCGACTAGCTCAAGGGATTAAGTTTCAGTTACACGTATTACTCTAAGTGTGTTGTAAGGAATAATTAATCTTGTTCACGCAAGGTTAAGATCTATTTTCAATTACTTAAAAGAAAATGTTGCTTGCCGTAGAAATTAAAATCGAATGGGTACAAATTTTACGTAAAGTAAACAGTGTTCTTTTTGTATTTCTTTAAAAAGAAAAGTCTATGCTTTAAAATATTAACCTTGAAAGAAAGACAAAGAAGTGTCGATATTTTTTGTCTATGGGTTGTGACAAGCACTCAAAATTGATGAGGGCAGATAATGAAAAAACACGATACAGCCATGCTGGCTGAAAACAAAGCGAGTTCTGTTGGCTCCTAATTGTTTTTTTAATTACCAACGAGCACAAAGCATTAATGTTGTAAATCATCTGAATTACTGCAGTGATATAAGTCATTGTCTATATATTTGAAATGAGGGCATTACATATATTCGAAATAAAAAAAAAACAGTTTTCGTAACTATATAACAATTGAGAAATCGGAATATGTGTGGTAAATCTACCTCACATATTTCACATAACTATTAAATAATGAAACAGCCTTTGCTACCTATGTTTGCAGCCAATCTTTTACTTTACAAACAGTGACAATAGCTTTACCTAAAACGTTACCTTCAGGTCCTAGTTGAAAATATTGTAGAAAGCGCAACAAAGGGTTACTTGACTTGAATAACTGGGAAAACATTTGGCACGGCGCGTCTCAAAAGCTTATCCGGATAAAGCGTATTCATCTCATTAAAAGCACGACCTTTTGAGAGAGTTTCCATGTACCAAAAGCTGTACTAAGGAGCGTTTTAGCTTACATTTTTGAGAAAACCCCTGAATATATCAAAAGGGGTTGTAGGATGTTCAAGGGTTTGGCAAAGCCAGGTCCCTTCCGGGGTTAGATGTCTACTGACCTCTGTCTGGTGCGCTTTCTGTAACAAAATAAGAAAAAAATATTAGACGTAATAAAACAACATAACAAAACAACACACGTTAAAACGAAATAGTCTGCTGAGTAAGGAAATTTTAAGGTGCTGAAAAAGTTGTCAGATTTTGACAATTGCTGGTAGTACATACATTTTAATCATTAGTTAGTAATAGAGAGTATATAATATAGTAGTGAGAGATAAGATGTAGGTATGGTCAATGGTCAAAACAACCAGTATTTAAACCATAACGCTTCTATCCCTGATCCGTCTTAAATAAACTTTCCTATTGCTTAACGATTGTATCTTCTGACAGCGAAATTCATAAGAACCCTTAATCAAAATCCAACTTCGTTCATACTACTTGCCTATGTAAACAAAGCATACTAACTAGTACAGACAATCCTTCTACAGGCAAAAGCATTTATATAAAGACGGCACGAGTTGATCCCTACACTTGCTCACGGCTTGTTCGCTTTTTCGGACCATTAAGTTCAGGTTTAACGACGTTTTCCTTTGCCGTAAGTCAGTGGTGCTCTGGATTAACTAAGAAAATATACGTGACAATTGTACAGATCGATTCGTGGCCCTTCTATATTTGCTCTAAAGGTAACAGGACAGTATTGTAATACGTTAATTAGCCTGCATCTTAATTACGTCAGCTAGTACAAGTTGTACTCTGTCTGTAAGACTTCGTTCTGTATAGAATTGATTCAAGAGCCACGTTAGAGTTTGATATTACTCTTTAAATTAAAAACAGAAGAATATACTATATTTTTGTAGTAACGGTTTACACAACTGTTGTGCAAACGATGATCAATTAATAAGAAGAATACTAACTTAAGTCCTACTAAAACCTTCTTTATTCCTGTCTCTTTAAAATATCTAGAGCAGAAGAGATAAATCAATTGTGATGAATTCTGACAAGCAATTCCTACCGCCAGCTCTTTAAGTAATATGAGACTGTATAAGAGGGATGCCGCTCTACACCGTCTATAGCGTCTGTCTCGCTTCCACAACTATGATACTACTTCAAGACGTTATAGTAGACCCTCAGATCAATCCATATAATCTCATATTATACAGAATTACAGGTAGAATAGTAGATAGTCCAAGTGAATGCAGTTCAGTCATTAGGAACGCAACCTGCTGCAAATTAACTGGCGGTTAGACTTGGTCCCACAAACTTTCGGTTTGCTTTACCGTTGGCTGAGTTAAGTAACGTTAAGTCTCCAAGTTTACTACGTAAACCGATCTCTGGGTTTACGACGATTACCGTAGGCAAAACTTAACTGCTCTTTCAGTGGATAGTTTGTTCTATATGGATGTTGAAGTTGTTGCATTGGACTGGCATTCTGAGGTGAGCTTATTTGGGAATTTTAATTTAATTCAGAAACGTTAGCAGGTCAGAAATCGAATTTCGGTAAGCAGCGGTGCCCTATAACTGAGGCACCGCTGTTTGCCCTTCTCTCCGTCCTTCTGTATTTTAGGTACTGTAATAATACTGTAATAGAGCTTACATTTTCAGAGTTAATATATTTCTGTTGCCGCTAGAACAACAAATACTAAAATAAATATCGAGGTTAAAGTTTCAAATATTTGTTAAATTACAAATAAATTTATGGGACTACTAGTATCTACCCCCTCTATTTATCATCCAACTGATTTATTTTAAGCCTTTTTGAACGGAACATTTAGGGACCAATCCAACTCGCATTTGGCTGGTTTTTAAAAAGGTCTACGATGATGCCTTAATCGTCTTTTGGGAGCAGTGTTTGATTGCTTCAGCAGACCGTAGATTATCCAGAAAATTGTTTTCTTAGTTCAATGTTCTTTGCCCAGAACCCAGACAAACAGATGCTTTATGTTGACTTTATATTATAATGTGATTTACAGCGAATCCGAGTCTAGAATTTTCTAAACCAATGGGCATGTAATATGAAAAATGTGGTTGGAACGAATAAAGTAAAACATATGTGTGGGGGTCATAGCACTCATAGCAATAAGGACTACAGGATTTTGTCTTCTTTCTAAAATAAATAGAATGCGTGATGGGATAACGAACTCTATTTTTAAAGAGCATAGAGTTGTTTTCCCAAAGGTCGTTGTAATTATAGGTAATTAGATTTCGATCATTGTCAAAGCAATCGTGAACTATTTGTGTACGAATTGTTTAGATGGACGTTCGGCGATGGCCGTGCTCTAAATAGTTAGGGTTCCGGACCAATGAATGAGATCTCTGTCGCATTCAGAATCCACGGCTTGCGGTTATTGGATTTCGAACGATGACCCGTTTGTTAGCTGTTTTGTATTTTAGAAGACTGAATTAAGGACCATATTGTGATATAAATGTTTCTAAAACTGCGATACAGTTGTTTTAAAATATTTTTTCTCCTGAGTACAGGTACAGGCCATGCATAAAAAAAAATACTCAAGAAATAGTCTTTTTTCCATTTCCCTTATTTCTAAACCTAAACGAAACACCACGCTCGAACACAGGCCACAATAAAAGTTCCATTGTCATTCGTTCTTTCATCCCATTTGACTTGCGCATCAATAGTACACTGAAAGCGTACACCGGAGCTTCCAAAACCGTTCAGTTTAAAAATTGGGCTACCTACGTACCTAGATGCAGCGAACCGTGCATCAAGATCAAAGGCACCAGAATTTAATCCCCGCCGACCTTTCAATTGGAAATCTGTGTCCCTGTTCAATGGATATTGTCTCGATTTGCTGGACATTGTGACCTCCACTGCTGTTTGATGTTTGGCAATTGTTTTATGCTGGAGACCTAAAATCGTACACCATTTTACCCCAGAAATACACAAAGGAAACAAAAGTCCTGATAAGTGAGCTCGTCAGAATTTACTCATATTTCTTATAAAATATTGTAACGCTTAATAATGTAACCCTGTACGTCTAGTGTATCAACTCTTTAGCGATACTATCCGATGTCTTCATAACATGTGCGATAAGAAAACCTGTTTACATCTTCTCACTGAGTATTACAAAATAAAAGAATATTTTTTTATCTCCTTTGAGAAAATGGCGTTGGAGTGATATTATCATAGCTAAAGGGAACGTGTTTATTTTACTTTGATTGTTTGCCTATATCTCAGCGTACTTTAAAACGATCCGACGATATTTTATCCACCGGTATTTTGATCAAGAACCGATTAATGTTCACTGAGGGTGTTGAATCGATAAATATTTTGGGAGGTGAGCCACGGGTTACATTTAGCATAAAAAGGTAGGAACCTAAAATGTTTTATGCATATATTTCAGGCGAATGCCTGGTTTATACTGACTTTACAAAGGAATAATGGCTTCAACCAAATATGGCGGACATTTGGGCCAGTGAATACCGTGTGGTCGGAAACTCTAAATATTCCAATCATTGTCCTTGGTAAATGTGTTGTCACGAATAGGGCAATCGTGATTTTTTTGCTAGGTGGTCCATTTTGAGTACAGAATAAAAATCACGATATACATATATCGCTTCCGATATAAATTTCAAAGAAGCCTAAGAAGAGTAAGTGGATTTTACCAGGCAAATAAATTAAGTATAAATTAATAAAGTAATTTAAAAATAACAAACCAAACGTTCATATTCCTTAACATTTTTAAGTCTGCAAAATGAATCTTAGCTAGACGAGTGATTCAGTCTCCTGACTCTTGCTGAGATTCATTTAGTAGTGTGTACTGTAGACATAAAGAAGTCTTCCTTTCACCCACAGTGCCACCACAAGCACATGCATGTAACTGCAGGCGAATAAGGACAACATTTTGGATCAACTTAAGCACGCGCGGCCTTCCAAACACTACTTCCTTTGATGTATGTTTATTTTTTTTTCTTGTTAGCTAACACTGAAAGCTAAGACACTCGTAATCCAGTTTGTTAGGATAGTCTGACGCCATGTTTTCGTAGGTAATAGAATTAGTGCGATTTGGGAAAAAACCGGGAGAACTATTTATCTGAACAAAAGTGTAAAATCTACCCTTGAAATAGGTTTCGGCGCGTCTTAAATTAATTGATTTATGTCAATCTTTCAGAAATAGTCAGGAAGCATTTCATTAAAACCTATTTAGTCGTTGTGAGCTTTTTGACTTCGCCTCAAAACTTTTTATTTATTCCGCTTGTAGGTCCAAGTCCGGGTGTACCGATTGCAAATAATCGAGTAACACCTGCTGTTTTTGGAATTTGTTTCGGAATATTACAAGCAGTACTATATGATAATTTATTGAAGCCTGTCCCAACAATACTGTGACAACGATAAGGCGGGAATTCGAGGGATGAAGTTTGACAACACCGGCTTATTTTATCCCGGCCTACTGTTAAATTCTCTTTGGAAAATGTTTATTAAGGCTTGTAAGACGTATTGTTTCAATAATACAAATTCGTTCTTGGTATGTTAGGGGATTACATCGGGGGTTTGTACATCTAATATTCCCCAAAGGCGGCACTAAATATTTAATTGCTGAAGGGCCAGCGAGAGTCAACGTATGTGCATGGGGCACATTACGAACGATATTAATATGTCATTACGCTTTGTATAAGTGTGTGAGTTGCTAATATCAACAGCAAGTATGAGAAACTTACTTGGAACTTTGTTTGTCAGTCAATATGATATGGTTGTTTGTGCTTAAGATGCCTAATTATGTATAATATAGTATATTTCATAACTTTCACTTTTATTGATGTGTACTTGACAATAAAATTGATAACATACGATTCTTACATATTTTTTAATTTATAGATACTAGCTGTACCCGGCATGCGTTGCAATGCAATTCTTTCTTCCTTCTACTTAATTTTTCCTGATTTTTTTTTCTATAAACCTTACGGAGCCCGAGACCTTTCCAACGAATGCAAACTCGTGGAAATTGGTTCGTGCGTTCTGGAGTTATAGCGTCAGGAAGGAAAACCCAACTTATTTTTATATAGTAGAAAAGATGGGAACCAAACCCACGATTTCTGGTTAGGACCGCTAAATAATCACTAGACTAAAATTGATATCGTTGTAACAATATTCTATGCAATGCTACCTTCCATTGCATATTCTTCGATGGATATCCAATATTTCTAGGCTATTAGGTACTAGCTGTTGCCAGTGGCTAAAAATCGAAAGTGATCCCACGGGAACATAAAATCGGGATGAAAATCCTGTGCTGCTGTAGGTAATAAACTATATGCGTAGAAAATTTCATCCAAATCCGTCCAGAGGTTTTGCGTAAAAGAGTAACAAACATACACACGAATTTTCGCGTTTATAATAAAAGTAGAACAAGACAAAATAACGTTTTAAAGTAAAAGAAGAGACGTGTAATTACATAAGCAAATTAAAATATAATTTGCTCTTTTAGAGGAAATTTTAATAATTACTTATATGTATGTAAAATGAAATAATAATTATGGAGGTTTGTTACATCCCTGTTGGTCCACAGGGATACCTAGAATTGCGCGGGTTGTGATCAAATTAAGAAAATATATCAAGTTTTAATATGTTGGTATTACTGTTGTATGTTAATAATTACACAACAACGTAAATAGGATTCGAGTACTTTTTGACGTGTATGAATAAAGTTATCAAAACAAACGGTCTAGTACACTAGATTTAATTTGAAATGTAGCATAGATAGATTTTATTATTATTTATTTATAATTATTAAATACAGGAAATATAAAACTTATATTAGTACATTGGTTCACAAAACTGCTTTGAACACTTTGACTGTGGACTCCGGTTGAGTCTCATATAATAACGCAAAAATGTTAGTTCAATATAATCTAAGTAATTAGGTTTGTATATATAGGTATTTATATTATCTAAAAGGTAGTTTTTTAATAACATTTTTTTTTATGGTTGCTTTGGATATTTTATGTAGGCATTGTTAAATGATGATTTCCTATTATTTTTCTGTCATTTGAGGCCTTTAATATTTATAGAGATTGCATTATTACAATAACATTACAGTTTTCCTACATATTGCGTAGGTTAAATTGAACTAGAAAATATTATGAGCTATCTGTTGCCCTCGGGCCCGCCTTCTACAAAGCGAATTATCCCACGGGAACATAAAATTGAGATAAAAACTATTCAATATTAATCCAGGTTAGATAATATCTGTGTACCAAGTTTCAGTTGAATACGTTCAGTGGTTTTTGCGTGGAAGTTCATCAACCTTTTAAAAAAAGTTGTCGTTTTCCTTTGCTTAAATATATTATTGCAGCATTTATTTATATTATTTATAAAGGTTTTTACTCTGACAATTTTATCAGTCACACTTAGATAGGATAACGGTAATTAGTACCGATGTGTATGTGTGTAATTTACTCCGCTCACAGAATCTTGTAAGGGCCATCGTGAGTCACATTACTAGGAATTATTTCAGCAATTATTGTGAGGTCAAGACCCTAAGATGCTGTTATCGAATTGGCCTTAGTTAGGCTAAGATGCTATCTTAAGAAATTACCGGAGCTTTGGACTTCAGTGGAGTTAAGGCATCGTTATTCTTGGAGAGAGAGGGACGCTCGGTCGCTTGCTGTGTAGTCCAGAAATTGTCTTAAACAATTGCTAGTTTTTCTTTAGGCGATGGCAGTAGGTTGATGAATGAATTAAAGCTATTGATAGTGCAAATGTTTTTGTAATTGTTTTATTAATGTTGTTCGTGTTTTGGTGCTATATCTTTTTCTTGACTAGAAGCTTGCATTATCCCGATACTTTTCTAACTTTTAATTTCCCTGCCTCCGATTTTTACTCTTTTGTAGGCTTCGCACCCAAAGGGTAAAACAGAACCCTATTACTGAGGCTCCGTTGTCCGTCCGTCCGTCTGTCACTAACCTGTATCTCATAAACGGTAATAGATAGAGCGTTGATAATTTCTAAAACGATGTAGTTCTGTTGCTGTAACAGCAACGACAAGGTTAGGTAACAGGTAATGCAAATTTACTTACAATCCATAATTTGATAAGTTGGAAATATTTTTCCAACGCGTTTTTCTTCAGTATGTTTGTTCATAAGTCTTTGTGTCGTGAGTCTGACTCGCACCAGAAACTTTCATTCTCTCATTCTGTTACTAGATTACAATCATTTAAGTTTCGCCCTTTAGAAAATTAAAGATTAAGACGAAATCTTTTATCACTCACATGCATTCTTCCGTATCCATAATTATTGAAACATATCGCGCAAATTTTAACTCTATTAGTAGGGTAATAAAAGCTATGTAATCGTAGGCTATGATTAATTTCCTCTGTTATTATCTTAACTAGATAACGAGATCGCATTTCCTTAGAATAGAGGGCGTGGGGGGGGGGGGGCTTTTCCGCCATTGTTATTTCACTTGGCCACATATCCTAGGTTTTGTATGAATAAGGTAATATCCAGTAATAGTTCATATCGGATATGTTTTAGTCGGAGTTTTTTTTATGTATGACGATGTAGGGTCGTGATTTAATAGAAGTTTTCGGTATTCTAGTAGATAAGGATAATTTATTTTTTGAATAAATTTGGATATGTAAAATATCCTTAAACATCTTGTTCATGTAAAAAATAATCTTATCATAATTTATTCAACATTTTCACAACCTTTTTTCAAAGAATATATTCCGCGGTGATAGCAGCGGTAATATTTATAACTAAGTGAGTTATAAATTTTATTTGAAAATCTATATTTATTTATTATTAATAATGTAAAATAAAATAAATATATATTAAAAGATATCCAATAGTTTATAGCCTGAAGGCGGAGGAGCGGCTTCAAAGTTAAGTAACGTGTCTTAGCTTCGGGAAAGCGGTTTTACTCGAAAGTCCGGAGTTATGCGCGCTAACAGCTTAGACTTTACAAGCTGAGCTTACCGGCTCGCTTTTGGTTATTGCGGCCACTATAACTACTACAGCTGAAGTATATATTTTTATGAACGTAGAAAAAACATAACATACAAATAAAATTGCAAAAAAGTTGGTCTGGACAACACTTATCTTTGATGTGGATTGACTTAACATGAGACAAGAATGGATATGTTTACCATCATAGGTTTTTATATAAGATAAGGACTTAATAGTGTTAATTTTTTAAACATATCGGAAAGCTTTCAGAACCCTCGCGAAACATAATCACATTTTAAGTAATAACTCGAATTTATAAGCTCTACACATTTTAATCACCGTTTCACTAATCACCAAGTCAATATAACATTATTAATCAACCTATTAATAGAAATATAAAAGCATTTTCAATTAAACTGTTATTATTCTATTCACAAAGTTTTATGGATACTAACATTTTCGGTATGAAACATTTTCATCCGGGCAGAGGGATGCTCCCAATCCTCGGAGAAAATTGTAAAGCAAACGTTTATTACCGGGATTATGGAAATGAAATCTCCATTTTATAGATTGCCGATTAGATTATGCTTTAAATTTTTATGTCTTGTCCGGGAACGATGACGTAATTATTTTTAATGTTTCGATCTATATTTTATTATGGACATAGGCCTGTAGGACAGTTACATTTTCGATTGAATGTAAGTATATTCTGCTAATAAAGCAAAGTTTAGGAATGTCAATTGACAAACATTTGCAGCTTTCCGTTCGTAAATAAGCCAATGCGGTGTATAATGCTTGTTAATTTTCTGAGTCCCTTATACGGACAGTAGGTATTGCTTTATATAGACAAAATACTCATAATATAGTTTCGTAGCGTAAAAAAATATAAAGAGTCTTTAATACGAAAACATTTTCGATTATTCTATTGTTATCTCAGGATTGATGGACTATTTTGCCTCGTTAGCGTGTCCAAACTTCCCAGCCAAATGACAATCGTTAACCATAGTACGTTGAATGTGTGAAAATGACGTTTCTGAATTCTTGAAATAATAATAATAGTCCACAATTTTCACAAAACGCTATCTCTAGCTAAGCAAAGCTTGCAGATAAATATTTATAAATATCTAAATTCATATTATGGATAAATTACACCTAGTCACAAACCATTGTCGTGGATCGGAATCGAACCAACGACCTCCTTCATAGCAGTCAGGGTCACTAGCCACCAGACCAATAAGCCAGTCAAGTGCCGTCACATATTTTAGCTTTATAATTATTGTAGGAATGTATGTTCGCTTGGTTCCGTATCCAAAGAACTTGCTCTTCCGAGTTAGGAAACTAATACATAATGAAAACTCGATACGAAAGAATCTTATTAAGCTACTCTTAACTCAGTGAGAATTAATATTCATACCTCGCCCACACGGCCATTTCTGCGGACTGAAAATGTCCCATTTTATTCCTAATTACTATGCTATTTATCACATTATAAGGACCCTCGAGTTTTATGACTCTTCGGAGGCTTTCAATGTAATTAAATGTTATGCGAATTTTATCGGAGCATGGGTAACGTCGCTCACATAATTAAATTTATTGTCAATAGATATTTGCCGAGTACGACACGCTTCAGTTAAATTACTTTCGTAAACTTCTTAACTTTTTTTTGTTAACTTTGTCTGCGTTCGGATCGCTGGAGCGGAACGAGATCAATACTCTGTAAATTTCATTTATAAAGCCCAATACTGAAAAATTAAATTCGTAATATTATATTGAGTTAAATAAATTCCAAGCATGCCTCCTCTACGTATAATAAAGTAAGTTGATAGCAAACGTCAAACGCATGCACGAAAGTGATATATTTTCCAATACATAGTGCCTCGGGTGGAAAGGCAATGCGTCATTCTTATAAAACATCGAAGGCTGCGAAGATGGAACGAATTAAAGTAGTCGATTTGTTTGGAGTTGATATCAAACGAGACGTGTCGGTGCGGTTGACAGCTGCCTTTGACTTATGAGAGAGTGCGTCGCACGCTGCAGCGCTGCGCTGGTAGTCATGCCACGCGTGAGTATTCATCAAATCCTACTCTCATCTTTTGTCACGTAGAAGTTAGTTAGTTAAGTTACAACTGCACAAGTTGATCGATCACAGGTTAAGCTATGCTTGATACGGTCGATCCCTGGATGGGTGACTTTTTTATCTATGAAATCATTTATTCTATTGGTAGGATATATCAACACTTTTACATGTCTTGTTTTGAGAACAGTAGAATCGAAATTTCCTATCGGACTACATTGAGAAGATGCGGTCTCTTTTAAAGTCCAGATAATTTAAAAATACGTATATAAGTGTATACACTAATGCAGAGTATTTCTTTTATCGGCTTGTTGAGGAAAGTACCAGATCGATCTGAGCAAGCTTGAGCCAGCAAGCAGCATGTATGCATCGACTTGGCATCGACCAACATTATGGGGCTCAGTCATTATCGAAAGATCGCGGAACACAACTTAACCACAAGTTTCACTATACAAGAGGAAAGTAATTTAGTTACAACAAAATGAAAATCATTGAACCAAGTTTGTTTTTACTATACGAAATGTGGCTAAACATTTATTTAAAACAATTGACTGACCACAACAAGGATCAAAATTGTACAAGAATTTACAGATCGACTTTAAATTGTAATGAATCTCGGAAATGCAGTATCATAGCTAGCTATCATATACCAAGTTATCCCGTATTTCGTACTAAGCACGAGAGTAATTAACAGAATGTCATGGACACTGGATCGTGATAACGGACAGAGCCTTATTGTGAGGACATCGCACGGACATATTATATGTAGGGTTGTGTTTTGTATATTAGGTTACGCTGTGAGGACGGTCGTAGAAATGCAGCTATTAAAATTTAGATGAGTAGATGATATAGTTCATGAAATTGGTAAACGATATCCAAATTAAATTAAGTCGCCGAAAGCACTGTGCGCTGAAGTTGACCACACAATTGTGTTAAAAAGTTTTAAAAACAAACCGTTGCCCAATCTTTACAAAACTAATTATATAACAGCTATCAATTAAGTAACCAGTATTACCATAAAGGGCAGTTCTCCTAACTAATATAAAAGAAGCGGATTCATCTATTTGGTATTTAATTTGCGGCGAACTCTCATTTGGCGCGTGTCCAAATAGAACTAAGGGAATTTCAACCGCAATACCAATGAACTTTCACAGAAACTAAAAAGTTTCTATTCTTCCTTTTTCCATCGTATTTTTTTCACGATTTGTTAGGGACCAGGTCAAGGTTCGTATACTTCTAAAACGATCCGAAAATGTACGAGTAATATTATTACTAATAAAATATCACATTTTATTATACTTATCCTAGTTTTGTAAAACTGAAATAATCGTATTTAGCTCAGAGCACGACCAGCCGGCACTTTAATTGCAACGCCACAAATAAACTCTCAAAATATGACGTCCTTTGTTACTTCAGACACTTTTATCAAATTAAAAAAGTTTGTCTTCGCAAATGGGCGAGCAAAAACTGAATTACTGAGGCGAAATTTATCCGAGAAAAAGTAACCCTGGCGCTAGGTGTTGTCGAGTCATGTTTAATACAATGAAGGCTGCTAGGACGGCGGCTTAATCGAAAAATTCCTTCAGACATTCCGCAAATACTTGCATGATTGAAGAGGCAGCCCGCGGACGCACACGCCCCTACCTGCGCTTGTTCTCAACTATACGAGATATGGTAATCCACATTGGAACGTAAACAAACTCTTTACCGCATATTCTTTTTAAATAAGGAAACATGGAGTGAAATATATCCAACCTCTTTTTAAAATGAACTGCAACGTTCAAAGATATTAATCAGTTATCGCATGTGCGCTCTGTCCGTCGTGTGCCGGCCATGTACGCTTATTTAACCTCAAATAGTTACAGGTTGTGTTAAGTAAGACCAGTTAATTGAGTTTGTAAAGTAAATACAAACCACATGGCCCGATGTTTGTTTAAGAACCCTTTCAGACCTTCTTATGTAGTCATTTTAAAAGGATTTATAGTGGTCTAATTAAGTTGGCGTTTTAATCGGCGGACGTTGAGTGATGATTCAAAGTGCCGCTCTTATTTATTTAGGGAATCGTAAAATATTGAGAGGGTACTTTAAATGGGCCACTTCGCGGTTTTTATACTGGTTGGTACTGAAAGGTAATTTTTCCTAAATTGGTTTATTAGGTGCTACATAATATAAATACGTATGTGCCCACTTTATTCGCGAGTATTTTTTGAAAGAAATAACGTGGCTTTCTATTGGTCAAAAGTAAAACCGAAGATATACTTTTTCTTCCTCCTTATTATGTTAGCATAGAAAACAATTCTACTCAGTGGAACTGATAATTCAGACTGACCCAATTTAATAGTCCGGAAGTGTGTATAAAAAGCAGCAGCAGATTTTGAGGAATATTTAATTCTTATAGCCGCGTAGTCATTAGTGCGCGCGTTGTGGCGTAAACGGCAAATGCATTATGACGGCCTTTACAGCTCCGCAGTTAGAGGAACAATAAAACAATCATTTGTACAGAAAATGTAGTTTACCAGACATTAAATTCATTTTGGTTGTTAAATATGAACCGTAACAATTTTCGCTAAATTTTCAACAAAATATAATTTATAAAGGTTTATCTTCAAAAGCTTTAGCTATTTATCAAGGGATGAAACAAGTGCCTAACTACAAAATGATTTCGGGAACGTGTGCTATTACGTGAGCAATGTCAAACATAATAGTTTTCGTTGTTTACTGACTGTGTATAAGGGAGGAAAAACTGCCTGTTGAGACACAACGTCGCCGACGAGACCGCGATTCTGTCTCATATTCCTTTAAAGGCCTACCATCACAACAAAATATAAGTCTGATGTAGATATGTAAGCGAGACAGAGTTATACATCGTGTAAGGCGCCGTCTCGCTTTGACAATTGCACTAGTCTAACTTTAAGTGATTTTGGTAGACGGACCCTCCTTGATCCACGTTTTACAATATAAGGTTTTATTATAATCTTACAGCATACTCGCATGTTCTACGTGAAAGGATTTTACTGCTTGTCTTCGTGCACACAATAAAATATTGAAATTAGTGAAGCGTTCAGATTGTGTGCTTGTATACAAGTTGAGAATATTAAAGTTGTGTTTTATTTATTAAAATAGAATTAGATTGGATTAGATTAGATTAGAATATTCTCTATTGTACACCATGGAATTACAGCAGTGATTCTTAATAAAGGGTGATTCTTAATTAGGGTACAATGGCGGTCTTATCGCTAAAAGCGATATCTTCCAGATACTAGATTCTATCATTATTTCTAGACTGCCTCGAAAAAGAATATCGATTATAAGATATCGATTATGTTATACTCGATTTAAGTGATTATATATAAACTATTATTTACTAACTTTCGGTTACTAAGACATTTAAGAAAATCTAGTCCATAAGAAACGACAATGACTGCATTGATTTTTTCCTTATACTTTTCGCATCGTTATTCCGTTTAAATATCCAACTCAATTGTACTTTTGGGATGGGACTTACCAAATGGGATGAACCGTTTTGAATGGTTTTTTAGCTGACCCTTCTGAACAAAGTTTGCAAGATGAGCTGGTTTGTTAATAAAACTTGAGTACACAGCTAAGTTCAATTATCCATAGTAATATCTTATGCAACGTTGAGCCAACAACGCTTGCTAATAGGAAACTTATTTTCTGCTAAGCAATGTTATTTTCTTACATGCAGGCTTTAAGATTTAAGATATTTCTTCATCCATTGAACCATGTTACCTTTGCTTATAAAACCAAGATCTTTCCTTTAAATTGGAAAAGATTTTATAAGGTAAAACAGAGTTTGTGGTTCAAGTTGAACTGTTGAGAGGTCTAATTAGGAACTATTGCCGGGTTTCTCGAGAAAATCTTAATTTAAACAAAAGTAAGTAGAACTTACTACTGAAGCCTATTGTTAAAGCTGGTTGTTTGTAGAGTTTCTTCGATATTGGTGGTTTGTTTTAGAGTCTTCTTAATTTAATTTCAATAGAATTTTAGGAAAAAAAATCTTTTAAATTACTGTTTTTTTTTCGTTCCCACGAATTATGAAACTGATTCAATTCAACTCTCTTTCTGTCAACAGACTGTATCACATTGATCGTAATAGCTAGACAGTTAAAAAAATTATGATGTTTTTTGGTTGCCGTTCTACTTCAAATAAAACTGGAATCTGAAACCGAAATTACTTTTTGTTCTTGTGAATAAAGAGAACTTTGCTCTCGAGACATAACTTTACAAATTGAAATGGATCGACCATGACTTTGTAATGAAATCAAGGACATTGGATGAAATATTGAAATTGTTCAACTTCGGGCAGGTAAAGAACATAATCTTATTAAAACTTGTAGAGAATAATATGAAATATAAATTTTTAGTTCGTTGCCCACATTATGGGAAGCATTATGCAAATCAAGATTATTGCATGACGTCACAAATTACATCTTCATACATATTTTTATCATAAACATTTTATTTAATAAAAGTGCTTTTTAAAACAACATCATGCATTTCTGTGGAAATTCTTACGTCATAGTTTACTCAGCAAGAACGTTCGTGAAGACGCCGTCTTTTACAGTTTAAGTCCCAAAACGCCATTCTTCAAAATCATGAAATTTTACTTCTGTAAACAAGACACCAAACCGGGATAAATTTGAAGAATCGTTACGACATTGAAGCTTGAACAACAAAATAGCAAAAGTTAATTTATTTGTAAAACCTTTTAAAGGTTGTTGGACGAATTTATTGTACTTCAAAAGTATTGTAATTAGTTTTACAATACTTCGTTGTTTCTTGGAAAAATATCAACAAGGGATTTTTCAATGGAGCTTGAGAATTTCCTTCCCTTATATTATTCTGTTTCAAGTGAAACATGTGAAGAGCGCAGTCCTTGGACGCTTACTTCGAGGTTTTCAAGAAACTCCAAGGATTTCGCTGAATTATTTAGAAATTTGTATGAAGGAGTAATCAAGGATTGGCTAATACGTATGGTAATGAGGGAGAAATGGAAAGCGACAGTAAAAAGTTTATTCGCAAGTTATTCGCGGTGGGCGCGTCTGCGGGTAGAAACTCTGCATCACATGAACTGAGCCTCGACTCGCGACGTTGACAAATTGCCTTAAACGCAAGGGAAATAATTTTAAATACTTACAATTTTTCCTGCCTACAATATCTCCCTCGCGACTGTCAAGGAAATATTTAGAGGTAATAAGAAACATGACGGAAGGATTGGTGAGGCAATTGTTTGATGTATGATAGAAGATACAAGAGATTCAAAGGGTTACGGATGGTTGAGCTTTCAAGCGGATTGCTGTGACGTCATACGTATGTTAGCTCGCCAATGTTAAATGTTGAATGCATCGCAAACGTATTTCATAGAAGCCATATACCAATTAATATCAAGACCACAAGCGCAATTTCAAATTCTGTCATTATGAAGAGTAAAAAATTTTCAACGGCATTTATTGTCCTGGCATAACATAACTTGAATCATTCGAATTTTCCTGCTCAAATGAACATTTGGTATGCGTTCAATTTATTTAATTTCGTTCAGTTGTTCGTATCTGTAGTAGTACTGTAGTCGCCAGACAGTCTTTTAGGTATTTCAAAAGCTTAGAATTTTGTCTTTGTATTTTCATTGAAACTAAATAAGAGCTTTGGTATACAGACAACTTAAGTGTCTTATTGTTTATACTTAACAAAATTAGAACATTTCATACACTTAGTTTTGCAATTCACTTTCCATTCAATAAGTACCTACTTCTATTTTGTATTGTAAAAGAACAAAAGCAAGTTAGAAGTAAGATCATTCACAGAACTAACGACTGACGAGCAGTTCTTAAATCCCAGTAAGGAACATTAATAGTAATGTAACCACAGTACGTGGTCATGTAATAGGTACATTGTAACACCTGAGTGTAACCACAGTAGGCCGCGCAGTTGGTTAACGAAGCCATTTGCCTGTAATGTGCGTCATTTGCGAGCTGCACAAACTCTAGAGAGAGATAAATCCGTGTGAACACCTCGATAAAGGGTTAGGTAGAGGTAGTACGTATCGAAGGATACCGAGTTATCTCATCTCGCAGGCTCACTTTATCGCCCCCGGTTGGAGCAAAGTGCCGCTTAACGCCGATTGTCGAAATATAAAAGCCAGTAATTTCAAACGACAAGAAAAAGTTTTCGCATATTTTATTGGAAATCGAATTGGATTCAAATGAATAATAACCTCTTTTCGGATCGAGTGTGACGCGTGACAGACCCGCCTAAACGACGTCAGATATCCTGGTACTTAGGTTAACGTCTCGGGTATCTTATTCCTTACCTTAATGCGTTACGGGCCATTTAATTTTTATAATGACATCGAAAATGACAAAGTTTGTTTATCTTCAGGCGAGCGCACATTTTTACTCAATCAAAGAAAGAAAAAAGAAAATTCGACCAAACATTTTCTTGGACCTTTCCAAAAGTAATTTCGACGTGTAAATGTTTTAATCCCTGAGTGACACATCTTTAGGGAAAACGTCGTTACCGCTAAAAGGTCAAGTGATTAATGAAAACTGTCACCTAGAGAAACATGGAATATGAAGAGAAGAAAATAATATATTTTTGTGCCACAATATTCTGAAATAGAAGTTTCATTATTAAATTGTATGTTCGTCGGTGGCTTCGCGTAACTTGCTGAGAAAGACGTCTTGACAATTTAGATCTGTGCAGTCCTGATGGAAAGTAACTCTTATTTGGACCGCGGAGTGCATCTGTTACTGATAGCTGTGGTTATTACTTTGTGAAAGAATAAGGTCATTTCACACCAAGATGCCAGTGGTTGATAACTATCAGCCAACGTTCTCAATGTTACTTGAGAAACTCCACTATTAAATGCCAATGGAATCCTTACCTTAGCTTTTAAATAAATAGGACTTTCAGCGCTCTTTTGGGATTATGAAACCGACTATGAGAATTTAAAAATTTAATCCTATTACTGAGGGTTCTGAGGGTTCGTCAATCCTTTACCTGTATATCATCATAGTTGAAATATTCACAAGTGTTATACTTATTTTTGCCGCTGTAACAACAGATAATAAGCATAAAGTCAAAGTTAAGCAACGATTGTCAGGGTCTTTATTACATAATACCGTCGATGAATTCGCTTTTTTAAAGTTCACTACAAATACTTAATTTTGATTATCCCAACTACATATGAACAATTTACATTGAATCTAGTCCGTTTGCACTGTTATCACGATGCCTTAACATTAATCATGTAAATATTAGTCTTGTACAAGAACTGAGCCGAGCAGAATTGAAGGCACTTAGCTAACACTCAGCAAACATCCAAACTGCAATATCGTAGAAACTGGAATGTAAGTTCAATATTATTTTATCTCTCGGAGTAGATCGTGTCTTAAACTTTTATATGACATATAAAGTATTGTACTATTTCTATACGTTATGTTTATAGCTCATAAACTCCAGCCGTAATAGATGAAAGCGAGTTCGTATATTTGATTCCTTATTTCAATGTCTGTAATAAAAGTTAGACTTAAAGATGGATAGACCACGAAAAGATATATGGGATTAACTTTTACTTGTATTTTACACAATATTAGATTAAATAAAATAGAGAATGTTGAATATCAAAGAATATCGAAGCACGAGGTGCTAGTTCGATCTACACAAGCAAAGCACCAATGTGACTTTTTAAATTATTCTAAGACACCGGAGAAAGAAAACATCGTGAGGAAACTTGGATCCCAAATATCAGATTGAAATCGTCTACCCCACTGAGCTAGTTTGGTGATGAATGAATTTTCAAAAACATCCCTATACGGGATGCCAAGTGGTAGACCTTAGGTGTTTATTACAACAGTAATTTCCATCACGAAACTTAAACAGATGAGGTTAAATATGTTTTCAGTTACATAATAAATTATCAAGTATAAATATATGTTTTGCAAAGTTAATAATTTACATCTTAAACACTTTAGAATAAGGGAGTTATTTATAGTTAATTAGCGATGCCGCTCACATAGCTAATCTCTGTTTTATAACTTGCTCAAGTGCCGTTAGCGAAGTCAATGAAAACAAAACTTTGAAAACAATTATCAGGGCCTGTATTCCGCAATCTCATTCAAGACTTGTCGTTGCTAGAACAAGACAGCGCTCTACACAGTATTGTTTCCTCTCGCTTACACATTGGTGAAAAAAAATTCTATTTGAAGTCATGGTAAGTGTCCTTGAGGTTGTAGTTGAGAAACTAATGGGCTTGTTGTGAAGTGCTGAAGGTAGGAAAATTGATCACATAGCCTTGTATGGCCTTTGTAAGCTTCCTAATTTACATGATAGGGAGCCAGTATGGGTCAGTCTGATATACGTTCGTCACGAAGAGTAGAGGCTTTGTGGACTCTTTAAATTGGACTTAGTTTTTGGGTTACGGAGGATTTTGTAGGTCCATGTTTTGGTACTTTACGTATGCCTATACTATTCGAGTGATTTACGGCTGGCAAAAGTACTGTACGTTATCGAACTCCTCCTAACTCTTTGGAATGATTGTTTTTTTTGTTTGCGTAGCAGTGGCGCTTTAGATGGTTTAGATTAAAAACATGAATATAGGAAACTTCATTATGTTATTAAAATTATGCTATCCACCCCATTCGTACATCTCTTATATTTGCATTTTTTTACTTTAAAATCTGCATCTGAATTTACAGCATTTTCTACCAGTATCGACGAGTGATTTGCAAAACTTAATAAATTATACGCGAACAACAAAATTAAATGAAGAAGCACGAAACTAAAATTTCGACAAATAGAAAAGAATACAAAAGTTCTTCACCTCACTGGCAAGGTGAAGCCGGCTGGCACGAGAACTAACTTTTTGTAAAACTTTCATAATGTAACTGTGAAAGCTTTCTCATCGTCTGTTTTCATTTCTGAGCACGTTCATATGTTTAAAAGCTCGCGGGGCCTTTTCTTTCACATCGCATTTAACGTTTTTCTGAGTCCCAATTGAAGTTATCTGTCACAAGTGTTTTTGGTTTATTTTGTTCTACTTTTAAGGTTCCAGGGAACCATATTTATTACTGAGGCGTCTGTCCGTACCTCTGGCATCTGGTTGTTTCTCAAGAATTGTAGTAGCTAGATATGTGAAATTTTCACAGATGTTGTATTTCTGTTGCCTAATAATAATAGAACAGTAAGTTGGGTCATAAATATTAAGGTTCATTCGTGTTTTTTTTTTAATTAGTGTTCTTATCCCTTTTTTGTACGGAACACTCGTTGTCACACCTGACTAGCTTTTTATAATAAGCTATCTGTGCTTAAAAATATTTCAAAATTGCAAAGCATCTAAGATAGAATCAACCAAATGAAATAAGGCAAAGCGCCGATTTTAATAAGTACCTCGGTGATATTATAACAGTAACATTTGTCATCCCGTTTAGTTTTTGCTTTTAACAGCTGTATTTTTTTGAAGTCCTAATTTTTTTTTGTCATTAATTTTATTTTAAAACTTTTGTCTTTCAAGAAAAGATCTAAAATTCTGGACATATCGAATAAAAATTTCCTGTAACCGATTGTCCTATAAAGCTAGTATCACATAAATTCACGTCGACGCTAAAATTAATTACGAACATTTGTGTATCGGGTCCCTAGCGGCGTGGAGAGTAGCCTCATTAGTGGCAAAAGGGGAATTTGTATCAGAACAGATTTGTAACTGTACCTGGCTATCAATTAACATAATAGATACTCGGATAATGCTGCGCTCACATTTAAATTTGTACCAAATATCGATGAATCGGATGCGCGCGAATAAAATGGTCATTTTTGGCTTTTGTTTCAACATTTTAATCTTTTAAGTACGTGTTTATATGAGAATCAAATGATTATACAGATTACTCGATAAGCACCTTTCAGTGGTATAACGAAAGTGAAGCGAATATCGTAAAGCATATTTTTTCATTTCTTTATGAAAATAATTTAACAGGCATAGAGATTTTAACTGATTTCGATCTAATGAAAACCGGTCAAGTGCGAGCCGTTGACGTTTCTATACAAATAGGCTAAAAAAATGGTTTCTCAACAACTAAGTTTGATTGTAGGCGTCTCATCTGTGAAAATACCAATTGTCCGGCTATCACAATTAATGAGATACGGCCCAACTTTTTAGATATTTACAAGAGATCACAGATATTTTACGAAAATGGAAAACACGTGTACAAATTATTGAACGATTTACTCTGTTCTGTGAATGTGTATTTACTTTCAATAAAAAAAAACATTTATCTTGCAGAAAAGCGTTACAAAGCGCCACACACATCATCACTCATCCATTTCCAATCGTATTAAGAACGGAAGAGAGCTTGTGCGTGCTCTATTAATACTGAACCCGGTAAAGGGATATTTTAAGTGTATTATCGTGCGACTGGGGAACCATACCATGGCATGTCGTGTCATCCTAATGGACCATCAACTAAACGCATAGTTCAAAGGGTTCTGCCGGCTCTGCGTTTTTGATGCACCCTGTATAAATGGATTCAGTAATCTACGGCCTGTGTATGCCTGTGTTGCAGGATATCGGTGCTTAACTTACGTACTTATGTATGTAGCGTAGTTTTGTTGATTCTCTGATGGAATTTTACCTGAAAATTAATGAATTATTTTAGTTTGGATTGAAGGAAAAATACATCTTTTTTAGGTTTTTTTTTTAGGTTTACGCGAATGTTAGATATTGAAATCAAAGCTCGGGAACTAAAATCTAAAATTAAACCGCGATAGAATCCGTAAAAGTAGTTTCGATTCAATGGAATAAATTAATATGATGTTCCTATAGATTGATGGATAGGATGATGTTCTTAATTTAACCTTACTTTTTTTTAGTTTAATGAGTTAACTTTCTTTAAGTTTCATAGGAAAACCATTAGGTGAAAAATACACCGAAAAATATATGGAAATTATCAAAGTAACAGATAATAACAGTCTTGTGACAATAGCAGCATATGAAAACTGTGTATTAGCCATTGAATATGTTATATTTCAACTCAAAAGTACTATTACCAACGCAATTATGTAAATATCCGCCATAAAATCACACATTCCAATTTGCTAAACTATTATACAGATTCGTCGGGATTGTCATCGCGTGAATTTTGTTCGTTGATTTTATTGAAAATGGGATTCGTTTCACGATGGAATCTGGTCACGTATGGTAAAATGTAGCCGAACCAATTGTCGCCGAAAGCCAATCAGAGAGTGATTACGATTCCTGAATAATGAACCAATATGGTTACCGTGTTATACGCTGTCACGCGTACAACGCTCTTCTGGAGTTTTTTCGGTAGTTTTTTTGAAGGTTAAAGCTTCTGAATGTATTTGATTAAAGGTCGTATGATTGGATTAAAGGAATTTCCAGATCTGTTTTTTTTTCTTGCTATGGGAAATTCAATCTGATATAAATAAATGGATAATGATGATATCTTGAACATTTTGAAACATTGTTAGTTAATACTAAAGATTTTTATTAATTAGAGCAAATTCAATGAATGCACCACGCGTTTAAGTAACAAATTGCATGACTTTGGGAACTTTTTAAATTAACTATAATGCAATTGTTGTATTCATTTGTTTCACGTTTAAAAATGATTAATTTTATTGAATACTTTTTGTTATAATGCTTAAAAAAACATCAAATGTTTTGGTCAGAAGTTTTAATCAATATGAGAATATTCGTGTTAAACAAATTGCGCAGAGAGAAAATGTCTAAATTAATTGAACTGTTATTGATGTTGTAATATATTCATTTTATTGTTAAACTTGTGACATAAGCTGTAAAAGGATTTGGTTTGAACGATTTTCTCAAAATAAACAAAGTGGGTGGGGTGAAAAAATTAGGTGCAGGTCATGATCATCCATGAGTGTACATAGAAAATTTAAAACTAAGCAGCACATTAAAAATGGCGTGTCTATAGGAATAAAAGCTGACCGTAGTAAATAATTACAAAGTTCATTAAAAAACAAAAACCCAGTTCAAATAATTTTCCTTCAAAACAAATTTTATATTCGCGAAAGAATATTCATTTTTACTCCGCTGGAAGGTTTTGCTGGAACGTTAAATTAAACTGCGCTAATTTTAGTTAGTCCTTTCATTTAAACGAGGTAAATGGGAGAGAAACGTAAAAACGAGGGTTCTAATCGAAAATTTTGAAGTTAAAGTACCCTGGGGACAGTTTTGAGTATAACCGGACTGTCATAGTACGATGTTCACTTATTGGAAGCAGAACAGCCGTCCAACGTCGATCAAATTATGTTCATCGCACAAGGACAGTCCGCATTGAGATTGTCGTTGCATTCCATCTTTGAATGTCATTATTGTAGAATGGCGCTTTCTGAAGAATACAGGGTTTTCATTTCGTGCTGATCTTATATTGATTTAACTGGTCATGCACTACAAAAATTAAATGAAAATGAAGAATTTTTTTTTTTATTCATGCACAGGTGCTTCGATTTTATAAAATAAAATTATGATCAGTATTTTTTTTTTCCATTTCACTCATTTCCTCTACATTTACCTATACATGGTAAGTAAGCCCAAACGTGCCTTTACAAAATTAGTTTAAAAACGGGGCATTGCACGCATTAAAGCACAGTACTTTGAAATCAGGAACAGTTGAATGTGGTATAATTTTAGTTTGTTTCCTGGTAAAGGCGTACCAAAGATGACCATTCCCAGTCGACTTGGATCCCGCCCAACTGCAAGCAATTAGTGACGGTTCGACAGTCATGATAATGGTTGCCGTTCACTACAGAATACCCTTTTATCGAGAAAAGGTCGATTTTATCTCATATGGAAAAGTTATGTAGTAATGATAGGGATACCTATCATTATTTTCGAAAAGGAAATATTATTATTTGTTCTGGGATTTGAAATAACGAATAACATAAGCATTGTATCTTTTTAACCAAGTAATAACCTGTAATTGGAAAGGGATTATTCGAGGAGGCGAACAGAAGTCCTCGAAAGTCCAGGAGTTTGCCTGGAGGAGGAACGTTATTGGCTGGAAAAAAATTAAGCATCATCATTCCCCTGCCCTTATTCCAATTATGATTTGGGGTTATCGCAACATGTCTTCTTCTTTCTATCACTAAATTAAACACTCTTTACAGTCATATCGTCATTTATTCAATCCATCTATGGTTTGCCTGGATATAGGGGAAGAGTTCCCTCTTCCCCTATATCCAACTACATCCATACTAGAATAAATATAAGTGCGGTACTCAAATATTTAGGAACATAACATTTATTTATGTTCTGTGTAAGCTATACCTACTTGTGGCTTTGTAAATCTGACTATTCCACAAGTTATTTACATTTAAATGTTACTTTCATGCAGTTTGGTTTATTTATGGGCTCACAGGAAGTCTTGCGAACATAGTTCACCATTAAAATGACTCCTAGCGGATCCAAATGGCTTTCTGAATTTTCTTCTCTATAAATATTGTTGAGTAACGATAATATTTATTCAAAGTTTGTCCTTATTTGTCTCGACATCTTTCCGATTTGTAAAAAAGAATGTATTTTGAACATAGTTGTCGTGTTGTTTAAATAAAATAATAACCCCGTCAGTAAAATTTCGCACACGACTATAAAACAACTCGACCGATTTTTATTAAACATGTCTAAGAACACACTTAATACACCTTTAATACAAAACAAACTTAATTGAAATCGCTCGATCCGTTAGAGAGCTATAATGCCACAGACAGACAGTCAGGCAAACCAACAGGCAGATTTATAAAATGTATAACGGTGTGTCTTGGAAACTTTGCAAACATCCTTTGTGACTCCTTTTTGACTATCGTGTACGAGTGTGACATCTTATAGACATACCTACAAAAAGCATTATAACTCAGGCAAAATCTATGCCAAGAGTTAATTCATACAAGGTTAAAGACGATGACGGCATAGCAATTTAAATATAATCTTCATTAAGCCCTGAAATTCGTTAGTAATTTTGTTATTAATTTATGTACACGAAATATATCATGTTTGCGGTGATTTCACTGAAAGTAATCAGTGTCAGAACTATCATTAGTCTTGTCTGAGACTGCGACAACCCTTACTTTGGCACTAGATCTGGCACTGGCACTAATTTGTAACGACTCTTGTTACGCCCTCATACTAATTGCTTTCTTGTCTTCAATAGAATAAATTAAAATACATTTACAACTTAAGGTCTCGTTAATTTATTATACTAAATAGTTGGGTATTCGACTTTAAGACTCTTTTTGTAATTAAAATGATAAGCACGTATTTTCTGTTTAGTTTGAGTAGAGAAATGGAGGGTCCTGTAGCAGTAGGGACTGAAAAATGACATCCATCATAATATTTATGGCTAAATTAACTATTGCTTATTTTTGTTATTCGTTTTGGCAACAGAAAAAACACCTTCTCTGAAAAATTTCGCTGCTTAGCTATATCGGTTCATGAGATACAGCCTGGTGGCAGACGGATGGACAGACAGCCAGATTGTGGAACTTTATTATTTGGATTTAGTATTTATCTCTAAAACAACAGTGAAAAAAAATTGTCTGTGTGCACGAAGTTTAATCACGGTTTAGTGCTTTTCCACATTAGGCAGACATTCCATACAATTTCGTATGTATGTAGATTGTAACACAAGTTTTGTTTCAACAATACACTGCCATAAATAACATGTCAGGTCGAAGTTACTTAGATGTAGGCTTCGCTAGGCGTCGGACTGAATTATGTCGGATACGTTACAATAGAAGCGACTTTTGCCCCGAAAATAGAGCAAAAAGAAATGGTATTGGCAAATTTCAGTAACAATAAGATTCTAGACAAACAACAATATTTAGAAGACTTCTATTGTAAGCACGCTTGTTTTCCGGAACGGTTTTAATAAGAACAAAAGTTGCACGTTGAAAATAAAGTTCTGGAACTATTGTCAATTTCCAATATTTTGCAGCGATGCTGAAAAATGTAAGTATTGCTTCAGTTTTAATTGGAAGTTGCACATTTTTTGCCTGTTCCTGGCAGATTGCTTTCATTTCGTCCGTTTTTCTTTCACTTAACTAACAAGTCAAGTAGGAAGACAAATTTCACTAATTAAAACACAAAATTCTTGTTCCACCACTGGAGCTGACGTAACAGTGTCTTAGTTAACTTTGTGGCTTGGTGCATGCATCTGTGTCTAATCTGTGTCTGAACTTAGCGCTTTCTATTGCGGGTTCCAGCTTGTTACACATGTTTTAAATTTATAGTTCAAGTAGCTGTTACTGCGAAATCATCTGTGTAAGTTTCGAATATTCAGTTACAACACAAACACACACACTTTTGTAGGGCCTTAGTCATCGATAGCATATCGTTAGGATTTTTCTGACGAAGCATTCGTGAACCACACAAATACTCGACTTACGCGGTTGTCGAAATCACAACATGTTGTGTACCTTGCAGTCGCTGTAATGACGCTGAATAAAAATTTTATATCAAACCTGTCTACAAAGTGAGTTCAGTCCAATTTTTCTTAACCTGAATAGATCCATTACCAGGAAATACGCTCGAGAGGCAAGAAATGCTGAAAAAGCTTTCAGGATTAACGAATTGAAGGGATATAGACTGGTCACATTGAGGGTGGACCGTCTCGCGTGCGATAGCTTACGGAGATTCTAAAGGGGACTTAGTTTTGTAAGAAGACCACATAGTACTACCTAAAGCATCTATAAGATGTGAGCGGCACGAAAACGTTAATGTTTTTGCCGTGGGAATTAGATCAGTCCGTCCGAGTCCATCCGACCGAATTATATTTGCAAAATCATTTTAATATAATTAAACCTCATTCATTTCGTGAATTTTATTAGAACCGCGAGTAAAATTACTGTTCTCGTTACATTACCGGACATACAATATTCGGTCCTTTATATTACTATTTAACTAGGCATGGAAGGGTTAACCAACGTGTCCCTTCTCTGTTTGAAAAAGGTAATGTTTTTTAATTAACTTGATGTTAATTCAATTCAACTCACGTAGGGATCCTCTTATATTTTGTGTTTTAGATTTGTTCTATACGTGTATGTTGAAGTTTTTGCTCTATGTGTTGAAGTGGGTGTTTTATTAATTCAGTTTGTATCGAAGCTTGGTTCTTTTCCTCGGTCCCTAGATGACATTGATCATTAGACGCGACAGATCCGATTTCGTATTCAGATATAAGGGCGCGAGGATTTCTCAAACGACGTTCGACGAATCTCGTTCTATTCAAAATTAGCTTTTAGATGTATGTACTTTTCTCATTGAATTTTTGCCTTCAAACGAGTGACAGGCCAGATTTACTTTTGGATAACGACGAGATACAATAAAAGGGGAATTTGAACAGCGACATTAATCGAGTTCTTTTCTTTGAGTGACATACGATTTAATTGATAGATTGCTACAAGGAGGTTTTAAATGAACAGTGTCTGTATTTTATTGTATTAGATGTTGCGTGTACATCTGTATACTTCATGTAATCCAAACCTTCGTGTAAAATATACTAAAAGTGTGCTAAAAGGCTAGGTGCGACAGTAATTCCATCACGTTAATGTAAGATCAGGCAAACATTTTATAACGATGACTAATTAGCAAGCTTCGCATGTCACTCGACCTTCATTACAGAAGGGTGAGGCTTTGACCTTGGCAGGTCTACTAGTTACAGCTGACGACTTAATGTCAGTGTTTGAAAATCTGACTGTTATTAATATAATAAGCATCTCCGAAATAAAACTGTCTGTGGAAGCAGGACACCGCTATACTCGACGCGGTATACCGACTCACTTCCTCAAGAACAAAATTATTTAATAAGGACCTTTGTAAAAGAACAAAACATTCTTAAAAAAGGGTTCTTTGGTTAAAAATGGAATACGAGTTCGAAATTTTAATTCTAATTTTAATAACGGCCTCGCCATATTCAGAGTATTCATACAAATAAAAGAAATTAATGGAAAAAGTCGCTTCTTAAATGCTAGCTAGTAATAAGAGGACATGACCACTTCTATTTTTTTTAAACTGTCGTATTAAAACCTTTTTTTTTGCAGAATTCAATAAAACTGATAGGGATTGATATATTACCTATATATCCCCGGGTCGTGACCGTGTCGTCCTCTATAAATGAAGGTCCGTGAATTCATCTAATAGTGTCATGTTACCATGCCATTACTCACTGCAAACATTTTCACTGAAACGTTGAAAATATGAAGCGAGTCATATTTTCATGTTATTTACGCGACAGGAGACAAATTGTTGTGTAAAATTATTTTATTATTAAAGTAAATAAAGTTTTCGGCTTACTTTTGTTTTATCCTGTTCGTAAAAGTTCATAAAGTTACCGAAAATGTTGGAAATTTTCATGTTTTTTACTCAGGGGAAAATAAGTTGTGTTATTACGATATGTGTTGTTTAACATGCAGAAATTCATTTGGTTTGTAATAAATTAAAATATTTGTCTTGGTCGTTTATATTTTAACATGATTAATTTTTGAGAATAGTGTTGTTTTTTTTTCAAACTATCAAAATTTAAACCTATTTATTTTTAAATCAATTGTGGATTATTAAGATACTCGTAACTACTGTGTTAACAGTAAATGACAGGTTGAAGTTTTACCGCCAGCTTTTTTGTAGGAAGTTTTTTTATCCTTGAGATTTTATAGACTCTCTCAAGGTTAGATTTAAAAGAAAAACTGTTATCACGAGACCAAATAATCTGAAATCTAGAGAGCGTGTAAAAAGTGTGTTAAATTTCACGGGGCGTAAAAAATGCAGTTATTTTAAAATCAATAAAATAATCTTAAGTAATATTATGAGCGCAGGCTGCGCAGGACTGCCAAATCGATAAACATGTTGACACAATCTAATTAAAATAGATATTTAGTAGATCACAACAAAACCCCCGAAACAAAACTAGTGTATAAAAGAATAACAAGGGGAACTTTATGTAGATTTCCGTACACACTCAACCCTCTAATGCTACCCGGTTTATCTCACCAAAGCCCACATTTATAAAAACTAATCTAAGTTGCGGCCTTTTCGAGTAGTTCTTAAACAAAAGAAGTTTGGAACAAGTGTAGGGTTAGTACTAACACAAGAACTCTTGTAGCTTCGGGTTTATCCATAAAACATGAGTGCACCAACTGGAAGCGAGGGTAGGTAGTGCGCAGCATAGAATCCGATTATTTGATTCAAATAAGTCGGTTTTGCGATTGCCAAACGTGGAATCCAACTTAAGGATTATCCGTCAATATCTAACCGTGTTCATGAATTCTTATTTAAACATACAAAAATAAACTCGCTACACTCAGGGTTCCGTATAAGTATTTGAAACATATTTGTACAATTAGCTTAATATTGGGCTAATTATGGGACACCCAATAAAATTATGACGGTAATAACGTCGCTTTACCTTAATCTTTATTTTGTTGGTATAGCGACACGAAAATGCATCACATGAGAAAAAGTCAACTGTCTAACTATCACGGTTCATAAGATACAGCCAGGGGTGTCAACGACTCAGTAGTTTAGAGCTATATTTCAGTAATAGGGAACGGAATGTTCATCGTCGCGGGTCCGACTCGCACTAGCCTGGTTTTTTAGTAAAGTTGAATTGAAGAGATTTCACTTAAAGTAAATTCTACAATTTCTATAGCTTCACACTGAGATCTCTGACGTGTTAGTTCCGACTTATAGAATGGTAGACGTTTGCGTTCAGAATGCAAACGAGACTCCATGAATAATTCAATAATCCTGCGAGCTTTTTGCAAGTCATCGATATTCATTCGATGTTGAGCGTACTCTTAAATATAGTTTTGTGAGCAATCGCCGATGATCACTAGATCTGATTGAGGCAGACGGAAAGAAGCCTCTGAGTAAGTCAATTAGGCACTCGATTGAAAAATATTGAAGAAATTGCAGTAAGTTTTACTAAGCTAAATACTTACTTTACTTGGTGGGAGAAATAAATAAGTGTTCTATTTTATTATTAAACGGCAACACCAAACAGAGCGTATGGTTGCATCTTGTAATCTTTTATACGTCAAAAAACCTTTTACATAGTCCCAGACTTCATCTTTTTGTGAACATTTTATTGCATTTTAAAATTGAAGAGCGCTTTCCTTTCCGAACATTCTTTCCACGATCTTGACAACTCAAAGTTAATACCTACTTCGTTCCATCTGAAGAATATTTGAATTTGAATTTAAATCGCGTCTCAGCAATAAAATTCTTCTATTCTAGTTGAGCGATGACAGATTTGGTTCGTCGTCAATTTGTTCTGAATCTCACATGTGAGTGGCTTGTACAGTCAGCATTATAGTTTGAGCTGGATGAAAGAAAAGATTAGAGATAAATGGAAAAAGAGAGATATTTAACACCTAATATTTATTCAACTGCATTATCGTCATCGTCTTATCGTTTTCCCAACTATGTTGGGGTCGCCTTCTAGTATATTCGGATGCAGCTAAGTACCAAAGTTTTACAAATAACGAGTGCCTGTCTGACATCCATAACACATTTACTTGGGCATCATGACACCCCTTAGCAAGACTGATTGTCAGACTTCCAATATTAATTCAGCATTACGTTTCCCATAAACGCTCAAAGAAAACATGTAGTTGTCGAAGTAAGACGGCGCTCTATATTGCCCTGTCTTGTCTTACTTGCACACAATTCCTGACTTAAGTATTCGAAATGAGCGCACTGCACTGTCTGTGTTTATGAAGTGTAGTTATAGAATAAACAAACTCTAGCTCCTTAAATAAAAGTAGCCGACATGAATATATTGAAGAATAATCTGGAATGATTGATTGACCATTCTATAGAATACATTATATAATCAATCAATCACCTTCATTGTATATTCTCTGTGATAAATAAACAAAATACCCTACTTAAGTAAACTTCACTGATTTGATTAATTTTATTCCTACAGCTGGTTATGGTATTTAAGATTATTGCATCAATAAATTATGTAATTTGGTCGATTGTTGTATCAAAATTCCGCATATTCAGTTAACTGAACGGATTGCCGAGGGGTTGAGGTCACCACGCCAAGATTCACGAATGCTTGTCCCGAGTCTAGGTGTTTTTCTGCATGTGATTTGAACGTTTGTTAAACCCCCCCTTTCATGGGGATAACATTCCTTAATGAGAGAGTTGTTTTTTCCCACGCTTTTATACACTCATTTTTCGTGTATGTTTGCTTGTCGTTCTAGTTGGATTTTTGCAAATCAATTTTGAGCACATCTCGCTAAGCTAGCAAGCTATAATTTTCAGGGTAGCTTCAAACTCGATGACTATGCAAATAAATAAACAAATCTACTAATAAAATATGCAAGGTTCGGTAGGTATATTTCCTGCCTAACGCATTGCTAACCATACCGCACAGTGTATGGTGAATAGATAATAATTTAGGCACAGAAAGCTTTTAGCTTTACGAGCGGTGCAGATGGGGTGGTGTTATTGAAAAGTATTGCTTCGATAACAATGCATTGTGAACATATGCTGTGTTGTATGTATTTGTGTGTATAATCCTACTAATATTACCAACGCGAAAGTCTATATATACGGATGTATGGATGTAGGGATGTTTTTTCCTCTCTAACGCAGAAACTGATTCAGATGAAACTTGGTACACAAATAGTTTGTAACCTGGATATATGGAACATAACGATCGTTCTTTAGTAGATTATTTTTTATTTGTAGCGGGCGAACCCGCGGGTTACAGCTAGTAGTTACTATAAGTCTTAATCACCGGAATTCAGTGTTTCTGTTTGATCGCCGCTAGTTTCCGTTTGAGGTTTTGTTGAGATTAGGTCTTTTGCCAAGAAAGATTCTTATCGTTGGGCAGTTTGCCTGAGCGTATGATATTAATAATAATATAATATGTAGGTTACAATTCAACAATCGAGTTTAAATCGGTTTTTACCTAACATATATTTCCTGCTTCTCGAAAACAATGAAATTTCGTCTGGATGCCTTGACGTCCTCGGTTTGAAATATTGATATTTAGAAAATAGTTCCGAAAAGTCGGGAAAAAGGCGGACTTCGTTCTATTTAGGAGACATTACAATGGGTGCAGCTAATGGCACATAATTGTTTGTTTTGAACATTCGAAAGGTAGAAAATGGAATGAATGAAAAGTTCAGAACAAAGGAAAATTCGTCTCTAACAATAGGTGGAGCTATAAATATAAAAAAATGGGACATGGCCGACCGTATTTCGAGGAAAATTCCCGAATTGCAGGAGAAAAGTTCAAGGATATTTATTGATATTAGTATTTCGTGTTCCTTCTATTCCGTTGTATCAGGTGTCATCAGGGATTAGCCGACTTCACGTAGTAATGAAGGCCTTGGATTCAATCATACCGATGCTATTTACACCGGGATAAAAGCCGAAACTAATCCACAATGAGATTAATATAAATCCTGTAGGAGTGGGGACGAGGGACCGTTATTTTAGCACATAATATGCCGAAACGGAGCTCGGGATTAACTCCGGTGGATGTAAAGACGTCGGCAGTTATGTGGCCGGGTACAAACATGTCTGTATAAAGGAGTCCATTCATTCCAGCCGTCACTGTAGCGTTTTAAGCTTAGTTAGGTTTTAAGTTTTTGGAAGTTGTGATACAGTTTATGTAGCGAAGTATAAATGAGGAGTGCTCTAGGTTAGAATAATTTCTAAAGCGGACATTTGCATTAAGATATTGCGGCTGTTTCTGCTGGTTCTTTGAATGCGATAAAATCAAAAATGTTCTGGTATTTTTAGAGTATTACCATTTTAAACTTTACAAACATTAAATGCCCTTACCATTTCCAGTTAAGGACATTGTGTTTTAGTAAAAAAATATACCTTTAATGTCGACTAAACTGTATCATTTTTATTCGTATTGCAACGACAAACTCACATTGTTGGGGCCGATTCAGGGCCTATTTGTCAATGTATCTTTTGTCACATTAGAAAAGGATATATCACTACGATTTTCCCTTGCTTTGCTTAAAAAATACGCGGTCAGCTGTTTGGGGATAAATTGTTACCATTTTATCTCGTATTTTTAATATTAAAAACGACATGTCTTTTGTTTTGATTTTTGGTTTCGTGACGTCTCTGGGTCACAAAATTGGTTTTAGCATAGTGAATAGGAGACTAACACGAAAGTTGTGGTATATTATTATTGCATTATTTAATTACCATAGTCACTAAGAATAGAACTGAAAGAACTGAAATTTAATTTTGACAAGTTACGTGACTTTGACATGTTAGTTTCATACATTTGACTATTGAGATAAGCGGTTTAAATTCAAAATTAGCTTGCCAACAGGCTCTAGGGAAAATTATATTATTCAAAGGGTTTTCAGTTCACTGATGAAGTAAAACCTACAAATGACGTAATGTGACCTTTGATGAACACAATTGAATTACTTTTTACGCTTTCACAGGGAATTGTTAATAACAATGAGCGGTAATTATTTTAAAACGTCACTCTGTCACTATCTGCTTGTTACAGGTGACGGGAGTATAATGCAGGGTAAATGTGTGTCGAGCCCAGCGGAGCAATCAATACTGAAAGGTCAGCGTGTGTCCGTGTGAAGTTATTATGCAGTTCTAGGGGTCCGTACCCAAAGGGCAAATAAAAATTATATTACTAAGGCTGGACAATCTGTTCATCCACCTGACATCGCAAACATTTTATTGGTGACCATGTTAGTTTAAACGTTGTTTCTTCTTAGCCTATTTTTATGACATCCTCATAGTCGCGAGTCCAACTTGCAATGTAAGCTGAAAAAACTTTATTTTTGATTTCATGTTTCATTGAAACACAGTTACAGTGATGTACCTATAGTCATAGTTTTTAAGTACGTGTTATTTCCAAGACATCATCACAGAGTGTCTACATAGCCGGTACTCTTCAATAAAAATGTAAATCACGTTTCACGATCCCATTGAATTTAGCCTGAAAACTTTTTGAAACAGGAGTTTTGTCATGAATTTTTAAAGCTCACTTTTGTTCAAAAAGTATTAATATTTGAAGTAACTTCTGAATGAGGCTGTTAACTCTGTTATGAAAACTTAGTGCTTTAAATCGATAAGGCTTTTTCGGAAATAATTAAACGTCATCTTCCTGTCTCTTTGGGTTGGTTGAGGGAATCCATGTTTCTTCTATTGCCCCTAGTGTTCTGAGGTGGCGTTAACCGTTAAGGACAATCCCGCTGGATTAGCAGGCATTATGGGCTATACAGAGCTACATCGATGAGACTGAAGGCCTAAAACGTCATCAGTTTTAACATCGAAATGCTGTGTTTATCATTTCCTTACCTTTTCTCTTTATGCTTTCGATATTTTTCAAGGCTAAAAAACCGCTCAAATGTATTGAACTGACAAATCAACGCCACGTTACTTGTCGAAAAGAAATGTCATTACCATACATTTTTAGTTTTCTATCTTTTACCCAGGAAAACCTCATTTACTGTCTTCTGTTCTCCTTGCAAGTGACTTTTATTATTTGAAATGTAGAATAGTGACACACACTTATAAGGACTTTAATGTTGAATAACTAAATAGACTTATTTAAGAACTTCTTAAAGTTGAAGGAAATCACTTAATTATTTCTATAAATAAAGTGTTAAGTTACTGTAATGTCTGTAATGTAGTTGCTAAACATTTCCCAGTCCCCAGTGTTTGTTGTGGCAACTTGTGTAGTTCACTGTCGATTAACGTTCGGAATTTACTTCGAGTTGAGAAACTTTAATTATGTGAACGTTTATAGCGTTTCGGTACTGAACATTAATATAAAGAACTAGCTTACTGTAGTAGACTGTAGTATTTAGTGAGAGGATTTATTGCTGCCGCTGTTAATGTTAGTGTTTACTTGTAAGTTTACGGTAAATAATTTAAATATGTTTTTAAATTTTTTGAGAAGGTTTTGTGGAAAAAATGTTGTAATGTTGCTTTATGTATACTTTGAAGCCACTCTTTGGTTGAGATGGAAAACAAAATAATGTAAAGTAAGAATATATCCGACTAATGTGTGTAAGTATAGATTGATGTTTTTTATACTTTCACGCAAAACCCACTCGGCGGATTTGGATAAAATTTGGTACGCAGACAGTTGATAATTTGGATGAATACACAGAACAGTTTCTATCCCTATTTAATATTCTCCTGGGATCATTTTTGAATTGTGGAGTTGATGGCAACAGCTATTTATTTATATAACAGAGCAGGCTAACAACTAATAATGTATACATTGCTTTTAAACTTTACAAATAATCCACGAAAATATCGACAAACTGACATTATCAATACACGTACTATTACCGATATTTTATCTCGATACCAACAAAACACCTCTAATTTGCTATCTACTTGGTAATTTGTAACGTGCGGTGAACATACTATATTGGTCTAGTCCACTGGCCGAAAAGCTGGATATAAAGCGAGGGAACAATATGGCCGAACAGATGCCAGACTGCACCGCAAACCGCTGACCAAAATCTGCTATATGTTAACAGTTTAAAAGCCTATTAATAAGCTTATAAACAGCGGTCGAAACTGAATTTGGGGTTTTTATATAGTGTTATCATCAGCGCAGCGTTAATGACATATTTGTACATTTGATTAAATACTTTTTCGTCGAGTTTGTGTGAATATTAAATGTTGAGTGTGCCTTTGTATTGGATGCTTCTCTAAGTTGATCGGTGTACGTATTTATTCAGCTGAATTTGAAACTAGAGCATGCTGAAGCTAAAAAGGGTGTATGTAACCTATTTATAAATTGGAGCAAGCCTCCAAATATCACTTAAAGTAATATTATTTATTATTGTATTTATGTATTAAGATGCTTATAGTATAAAAAATAAGGAAACGCTGCTCTATGCATAAGGCTTTGTCACGTTGCTACAAATGTAACAATACGGAAGAACTGCCGGTACACCTTCAGGTCTATTGAAACTCAGAACAATGCTATAATCATCTAAGTAGAAAGTACTTTAAAAACAAAATGTTTAGGAAATAAACATAACAGGTACTTATAATAATACAATTTCGCGAAATTGCGATGACTCAGGGGGAATCAAAATAATGTAAGACGTCCCAAGCAATCGCTAATGTTTATCTGTCTCTCTCTCATTTATCTTAGCTAAGGCAACATAATATATCATTTGGACGCAGACATCTTATATTTTAAGAGATTAAATTTGCGTTACAAGATATGAAATGAGTTCACTTTATTATGCGATGGTGACAGTAGACTGGTAAAGTATCCTCTTTACTATTACAAAACTTCAATTTGACAATAAATCTTCATTATCAGCCTAACCTTTTCCCAACTATATTGGGGTCGGCTCCCAGTCTTCCGTGCATTTTACAAGTAGCGACTATCTTACTTAGTAAGACTGGTTCAGACTTTCTAACTTGTAGCTCAAAAATGTATAAATATCGCAACATAATTTGCGTTTCAATACACGGAGAAAATCGTTATGACTGAGATGGTCAACCATCCACAGATCGACCGCAAAACCGAACCAGTGATCGATCAACTTTTGTAGTTGTAGGTAAATACACCTAAATTAAATTGTGTTCTGCACTTAACTTAAACCTGACTGAAAACACTTGTATAAAATTTTCTCTAACGAATATATTATTTTGAAACTGGAACACAGTTCTCAACAAAATATTAACGATACTAATTAGACCCTCGATATTCTTACATCAGTACAGTATTTCTGCCGATGCAAAGATCAAGTGTTTTTTTTTTATTTTCCCTATAAAACTTATCCCGTTGATATTGCTCATCGGGTCGTCGATTTAATAAACTGATATTGAAATCGACAAGAGATTTAACATAAAATACATTTTAAACAAGTAACAACCACTGGAATATTTAATTAAATATTTTGTTTGAAAATATGGACGTAAATTATTAATTACATTGAATATTTTAAATGTTACATTTCATTTGTTATGATCGTTTCCAATTTATCAACTCGTTCATTTGAAGAGCTTTATGCGATGTGTTTAATTAAAGATTAACGTAATTATATAAATTTATCGGAGTATTTATTTAATGGGACGTTTTATTCGGACTTTACGCTTGCTTTTGGACCATGATTCTTCGTATATGCTTTATGAAATAACTATCATTTTTCCATTAGCTTACTTTTAAACTTAGTTCATGTTATATTATACTAGCTTTTAGCCCTCCGGCTTCGCTCGCGTCGAGGTCGGTTGTATCGCGTTTCCAAGAGAACTCTTCAAAAGTCCGGGATAAAAACTATCCTATGTTCTTTCTCAAAGTCAACTCTATCTCTGTACCAAATTTCATTAAAATTAGTTCAGTGGTTTAGACGTGAAAGCGTAACAGAGAGACAGACAGAGTTACTTTCGCATTTATAATATTAGTAGGGAAGTAGGGATGTATTTTATGATATGGTTTCATTCCAGTTTTTTCCTTGTATTGCACACAGACTGTTCTGAATTCTTGTGAAATAACTAGCATTTTTCCGTTGGCTTTTAAATAAAGTCTAAGAAATATTATAATGAAGAGAATCAGTATACTTCAACAAGTATATCACGTGTTCATAAAATGTAATATTACAGGAAAACGACTGAAATGTTAGGAGTCGAGCTCGTGCTCAGACAGGCAATAACTACTTCACGAGTTAGGATGCTGCGACTTAAAGGTAATGTTCAAATCTCATTAAGAGTTAATAAAAGATAGAAGCGTTGTTAAAAAACTTTTCCAATAGGGTATAAACGTAGAAATGTAGTTAGTTCGTACGTTATACAAACTACTTCAAATTTTTCACAAAAGAAACAATATTAATTATGATTTTGATTATTTATTCACCTCTGACATTCAGAAATTGTCAACTGCCCTTTTTGGGAATGTGATATTTTGCGTACTGTTTAAGAATAGTCAGTTTTGAGCACTCCGCGAATAAGTCAGAAATGTAAATTACAATTGAACACAGACATCATTCCACAAGAACAAGTATTATGTTTAGAACTTGGAACCTCAAGCAGGATTTCTTGGAACATCATAAATAAAAAAAATCGGTTATCTGTAATGTCCGTTCACTCAGACGTCGGACGATAGTTGAAAGTGACAAATTCATAAGAGAAAACTGATGGAATGGTTGCATTTTACATTGATAAAAAATGACAATGTAACGCATTAGGCGTGCAGCCGGCTCCACCGAATTATAAGACGTTGACACATCAAGAAATAGACACTACAATGTAAAACAGATTACCAGAAACTACATTTTGTTTTAGGTTCTATTCAATGTTATTTTATGAAAAAAAAGAACTTATATATTTCCTAATCCACAATCCTCAATTTTCCCAGCATACAGAATCTAAAGACCCCTAAATACTTAGACGAGTTTGCCGTTTAAGGACGAAATCTTAAATGAGTTAACACAATAACGTGAAAACCACAGAGAACACACGTAATTTTGGGAACTCGATGTGTTATCTCCAACACAAACAAACAGGACAAAACACAATTAAGTTTAACAAACTTGTTTGTCACGGCAACAATAAAACCTCTTTGAATTGTTGTTTTTGGATGTGACTGAAGAGCAAAAACGGGAAATTAAATTCGTTCACTCGGACACTGTTATTCAATAAGTTATTGAAAGTTGTGATTTGTTTGCGTATCAGATGTTGGAATAAATGAGAAATTGTGTTTTGAGACAAGCGCGTAAGCTGATGAATCGTGTTCGGAAAACACCATTGTCTATAAGGAGAGTGAAAAAATGGCTACAATATACTGATGGAATCAATCAAGATATGATCAAATCAAGCCATGAATTGTCAATGATTGATTGAAAAAAAAATAAACCTAGTAAATGTCATTAATTATGAAACATCTTTTAAGGCAACTGTGTCGCAACTGTTAGCGCTCACCTTCGAGATAGGAAGGAACAGTAGAATTTGTAATAGAAAAATTTTACTTAAAGCTTGGAGAACTAAGACTAGCTTAGAAAATAGTTATTATTAAGTAGACATTTAATCGAAACTATTAAAAGTCTTCACTTACTAAGACAGAATCAAAACATCCAAGAATATGAAGGGTTTCATCATATAAGGTCATAATGAAAAGGGTCGGAGTTATAAATTTTACACTGCAGCGGTTTCACAAACTTTGTATTGCCGCCGGCAAAGTGAACGACTCTAACTATCCTAGTTATATTGTTAGCTAGTTGCGATTCCGCAGTTGTCGGCAACTGCAAAATTAAGTTTGTAAAAGTTTAATATGACAAGCGAAGAGCTTACTAAAATCACTCGGTGGGTATATTGATAAAATATGACATGGAACGTAATAAAATTGAGACATAAAAGATTTGGGTCTCTTGGTAACTTCATGACAACGTTATATAGAGTGAGGAAGTTTCTAGTGTTAGGTGATAGTATGGTTTGGAACGAAAAACTTTCTTAACTTAACTTTCTTTTTAATAACGGTCGTGAAAAGTTTTTAATACGGTTTTGTATTTAAGCTATGAGTACCATAATTGGTCATTGTATTTGATTGTATTCATGTTTGTACAACCTAAGCTAAAGACTGTACCTATATGAACATTTCATGAGACTGATATAACATTTTTTTTTTTTCGAAATTTTAAGATTATTACACAATTATCTGAGCTTTTTTGACGTAAATTAAGACAATCGTATTTCATTCTCGTATTGTTAGTTAATGAATTATTCAGGCCTTCATTATCGTATTCTGAAAAATTTATCTAACATATATTTCATCGGGAAATGAATACTTGAGAAGCGTCGAATTGGATTTATTGGTTGTTAGAATTTTAAAGCGTTTACAAATTGGAAAACTTTATTTTGATATGAAATTTAGAACATTTTGGTTTTATTGCCCGAATGGATTTTCATAGGTTACACATGTTTTTGAGTCCACGAGAAATGGAGAAGTCTGAAAGAAAAAGTGGGAAGCCTTTGCCCAGCTGTGGGATCTTTCACATGCAAGATGAAAAAAAATATTTTTTTACAACTCATTGCTGAATTAATACAGTTCGTATTTTTTATTCCAATAAAGTTAAAAGTTGCGCTAAATGTATATTATGTCTTCGAGTCATGATCTAAAAAAGTTATCATCCTACATGACATGACTGATCAAATTTTTCGCGCCACTAGCTTTCAATACTCGATTTAGTAAGAGTCAGTAACTTGCCGGTTATCGATAGCCAATTACGGATATTCGTATAGTCAGACCATGTATTGGAATTCAGCGTTCGGTACAAATCCCGTGGCAATACTGTTAAATTGGACTCGGTTCCCTAGTTGACAGTCAAGACATTCGACAAACGGGTTTTACTACTAGTTCCTACAGTTCAGTTGCCATTGTGGAAGCGAGAGAGCACTACACGGTGTAGCGTGGTGTCTCTCTTCCACAAATGCGATATTGTGATTTTGGTGTGAGTGGTAGTAGGACCATTGTTGCATCTGCTGGGAAGTTTGTTGCGCCGTTTCTTCTCTCACAGCAAAAGCACTTAGAAAGCGGTAAAGGATGAGCAAAACTGGCTAACTGAGTACTGTCCAATGTAATCTGACCTTCAAAAAGTTCTACCTAGTAGCCTAATTTGAATAAATTACTTTTGATTTTTACACTGGCTGACACAACAATGCTTAACTCTGATTTTTTTTTCAGGGTTTGCTGCTGCTGTCTGTTCAGCTTCATGAACTGTGATAGCTATAATAACACAGTATTACACAGTATATAAAAATAAATCTATTTTTAGGAAACTCTTCATGTCGTGAGTACGACGCGCACTTGTCCGGTTTTTGTCTATTCTTTTGTTTTCATTCGATATTATTTCTACAAAGTTTGTTACTGCTGAACTTAAATAGGTTGCTGTTAGATTTAGTTTTCCTGTGCTTCATTACAATGGAGAAATTTTTAGATAGATCTTAGTATAGAACTCAATTTATACTTTAGAATAACTGATTAACCACTGAGAAAACTGTAGCAAGTATTGTTCGACAAATCTTATTCGTTTCGTTTTCATTTAGATTTTCCTTTATTGAATTTGATCACATTAATCGTAATGGCATAAGTTTGATAGTTTGCGGGCAAGTTTATTGCTACTTCATGTTTACACGGTTAACAATTCTCATTCTGGATGTACATATTTTTTTATTCAGCTGGACCATTGTCCACATTTTTCGGCTATATCATCTATCCAGGCAGACAAAAGTGGACATCAAAGTAATTCAAATGTTTTCCGACTACGCTTAAGTAATGACAAAATGATACATCAGTTTCTTGTGGCATGTACAATATATTTCATACTTGTAAAGGCTTGCATCATTTGTCATGGTTATCATAAAACATTTGGCTTCGGAGTAATAGAGCATTTTGTTGTCTGTTATCTCTATAAATCTTCAAACGTGTAGTAAATGATTTATGATGCATTATAAATTCATGTTGTTAATTTTTGCTACTATTAAGTTTCAAAATGTGGTACACGTATTGAAAAAAGGACTTTTTTTATGACATTGATTTGGTTACTTTGTAATTAAAGAACTGAATTACAAGAGATATTTTTTTACAATTAAACACATTTTGTAAGGAATTGATTTGTCATACCTAACCAGACCATTTTTCGTGTTTTTATTTATCTTCTTTGTAATAATAAGGAAAAATAGGAAGAAACCAATAATATCCGTATTGCCTTTTTGTTACGCAAAGCTTAACTGAAAGTTAATGCAAACAAAAAGAACACCAGCTTCCCATACAAAAGAAATTATTGTTCATATTGTATTGTTACCTATTTATACTTACTTTTGTACTTGACACAGTATCGGGAAAACTTATATAAAACGGGAAAAGCCGAAAACCCTTTTGTGTTTTGGCGGGGAAAACTTATGGACACCCACCTCCTCGGGTGTTCGAAGGGTAGTGTCAGAATCTTACTGCTTAACCCTGACAAGCTGTTCTACATCTCTCATATTTCGTCGGTGCTTGGCAGAGCATAGCAATTCATCATGCACCTACTGCGAGGCCCCGTCGGCCAAGAAATACCGACTTCCTTTCGCGTTTTGGAAGCCGACGTGAAGTACGTCAGCCTCTTTTCTACAGAATCCTCCCTATTTCTCGAAATGAGGCTGAGTAAATTCGACAGGTTAAAAACTTATGTTGTCAACAGCGTGTGAGCTTTTAAAAGAAAACCGTTGTTGCTTAGGAAGTGAGACAACGATATGTTTTATATAGCACCATCTCTTTTCCACATTATCTACACTTTTGTTCCAAGAACTCGTGGTACAGACAAGCTTAGCATCGAACGCGTTTAGCATTCTTCACGTGACGCCTTCTACGATACAATAAACTTAATTGAGTTCACGAAGTTACTTGTTTCGAGTTGTCTTGTTCTTATGTGAACCCGCTAAGGACCTTAGAAATTCCTTAGCTGTCGAAAATTTGAGAATTTCCTTAAGATCACTTGTGTTGCTATGGATTTGGTTGAAGATGTAGATGTTTTGTTAATTTTCTGTTTTTCCATTTGGTTTGATTGACGATCTGCTTAAAAAAGTGTTTTATTTTCTCAAGTTATTTAAGTCAATTGTTAACATGATTTGGTTGATATTATAACTATTATAACAATTTACTTCTATTTTCCCCAATGCTAAATACTTTTTTCGCTAGCGAGAATTCGCTGAACCAGCGGTTAATATTCTCTAGCAAAAAAGGAATACGATAAAATATCTACAAGGAACACTTATCTAGCACTTTGTGGGCGACAAAAAATGGTCTGACAATGACAATTCAACTTTACAAACAACATTAATTCACTCCGTTAAAAGAACAACTAAACGCTAAAACTGTCAAAATAAATGTACCTATTATCTAAGTATTGCCGGTAAAGCTGGGTTACACGTAAAACTAGTTAAGCTCCAACTAACTACTTTGACCGGGACGTATTACGATCGATTAGTTTGCCATCAACAATAACATTCTGTCTTGCGAACATTCTTAATTCGCACGAACTTGCGTAGGCTACGATAATCGAATTGTGCTGATATTGGGAAATGTTTTTGCGTCAATGTAGCTTTTCTATACGTGTGGCATTTATTGATGAATACTTTAATATTGCTTTATTGTTCTAGGTTTGATTATATGACGCTATGCTTCGCTGAGCTATGCTTGACGCGGTTGGTCCGTAGATGGGTGACCATCTTTGTCATAACGAGTTCCTGCGTGTTTCGGAAGGCACGTTAAATTGTGGATCCCGGCTGTTATTCCTACATCTTTGGCAGTCGTTACAGGTAGTCAGAAGCTTGAAGAGTCTGACAACCAGTCTAACCAAGGGGTATCGTGTTGCCCAGGTAACTGGGTTGAGGAGGTCAGAAAGGCAGTCGCTCCTTGTAAAACACTGGTACTTAGCTGAAACCGGTTAGATTGGTAGCCGACCCCAACATAGTTGGGAAAAGGCTAGGCCAATGATGATACAATAAAAGGCTTTGACTTAAATCGAGTAACTTTTCAGCATTTCAAATTTCGAGGTAAAAACGTTAACACATGTGTTCGTGGTACAGTTACAAAATCTTTTAGTACGCAATTACTGGCAAGGCAACAAAATGGTACAAATGTTAAAAATACTTTTTATAAAAGAGTTTCCGTGAGGTTGCTTGGTTAGATAATTGGAAACGAAGACTCATAAGTCTAACATGAGTAGTTCTAAATAGGTATCTCGTTGGAAATAAGGTTCCTTTCTTGGATAGTGAGACAGGAAAGGCTACGGACTCGTACTCCGGATAAATTCCGCGTACTATAAATTCTTTTTCCACTAAAGTTTATTTTAGAACGGGCGCGCAGTTTTTAGTTAAAAAACGATCAAGTACGAGTCTCACTTGTGACACTGGGAGTTTCGTACAATTAGGCAAAAGAAAAACAATTCGGTTGCGTAAAAAAATCGAGCGTGGGTTATCCACAATTGTTCTTCATCTAGCATCTGAAACAACTGCTACAGCGGCTGCATAACTATCATGAATCAACCATCTGTGAACGTTTCGAATGTCTAACTATCAGGGTAAATGAGATAAAGCGTGGTGACAGACGGACGGACAGAGGGACATACAGCGTTTCGCCGGATAAAAAGGTTCCGTTTTTACCCTTTGAATACGGAACCCAAAAAGTAAAAATCGAATTTACGGCTTCACACCTACGCCCTTTCATACAATACCGAATTTCGTATGTGGGACTTTTATGTTTTTTTCACAGGTTTTGAATTTCAATGAGTTTTTATCCGGCTTCTAAAACAAAGCTTGTGTTCATATGTACAATATTAAAGCACTTTGCAATGTTATAGAGATCGGTTCCTTAAAGCAAATAAAGCCAAGCAAAAGTGAATTATTATTGTTTCTATCGTATAATAACTTTCGTAAGGCAGATTATAATTGTTTATTTAATAACAGTTTACTTCCGCGTATTTTGCGGGTTCGTCCGACTAGTTTCGGACCCATCCGGAGTCCTTAATCATGAGCCAGCAACAGGGTAGTGTATGGAACTGACTCTGTCGACTCTCGACCACTGCTAAATGTTGCTATTCATGTTCCTTTGAATTTTCTTTAGATAATACACTAATAACAATAGGTGTGTTTCAAACTGAATTTCGGCCTTACCATTTTTTTCCTTATACAGAAAATACTTATAAACACATAAAGTAAACAGTAGGCCTACACAACAAAGTTAAATATTCTAATACTTTCATAATTAAGTCAGCGTAAGTCCTAACTTCTGGCAATCCTTCCCTAACTCCCTGAAAATTGAGATCCATTGTAAAACAGGTCGCAACCAAGTTGTTTCTCAAATAACGCCTTCAAGTACTCAAGAATCTGTGTTTTAACAGCCGGCTGGGGCGCTAACTTGGCTTCCAACGCTTCCGACTAATAAAACAGCTCTGTTCGGATCTTTAAAATCCCAAAAACGGGACCTCTGAGGGTTTTTATTGCAAACAATATATTTATATGGGCAGTTTACTACGGCTATAAGGTGTTATCGTTTGTTGAGACTTGCGTCCAAGCGGTATAGACTGATGTTAGGGACAGATAGTAGTCTGAGTGTTTTGGGTTCAAGAAAACCTTCGTGAAGATTTATTTTGAAGTGGTCTTGAACTAAGTTCCCAAAAGTCAATTAATATTGATTAAAGTATGTTAAATTTGTTTTATTGCTACGCTTTAATAAAAACCGTTTCCAGAATCCACTTGTTGTTTAAAATTTTCTCCAGCGAGAATATAAAAAACTGCTACTTTTAGCGGTGCTAACACTACATGCAGAAACAAAACCTTACGTTTAAATTTAATTTCGCTCACAACTTCATTTGTAGATTGTAAAAGTTTTCTTCGTTTACAAATTCAGTTTAAGCAAAAATTCCCTTAGTTATTTTAAAGATAAGTAAACATCTACTAAGAGAATGGAAAAACTTAATTAAAGTACCGCCGAGAGCCCTGAGGGCAAGCGCAGAGTAAACCGCCATTCTCCTCAATATATGGGCGATGTATGTTGCGGGACGTAGTTTTCATTAACTATTTTTATTAAACAAAATATCAAACTTTTCTACACAAAATAGTGTGTGAAAAACTGCCTTAAACAGATTAAAACATTAAGGATCATGATAGACGGCGATGAACTCTTTAAAAATCTCACGCGAATGTCCAGTTTAAGCTTTAAAAGTTTGTGACATATTATTTTATTATATGGATTAATTGCAAAGTAAAAAAGTTACATAAAACACTGCACGAATATTTGATTGCCTACATTAAAATGTTACGTAGAAAACTACATTCATGTTCCCAATTTAATCTCCACTTTATTTTTTAACTGTATAGGTAAAATAAGAGAAATCGACGCGAAACATTTTATGAATATTTATTTGAATCCGCCTCGAGCTATGTTTTAACTTTTAACTCCGAAAGCAAACTCTGGTGGTCTAACTTTCAAACTACAATTTTCTGCATGCAAAACTTATGATGGCTATTGGTGATTGGGCGGCGGAACTAAAACAAGCTACCATATTGTAATCCTAAAACAGAAGCCTGTTGAATATATATTTACTCATGTATTTTTTTTGTGTCTAAAAATTGATTACTCACCACTGGCTAAGTTTTAACGCAGTACGACACTTACGCAATGCGTAACCTTAAAATTCGCAGAATTATTCTGGAATATCCAAAGCGTTTTCGCGAAATGAGGCTTCTGCGGAAATGTCATACGAATTCAGTATTTATAATTGACATGGACTACGACGGTAATGAAAAGCGGCAATAGGTAGACAGATAACAGGAATAGGATGGATACATAGGACTAGAGTCTAAGGTGGATGGCATATACAAAGGGAGGAATGTTCCCGGTGGAATATTCAGGGTTGAAATGGCAAATATTTTGAAAACCCAGTAACGGTATATCTACATAACTAGTCCTAACCTCGTCTACCACCAACTCTTGACCTTTCAATTTCGAGGCTATCACAAAATACTTGTATCTGTCTCAAGATCTCAGACTAAAATGTCTCTTTTATCATGAAAAGTGTCTCTTAACATAATTTGTATGTACCCTAAGTCTGTAACAACGCCCCGATTGCCGTTTATCAGGCATATTCCCAGAACTTTCAAATGTTATGAAAGTAAAAGAAATTATGCGGTAATTTCAGTTTTAGGCTGGGACTGGCCCGATAATTTAGGAGTGATATTTCTCAGTAGGTGCTTAAGTAAGTCATTTATAAGCGTCATTGGGGACAAAAGCTGACATTTGAAGTTCGCAGATTTGTCGTACTTTTTGGGTGTTAGGTGTTTTACTTTGATATCTGATATTTTATTTTTTTCATTTACTTCAGTGACCAAAAGATGTTGCAGTTTCACAATAACGGGTGAATTTTAAATAATGGTTATTAACTGCAATGGGAAGACTAGCCAGGCTATCCTGATAAATTCGTAATGAAATAAATAACAAAATATTTACTTTCTTAGCTTTTTCAGGTGCATTTTGTAAAAGTTCTTGAAACACGTCAATTTTGTAGAAGGTTTTTATACCCATAAAACCTTTTCACTTTCCAGAACGAGGCTCAGTTATTTTTTAAACCAACTGCCTCCAGTGTTCTAAATAGGTTGCAGCAAATTGTTTTTCTGAACTAAATGGAAAATTTCGCAGTCAGTTTTCGTTGGTATGATGGAATGAAAAGAGGTACTTGTTAGTGCCTGTTATGCACGTTTTCCCTGATTACCTTGAAATTAAAGAGCTTGTCTTCTTGCTTTTATTTCCTACGAGATTCCCCCTCCAGGCGCATTGGGGAAGTAAGTGGCACACGGCTGGTATGCTTCGCTAATTTTAATTATCGTCACGCTTTATGATACATTTAGTTTGAACTTCATGTTTTTTGTGTAGCTTTATTTTCTCAAGTGTAAAGTTATATGGTTACGGTTGATGTTTGGTGTACTTGATCAGATTACGATCCAAAAAGACATAGATAAATGCTTAAAAATAAAATGATAAGTCAATTTAATTTTGATCAGTATAAAAATTATCTTGTTAGGCCAAAATGGTTCGCATCCTTCTAGTAGCAAGAAATTATAAAACACAATTTTGAAACAAAGGCAGCGTTAAAATTAACTAGCACTGAAAAAGCTAGCTAGAATAGTTAATTGATTCAAGTTTAACAACGGTAGTTAATCCTTCATTTAAACGTTAAAGCTGTACCTATAAACCTGAGATGAGTTAAACGTTTAAACTAAGAAGCGATCTTCCTCAAAGGATTTCCAAATAATTCCGAAGTCTTTAACTAACATGCAACAATGTTTTAACTCCATCAGCAATAAACTCTATCCACTACACTACCCCGAGAACGTGAGAACACTAACTAGCGTTAATTTACTTCTTGAATAGTCAGCGCTTCTTCTCGGACAAGCTGAGCCAAATTGTTTCGTGTCTTAATTTAATATACGGCGGACGTGCTTGACTTTGCATTACTGAACGAAGCTGATGTATTTATTAGAGTGGAGTGACTTGAGAGGAGAGGTGCAGTCAATTAATAAATAGTTGTTGTCCACATGATGTCTATCGTGGTCCTAAGGGAGCCTGTACCAGGACGTGGGAGTCACAGCCCTATTTTTGTAATGGTGGAGGAATTAGGGGAGAGAACGGGTAGTGTCAGACTAGTTTTGGAATTTGCAGAAACTTTTCGGACCGAATACACCCGAGAGACATTAGCTTATGTATTGAACCAGTCTGCAAATATTTGTTTAAAAAAATACTTAAATAAATAGACGGGCCAATTTAATTGATTCGGATCAACTGAATACAAAATTTTCTTAAACCTTGTACAAACAGTACTCGGCACAATTGTTCCTGGTTCTATAATTTAGTATTTAGTTTGCAGAACTCTGAAATTACAGTTAAGAGCTGTGTTGACTTTATAAGATAAACAGACCCGGGCCCTTTCATTATTAAGCACTAGCACTAGCCCTAGGTCTAATCTACAAATAGAAGAAGCGACTACTAGCGAAGTCTTTGCTGTTAAATTATATTAAGTGGTTGGTATAATCAGCAATAGAGTTTTATTAACACGACCCAATAGGGTTGAAGTCTTTTTTTTCAGTGTCGGTCTTTTATTTTATGGCATAATAATAGTTAGATGTTTTTATTTTGTGAAGAAAACATAGATTGATCAAATTACAGCTACTGGAACTTACGCGTAACGTCATTACTGTGTATCAATTTTACCGATTTGTTACGTCACAAGCCCCTTCTCCTTAACTTTAAAGCAGTTTATCTTTGTAAATTTTTGTTATTCAGAAGTACGTAACTAATATTTTTTCGCTTTCTAACTATGGATCTGCATAGATTTTTTACTTACTAGCCAGTTAACATCTCTATTGTCAAAGTGCAGTATTTTTGTCTAAAGACGATTTTTTGGCGTTAGGGTCTTTTAACATTACTGTCAAGCTTAATTTGGTACCTAATAGCAGAACAACAAGTCATTGTATTTGATTGTGTACAGTTGTTTTGAAAATCTGATTAACCAACTTCTGTTGCTCACCGTACAGTCTGAAACTAAAGTTCTTAAACTGTTTTTCCTTTTTAATTTTTAAAGCGTCCTTACAGAATCTAAGGCAATGAGTGGCTCTTGCAATTGGGAAAAACTAGTTTGATTGACATCTTAAATAAGCATATTGGACACCAAATGTTTTTTAATCTCACTGTAAACTACGCGCGAGAGAGATAAAATCGCTCGCTGTGTGCATTGAAATGTGCTTTCTCTCTTTCACACCGTCGACAGCAGCGTCACTGACGTTTGGCTTAACTTTACTAAACACAGATTCGTTCATCGACTCTTGTTTTCAACTGTCCCACCAACATCTGTGCCGAGCGCTGTAAATTAAACCGACGCGACTACGCTCTCAAACATTAATTACCGAAACATTGTCACGCTGATTTCAGCGCATGATAAATAAACCGCTTTAAAACCATCTACCTTAATTCTGGATGCAATTAAATTATGTTAATTACACTTGAATGTTCTTTATAGGACAATAAATTAATACGTTTTGATAGATACGGGTTAATGTTGTTAATGTTTGCTATTAAACAAACAAAGAGAAGGATTTATGCTGTGGTTGGAAGCGGTTTTATAAATTACGCGTTTACTAGCTTTCTAAGTAGGGAAGTTGCGAGTGTGGGAGTAGGATGAAGCTACACGCGACGTAGAGTGTTGTCTCTCTTCAACAATTGTAGCAGCTTTATTAGCAAAACCCATGACACAAAAGAAAAATGTCTTCTACGTACGACTACTACGTACACTTAAAGCAAGCTTTCCGTTGTTGAAGCGAGTCACCAATATCGCGGTGTAGAGCACTTTCTCGCTTCCACATTACCGATAGCTTTAATACCAGAGCTCACAGTACTGGTTTATATTAACTCTGTACTGTTTCATTGGTAATTCAAGTCTTGAATTTTAGAGATAAGATACAATGAATGGCCTCTCCTATTGATTGCTTTGACGTTCCGGTGAGTGAGTTTGAATGAGAATTACCTGTCTTAAATAGACCTGTAAGAGACAATTGAATTTCGATTGCTTTACAATACTTCGAGTAAAAAGTAGTTACGAAACACTTGTGCGATATTGTTGCGATCTAGTTTTGTAAGTTTTTTTATCACGTAGTTATTTTTAGACTGATGATTTGAAGATTTCGTTTTACAGACCAGTTCGTTTTTCATGATTTTGGTTGATATACCTCCTAACGTCCCGATTGTTGTATCATCTTTTAAATCACCGTTCTTTCCTCAGCAGCTACCGGATATTGGGGCAAATTTCGTGCAACTGAACCATGATAGTAACTTTCACATTTTTGGTAAATAATATAAGAATAGCTATTACATTTTATTTTATTTTATAGAGATCTATGTGAGTTTTGTGTTAATTTATTTGTTTCATAAAAAACATTCTGTCAATTAAAAGTCGTCCCATATATAGGTATACGATGTATTTGATTAGAAGTTAAATAAATTGTCTTGTAAATTGTCAAATCATCGCATGCTTAATCCTGACCTTTCTTACCTTTCTTTCTTTTCTTTCTCTTTCTTTCTTAAAGCACACGAGCATGCTATACGAGTATGCTAGTATAACCGCCCAGCTAATAGCGCAGTACATCTCACCGTTTAACTTTTTACCTCGATATCAATCAAGTTTCCTATCTAGGTCTATTTTTATCTCTACACGTCATGTCAAACATGTTGGTTTACTGTTTTCTCGCCCGGTTTCCCTATACATGTTACGGATTCTATCAATTATTGCATGGTTCACTCAGCTCGCTTAGTGATTACTCCACCCATCGGTCCTTTTCTTTACTGTTGCTTTTTGTTTTTATAGACAATAATGCTTGTTCTATTGTGTCATTCCTTTGCTAAGGCTTGTTCTGGGAGGGGATTGTTTGACCGAGTATTGAAATGAAGATATATATGAATTTCCCTCTTGATGTTGTAAAAGACAATCGCACTAGATTTTTCCTGTGGCACTAGGATGTGTTAATTCTATTAACGTATTTATACAAATATTATATTATTCTGATCGATCCCTGATATGGCCCTTGAGTCGCAAGACATAATATAGTGACAAAGCTAGTGCAATATTCCACGTGCACTTTTTGTTCCCTTACTCTCATACCTCCCCCCCACCCGAACGACAACCCGATACAAATGGAGAGCGATCAGACACAAGACTAACATTTTTAATTTATAAATATAAACATGCCTTAATATCAAAATGTTAAGGACCACACATTTAAAGCTAACTTTTACTATAAGGCAAACTCCAGCACTTTCTCGCGTCGTGTTAGGTCATAGAAGTTATTGTGTTTACTTCTGAAACTAACCGTCCAGTACAAACCCCTCTATCTTTCTCTACAGTATAGTTGTAATTACCTGAAACAAAAACAAATATTAATGAAGTAAAGTAGCTTATTGTTCTATTCTTACCTTAAACCTTAGGACTTTGCCTGCACCTATTTTATCCTATTTGTGAAAAATAAGTAGTAAACGGAACAGCACCATAAAGGCACAATAAGATTGTGTGATAGAGACGGCGCTCTACATCTTCTCGTTTTTTTAATAATATTTTGAAGCGCAAAATAGTACCATTGAAACCTAAACTTGAAATAAAAAATACGGAGCCAAACATGATAATTTTTTTTTGGGACTACATGACAGCTATTTCAGTTTAAACGAAAAAAGCATCGACAAAATCAGTTCATCCAGTCCGAAAAACTGAGTTAAAAAGATAAAAGGAATACGGACAATTTTTTTGAACGACTCCCCCTCTAACGAATTTAATCCTTGAGTAGCGGGGGTTTTACCAACATACAATTTACATTTACAAAGATACCCAAATGAGAACCTAATTCTTTTAGAAATCGGTTGACGAGGTGTTGGTAGGCCCCTGTATCGTTCATTAATTAAGTTGTCTGTTTTGCAACGTACTCTCGCCACATAAGTAAATAAATAAATAGGCGCCGCCATTTTTGTTCGTGTAATTAATACTACGTGTGCTGAATAAGCAGTTTGTTGCGAGTTGAACAAGTTGTTTGTGGTGGAATGTGAGGTGAGCCTTCCCGAGATATGGGTTGGAATACCTGCGTCAGGGTTTTACATTAAAACAACGTTTAAGTTATAGGCGTAATTAAATTTAAGTTCTTGTAATACTGAAATTAAATGTCAGATAAATTTTTACTTTAGTAATATTTTTAGCATGACAATAACCTCAGTCCGTATTTGGCTTTAAGGGTTGAATAACTTGACAGACATTTTTTAAATTTCGAATACCTAGTACAAATTTCATCTCAAAAAGGAATAGAAGCTACTTATGGTTTCCCAACTGGAAAACTGCGGAAAAACTAGTAAAATTCTACTTCAATGAATATGAACTTACGGTTTGGGTATGATATCTATTGTCTTGAAGCATATGTCTGTCTATCATCATCCATTGTACATAGAACCAGTTGAGAAGCATCAATAAAACCTCCACGATATCCCCAACTTGATTTTATTACGAGATCAAATTGGTCGTCAACAAAAAACTTTTTACAAAGTAACCCTCTTTTATAGACGTTGTTTATTTTGAAAGGATGCCTCTCTATCCCAACGGTAATAAGATTTACAGGGAGTGGGGACTTTATTTAATTTCAAGTTCGACCTTCGGGAAGACGGCATGTGAAGACATTGACCCGTTTTTAACTACAAAGGAGTATTTGCTTTACTCTTTGTTCTCTGATTGCGCATGAAATGATAGATGTTTAAACTATTATGCAAAGCTAAAATAAAATAAGAAAAAGAAGATAAATTAAGTAAGCAATAACCTAAAGTTATATGTAATATTATAATCAATAATTTTTCGTAAACGTTTGCCAAAGGTGTTCCATAAAAGGTCAACATATTTACCATTTAATTCCACTTATTTTAAATTAGTTTCAAACAATAACATTCCTTGAATAAAATATTACAATACAACAATAACTAATGCTTATTACGTCTTGTTTTAAGTCTACTAGCTTCGTTACTGTACAAATAAGGTCCCTCAAGGCGACACACCCAAAATGGATTACAATTACTTACGTTTTGATACTCCTAGATGTCGAGTCCAATAACGAGGCAGGAATATTCCAAATGAAAATAGATTTAATTTTGTTGCGCAGTTTGTGTTATATCTATTTTTTATTATTTATATCTTTGTTGAAAATTTCTAATCTATTAAATATCAACAGTGATTTTCATAAATAACGCGTAATATTGGCGACATTATTATTCTTACATTTGTATCTTTTTTTTATTCACGGGTTAACTTCATGAGAAGAGACTCGGTCCTTTTAAAGGAGACACACGGTCAACGTGCAGAGGCCTTCTTGAGAATTTTAATCTACAATCTTTTATTTTAAAAGAATTATCTCTTCGTATAAATGGTTTTCTTGTAAGGGAAATGATCTCTAACAAACATTTCGGTTTAAATTTTGCAACTAACATTAACATAACGAGAAATGTATTATGTACAAAATAGACTCTTCTGGTTTATAATAAGGGCGTCATCATGATCACATTATTGTTATTAATATGTGATCTATCGTAATTAATAAATCAATACATGGTTTTAGGTAATTTCTGATCCTTTTGTCATAATGCTAACAACACACGTTGTACTGAATGACTTTTGTTCTACCAATTGTTTAATTAATTAACGCTGTTTTGTTGATCGTACGAGGTTTGAATTTTGTTTGCAGTATCGTGATATTGACACAACAATAGCTAGCCAGATTTTATCAAATGCTCGTTCTAAATTAATGGATATTGCCTAAATATTAAAAGCTCTCGTAAAATATACAAAATATAAACACAGTTTGCCATGTTTTTTCCAATAAATAATAGATGGTAAATTTTCAACTGTTTACCAAATTATAAAGAAGACTTTTGTGTGTGACAACCCTGTAACAACATTTACATTATTTTTATATTCTCCACCAAAATTTTATTCAATCCGTTTACCCAACTTAAACGGTTTAGGCTATGATATTTTCCCACAAACCGCAAAAGGCTGCCAGTAAAAAAAAGTAATAATATTTTGTAATATTATGCTGATTAGCAGTCGACAGTATATTAGTAGTTTAGTTATTAATAGATTATTCACTGGTTTGAAAATACAGACGCGACGGGGCGACCATCCGTAGCTAATTGTCTTTCCTTAAGATTAATTATCGGGACGAGAATATTGTAGTGTAGGCGTACGTTCGTAGAATCGTAACACGTGTAGGACAATCTCTAGGCTTCGTATTTGTAACCTGTCTCTATTCCTAGAATTATTTTGGTAAGGAAATAATCTAGATTTTGAAATAGACTATAATATTGTCGATATTGTTATTTTCGTAAAACTGTGTCGTTCGTTTTTTTTTCAAACTGATAGTTAAAAGAAGTCATGACGTTCTATCAATAATTAAAAAATAAAGTATAACAAAATACATTGTACAAAATGGTGTTTGTGAATACGCCGGTAATTAACACACACCAAAACGGCCTATTGACTTTGCGTTTGAGGTCTTTCTGATTGTATAGGTATAGAAGCAAATAAAAAACCATATTTATTATGACTCGACCCTATGGCAAAAATAAAATGGGTTTCAGTTATGAAAACCGAATAGAGGGCTGCGAAAAAAACTGTCAGTTACATAACAATTTCAGTAATATTTAGTGTGTTTCGCGTGTACTGAAGCACAGGTCAATAATGCAGAGGCCTTATTGAGAACATAAGCTTACGTGTGATGGCGTAGGTTTCGAATATAAAAATATAAAATTGAAAAGTTTTTTTCACAAACTGTGGAAAACAATAGCACCTGGTTGTAAATACTAAAACATGAATTAAATTTCACAAAAACTTGTATGCATTGTTATTTATATTGATTTTAAACACACTTTAACTGTGTCTCGCATAAATAAGCAATTCCTTGGTAAATCCTCCAAAATAAGTAATAAAATATTTGTTTACAAAAATAAAGTACTTACTCTAAATACAAAAGTCAAGAATTTAATACGGAGCAGCTTCACAATTGTTGAAATAAGCAGTGTTTGTAATCGAGCCGTTAATCAGTTGTTTAAACAGAAGGGAGTTTGTGCTCACAAGCCGTATCTTATCACTGAACCAATTGTTTGAGGAATCGAAGAATTAAGGATCTTATGCGTTTTAATTTCGTAAGTATTTGTAGGTGACACAGTTTAATATAGTTTTTGGATTGTTCATATCAGAACATAGAAGAAGGTGAAGGCTAAACTGTCAGAAACAGACAAAATTGTGTAGAGGATTATTGGCCTGCAGTGGACAGAGGTACCCAACTTTAGTAAATGTAAAAAACTTACAAACTCCTTCATTAATAAATCATTGAAATATAAGTATTCAAGTAGTCATTTTCAGGTTATTTTTTAGAGCAAAGGTTTTTGAAACTTGAGCTGTCACTTTAGGATTTGTTCATATATATATAGAAAGCCTGTTTCAATTAATTACCCGTTGAATAGTAAATATTGAATAGTAGTTTGTCGACAAAATATAATTAAATGTGATGAATTGACATGTACAAGATGTCATGGTTTGTATTGTATTTTTTTAATTGCGTTATGGTATTGGATTTACGAAATGCCAAAACTTAAAACCCTTTTTGTTTTAATGTATTATTTTAACATGTATTCAAAGTATCTAATAAACATTATAACATTTGGATCACACAACGTTAGGCTAATACTAGTTGTGGTAATTCCGTAAACTTGTTTAACCCTATTTGATATTTGAATTCCAGTTAACACCTACATTACAGAATTACTAGCTCTAAATTCTCAGTACTCATTAGTAATGAAACAGGTTGCGAACTCCGATCTGTTTGTTATTTACCATCTAGCACCACGTTTGGAAATGTTCGACCAGTCGAAATAGACTTGCCATTTACATGGTCCCTAATGTTTTCAACGAAATCCCAGTAACTTATTTTAATTGGATTTTTTACATTTTAAATAATTTTATTTCAACAGAAAACGGTTTAAAAATGGAATGTGTAACCATTTTGCAAACAGATTCCTAACGTTTTTTTTTGTCAAATATGGAACATTTTTCTACGTTTAAATTTTGTATTCTATTTTTAAACTTAGAAATGTCTGACCCGGTCGATAGACTTGCCATTTATATATTACTAGCTGTTGCCCGCAACTTCGTCCCCGTGGGTAGATCTTATAAGTTATGATTTATACCTGCCCTGTTTTTTTACATTTTTCATTGTATCTTCGCTCCTATTAGTCGCAGCGTGATGGTTTATAGCCAAATAACCAAATAAGCCAAATAATTTTTCAATTTGGACCAGTAGTTCCTTAGATTAGCGCGTTCAAACAAACAAACAAACAAACTCTTCAGCTTTATATATTAGTATATTCAGCTTTATATATTAGTATAGAGTATACATAACATTATTTATATATGTATGTATAGAGCTTTGACGTGTATTTTGTGGAAAGTTTATTGTTTCGTAAACCTTCGCTATACGGCCTTGTTCAAGACGTTGTCTCTTGAAGATTTTTTATTGCGTATAGGAAGAGAGACACGAGTATTCGCCGTGTAATGCGCTGTCATGTTTCCAATCTGCTATAATATAACTTTAAGAGAAGGCAATAATTGTATAAAAGTTGACGGAAAAGGGATCAATCAGAAGTATGAAAGTGGCACTTAAATAATTGGAAATAAAAGTTCATATCTCAGAGCGATAGCTATAATCGTCGTAGCTATAATATCAAAAATTACAATACTTTTTCCTGTTGCCCAAGTAACTGGGTTGAGGAGATCAGATAGGCAATCTCTCCTTGTTGAACACTGGTACTTAGCTGAATCCAGTTAGACTGGAAGCTGACCCCAGCATAGTTGGGAAAAGGCTAGAATCATGAGTTTTTTGTGTAAAAATACTGATAACTATAAGTATTAAGTTCTTGAGTCCATTTCAATAATCCTAAAGTGACCAATTTTATTTAGGCTGCACTAACATCAGGCCTAAAAAAGGCTAAAAAAAAGTTTAAAATTGAAGCAAGGAGGTTTCGTGACTTAAAAAAAAGCTAAAAATACAATAAACGCAGCTGTATGGAGTACAATGAGTTTATAGCGTATAGCGAGCTATTGTGAAAGCTCGACAGATGTGGTCTGCGATCAAGCTGGCCCAACAGTTGGCTAGTACAATACTGGAGTCTTTTATCCGCCATATAAACGCGGGAAAGTCATTCGGCCAGTGACATAAGGTTTGTGATCCGTCGTATTGTGTAAATCAGTAGTTTTGTCTTTGTAAAGTTGTATGAGGTTGTGATAACTGATGTTGGTTTCGTTTTGCGCTTACATACTGATTTGTTTTTTTCAATTAAACGCAAATTAAAATAAATGTTCCGATAAATGTTCAAAATAGCGAGGTCTGTGAACTGTTTCTGAATCTTTGTAAGTATTTTTTTATTTTAATATTTGGAACCGATTACATAATAATGTATCGAATACTTAATCAAATAACGCTTTTATAAATGTTTTTTTTACTAATGAATTTAATTCTCACTAGAAAACCAAAAAATACTATAAAAATAGAGACTGGAATAGTAGTCAAACTAAAAGGTTAACAGTTTTGGGTGACGAATAAATCTATTTAAAAACGCAAATGTATTCATCACCCAAACGATTTGTATTTCTGTACCCTATTGGTCCGCGAGTCCGACTGGCATTCGACCGTTTATTTCTTTTACAAAAGCGCCAACAACTAGAACTGGAAACAAAAGGTTCTGTTTCAATATTATTTATAGGTTTGTTCCTTGTTCGAAACAATTTGCCGCTCAGTTACGCGGCCCCCGTATAATTTGTCAGCTGAATGCACTTTTACACTGAAGCCAAATTACTAAAGCTAGCATAAAACGTGGTCAAAACTATTGTATACTAAAAATATTGTTTAATAACATTTTTTACTTTTTAATCCAATCTATTCTTTTTTAGTAGTTACTTTCAAAGGCAACATGTTTTTTTTTTCAATTTATGTCTTACAAACCAACTTCGAAAAAGGGTGTATATTGTATCTTTGTTGCTTAGTCAAAATTCCTTTTATTGCCAATAGGGTATGTTTTTACAATGCCTGTTGCTGTGACCATGACAAATATTTATGAAATTACAAAACTGACTATTAAAGCAACTAGAGTTAACTCCTCGAAGTCTTATCCAAACCTATCCAAAGCTTTACACAAATATCTGGAATTCACTCCAATATTCCGAACTGAAATAAAAATTCATCGCGAACTCAAAGTTAAACGAAGTGAAATTTAATTAAAGAAATTCTCTTATCGTTTTATGCAGTTCGTAGAAGTTTCTAGCATCAAATGTAATGGCTAATGCTGTTATGGCGTGGGTCTAGCAGCTGTCTCTGGTAGTACAACGTTATGACCACTAGCGTAAAGGGCACCTACCACCACACCTCAATCTAAAACCGTCGTGATTGTGCGAGCAGGACAGTGCTCTACACAGTGTAGAGCTACATTTCTCTCCCACACTTGCAACTATTTTACTTTAAGATTTGTTGGTATCCCCCAAGGATTCTATTGGCACCCGCTTCGAACGATATTAGTATGACTTTGGAACGTGATTCGGTATTGTTATCGAACTTAAACACCAGTTACGGGTGTTAGGTTTAAACAGTACTGCCACTTAATGAAATTAAAATTTTAGTGCATGCGCTTTTTGAAATTTTCATGGAATTATTTTTAACTTCTAGTAATTGTGTATTAAAAATAAAAAATAATAATTCAAAAGTTATTTTTAATATTCATCACTAAACCATTTTCACAGATTTTGTCAGTTATTTCAACGACGAACCTTTTTCAAAGCCGAATTGGAAGAACAATGGCAACGTTAACACTTGAGATAATTTTAAGCCCTTCCCAAGTTTTTGTCTGTCCCCACAGTCTTCGTCCCTTCCCCGGAGATACGTAAATCGGATTAAATATAAGAATTCATTCTCCGGACTCTTCTCATTTTCAATTAAAAAGAAAATTAGCCCGATGGCTCCCTACTTTTTGAATAATAAAATAAAATTCTGTTGTTGATTGAAAATTTAACGGAGATCATTTATATTCGTAATGCAATTAAGATGTTCTCTTTTAAAACTTTTAAAACCCTATTCATTATAGATACTTAGTCTGGGGGCTAAAATGCCGATACGTTTTCCATAAACATAATTCGAAAATCGAATGATTAATTTATGCTTACTCAAGATTAGAGTTGAGGTAATATGGAAATCAGTATAATTCTATGAATTAAATTCATCGGAAACTACGCGTGTTGGTGAATATTCATATCATGTAAAGTCGGGCAAACATACCATACATAATATCTATGCTCTACATTCTTATATCGCTGGTGATCTGCCAACTTTACTGCTAATAATTTCAAACATATCTTCATCTGTTCGTTAAATTGTGGGAAAAGTGAGGTATTAGCGGGTTAACAATATTATCTATCTAATTGAATTCCGGAACGGTTGGATAACCGCGATTAATTAAGGCCCGACCATCATCCCAATCAGCGGGACTCATTGACCTTTATAGAAAATTGTATTGTTACAGCTAACAGTTGTATTGCCCAGTTAATGTTGATATTGTTTACCTCAATTGTTTAAAATATTATGAAGCCAAGTTTAAAGCTATTTGTACGTTATTGTAACTTATTTGGGCTAAATATTATTATATGTATTATATCCTAAATTTAAATTAAAAATACAATGTTTTTAAACAATGTTGACGAGAATTGAATTCTTGTTTTGAATTTATGTTTTCCTTTATTTTCCATAAGAAATTTTGAGGTTAAAGTTTTCTTTTCTTATAATCAGAAACAAAAGATTAATAAAAAACATTCTTTTTTCTTTATTGTAAATAATGAAGAGTGGATTTCAACTTTCTAACCTCGAAGCCAAAGACAAACATGAAACACACAGCGTTCAGAAAATATGATGTTACAAGGAAAGTATTAGCATAAGTGAGTTTGTTCTTAAACTGTTCTCTAGATTAAGGTCATTGAGGGAGAAGACGATAGGAATGCCTTCGTAAAGTAATATTATGTAAATACATACCAAGATAGGGGTACGTATTAGTTGGAAAACTGTGTATGTACTTCATACTTCTTGGAAAACAGACGAGAGTATAGTTCTGTAGGGTATGAATAAGGCTTAATCAAGAGGAAACATTCAAAGCTGAAAAAGCATGAGGAAAATACGATGAATAAAGTTTGGAAGAGATAAAATTGATTAAAATTATTTATCGATTTTCCTTTGTTTTCGCTTTTGTTTTATTATTACAATCATCAATGTAATTCCATTGTTGGGCGAAGGCTTTTTTGTTACCTCATACAGCCAGGCTCAATTAAAATTGTTCAATAATGTTTATTATAATTATTACTTGATATTTCAAATTGTATTCGATTGTTTTATAAATGAATATTTTCTCGATAGCCATAACCTCAGGATTTACGACAAAAAATATTTATTTCAAATACACGAAAACTATAAAACAGGTGTTGGGAATAAATCCTTTGAGGTTTATACGATATTCTTTATAAACTTAGAATTGGTTCCCTATAATATTTATTTTGATTCGAACGTATGATTGATCTATGAATTGAAAAAGAAATTGATGTTACTCTCTGAGGTAAAACCTCGTATTTTCCGAAGCGAACAATGATATTTGATACAAGAAAGAACGTTATTTTTGTAACTTTGATCTGTATGAAAACGTATACAGGAAAATATTGTCGTAATAAATTGTAATTACTTTAACCAAGCTTTATTATTATGGTAAGCAAATAAATCAAAAAGATGTCGGGAGAAAAAATGTGAAGATGCAATAAATATCGCAGCCATTTTAATTACAGACAAATAGATCATATTTTTCCTTGTCACAAGTATCCGGAAATTCTTCTCGAAGAACCCTCATAATTTATACAATTACGGCTATAACAAGGAATTTTCACATGAGACAAAAATACCCTAAACAACAAAAACATTTTGACATGAATTTTATAAACCAACACTCGTGTTACTGTCGAGACACATAAGTGTTGATGAAGACGAACGTCCCTCGAGTGGCTCAGTCTACAATAAACCAATAAAGGACAAAAAACCGGCCAAGGGCGAGTTGGCCCGCGCCACTTTAAAAACAAAATATTTGTTGACAAATAAAATTTCATCCATGAAGTTGATAACTTTGAAAACCGTTGCTTTACTTAGATCTTTATTCTAACCTTTTGTTGTTATAAATTTCAACTGACTAGCTCAGGAGATACAGCCTATTGACTGGTAGGACAAGCGGACAGAAGGTACTGTATTGTAACCTGACTTATTTAATAACCTTCATTCTTTATTCGTACGGATCCCTAAAAACACAACAGAGGACCAACCACCACATCTTAAAGAACCAAAACTGTAGCAATTGTAAGAGTGAAATAACGCTCTATACAACGTAGAACGGCATCTCACTTCAACGAATTCCGGTGACTGCCTTATTTTGGGACACTTGTCTCGGATCTCGGCGACTAACAAAAAATGCGGTACACTTGTGTTTTTCAGGGAAAAACTAGGAACATGTAAGTCTGTCTTATAAATCTCAACGAGATAACGATAAATGAATGAAACTTGTATGGAGTATTTGAGTTTTTACGGTTTATATTGTAACTTTAGGGAGGGTATTTTGTTGCAGGCTTATTAAGTGCATTAACAATTTTCAGTTAGGTTTTTTGTTTCGAAATAGATCTGCATTTTACTGATAGTAGTTAAAATTATGGAAAATAAATACAGAATTGTATTTGCGTGTGTTTAAACTTATAATTATTATTATTAATCTTATTCAGTACTGAGGAATAAAAATCTGACTAAAAAGAAAAAGCTTTCTGATCGTATCGAGGATCAATAAGATTGATTCGACAGTAGTCGATCGTATTTCAACATTTTGAGGATCACTATCTGAAATCAGTAGTAAAATAACTACATGCAATCCTACCACATACATAGGTCAAACATTAATCTTCAGTAGCACATCTACGAAATTTTTCGTCTCTACATTTTCCGTCTCTATCTTTGTTTTTTCATAGGACAAAACCTGAGTTACGTTTGTTTTTCGTGTGTAACACTAAAAACTAAAAAAGCTAGGCTCCACTGCCTTATAAATCTCGGCGAGAAAGATAACGCGAAACAAATAGTTGGTTGTGTCACGGGAATTGTTTTACGGGCAGAAAATGGGCATGTTTATGTTTTGATATCACTGTAAATGTTTCTACTGAGTTAGCTTTGGATGTAGGTGAGATTCGTCACGAATGAGGTATGGGTTGTTTCTTCATTACGATACTGTTTGTAAATGACGTAATGTTGTAATCAGGATTAAGTTATTCAAGATAGGCGAAGCATACTTTGAATGCCAAAAAATGGACAGTACCCCGTATTGAAGGCCATTCAGCTCTTTCTAAGTAAGTACTGTGGAAAAGAATTGGCGAAACAAAGTAACAACGCAAGATACATTTAACGTTAAAATAATATTGTGATCTCCGATTTCAAGGTATTTGAGGCGTAAGTGTTCAAATCGCAGAATAAATGTAAATTCAATAAAGTTTTTAAGAACACTCCAATGTTATTAAGCTTCTCTCATCACCAAGTTTCTACAAACACACTTTTTAATGCTAAAATATTATTCGAAACTTTAAACATCTCGGCGCTCTTTGTTAGTGAAGTCTCTTAAATTTGCGTTCTTTTGCTCATAAATAATTTATAGAGATTCAGAGACTTGTAAAAACCGCCTATAGAATGAGATTTTTATTGTCAAAGTATTAATAAACATTAGAATATTACAAGACAATATCATTAAACAGGAAGTAGAGCCTTTTATGAAAACAAACAATCAAGAGAAAAGGAATACTAAGTCATGGATTTTTTTTATGCAGCCTGATTTAGATCCCACTGCTGAGCAAATTTTTCCCCCTTTCTCCTAAAGATTTATCTATCTTTTGCGATTTCTGGCGATATCAAGTACTAACTTTAAAATTAGTTTAAAATGAAAATGTATATAAGATGTGGAAATAAAACGTTTTAGTACATCAAAACGCAACAATGGCAAACGAAACGATAAAAACCATAATGTGGACCCAGAAGTAAAAATGTCCATTGAAATCCCTTCATAATTTAAACATGAATTTGGGATGAGAAATAAAATTGTAAAAAAAAATCTAACAAGCGGATATGGATGGAAAGCGGGGAGTATTCGAGTAAACAATAGCTTTGTAAGCCTTATGAATAGTCACTGAGTGTTGAAAGAATAATTGGCTCTTTTGTTTTTGCCCCCGACGTGCCTATTCATCAATACATAGACGTGTTTCAATCTCTGTCCGCTTTGTTTTAATTTATACCGGTGGAATATTAATCTGGATCGGCGTAGAGGATTTCGGAATGCATTGATTCTGTTTTAGCTCTAAACGATTTTTGTACAATGTTTTTTGTGTCAGATGATACAAAAATATATATTATTTGTATACTAGCTGTTAACCGCGGGCGCGAAAACTACAAATCGAAAAGAATCCCACGGGAACATAAAATCGGGATAAGGACTATCCTATGTGCTAATCCTGGTTACAAATGATCTGTGTACCAAGTTTCGTTTAATTCCGTTTAGTTTTTTTTAAGAAAAAGCGACTAAAGATCCATAATTTCATGTTTATGATATTGTTAGGACTAACATGAGTTTTGTGCGAAGTCACATGTTACTGAACTCGGTTAGAATAATTTTGATATGTTAAGTAGACGTGCAGAACGTAACGCGCATAAAATTTTAGTATCAGCAGACGACATAAATACACATTACAAAGTGTTCGTGGCTTCGAACCTTTAACCTTAGAATTCGTGAGGGACAATAGTGGGTCTCACGTACGACGCAGGTTGGTAACACGTGGACAGATTGTAAAACCTACTTTTATTACTTTTTTTTAAATCGTTCGATAATATTTATTTCTTCTTAATTATTTTTTAAACTTTGAACGTCTTTTGTCAAAATACATCAGAAGTACTTATTTTACTCAAAATTAATTAGATGTCCGAAATATTTGTAGGTTTTATAAATATAGTTAGTCCATAATTGTCAACCTTGATGGCTTTAAGACGGAAAAGACTAACTCATAATGGAAGAATGAGTGAGTCTGCTAAAGAAGAATTTATTTAAATATACCCTTGATAATATGTAGACTGGAAAGGGGCTTCTGTCTTGCTATGAAAAGGGATAACGTAGGTACAGTAATAGTACACAAACACAAAACCGCCCTTGCCAAAAACCTTAAGCGGGTTCTTACGGAGCGTCAATGGTCTCCACAGGTTCCTAAGACGTTCAACACGTCGTCGGTAACATGTCACCGCGGTTACTCGGCTGCCGGGACCTCGGGAGCTTGGTTACGGCCCGTCTCGATCTAACAAGATTCCCGTCGCTCGTTACACCAATTTATTACGCCCTTAGGAGGGATTTATACTTTTTGTGGTAGTTTCCGTCTGTCCGCAGCAAGACCCGTAACGTATTATCTCTCGGAGTGGCTCATTTTGTATCTGTGATGTGGGCGGCATCTGCAGCTGATCGCTCCGTCGGACGGCTTTAGTTCAAACCTATTAAGGGAACTACTAAAAACTGCTGCCGTCATTTGTAGTGGACGGCGAGTTTAGTTTTTAGTGTTATGGATGAAGCGTCGCTATTTGTCAGAATTATTGAATATTGCTTTCGGTTTGCAAGATTTGATGGTAAAAAAAATGACTAGTTTGGTGTCTTGGTTTCTTTTTTAGAAAAGTTTCTAACATAATAATGGTAATAATGATATCGGAAAATGATTTGAATAAACATTGTGTGGTTTTATTATTAATGAAACAGTCTTTTAAAAGTGTTATTTTATTATTCACGCACTGAATAAATTAAACAATACTAACCACTGTTTGAATCTGGTTAACTGTACAACTGTGAACAACTATAAAGTACTGGTGAAAGTTTTTCAGTGGTTTTCAGGAAGTTGGCGTCGCGCCATCGGGACTTGTCGCGCGCCGCTCCCCGCTAGGGCTGTCATATCCCAAAAAGTCAAAAAAATATAACGAGAATCCAAGAACTGTTACAGACAAAAATGGAATGGAAGAACATGGATATGTATTTCTCGGAGTAAAAAATAGGCACTTTTCTTTAATGTTTTTTCGTATTGTGTTTAAGATATAGATTTGACTGGCGTTTTTAGAACACGGTCTTTTAAAGTGTATTATTTCGTACTAAGTCTTAAATATAATTTTATAACATTAACATAAAGACACTAATTCAAAATATTATAAAAATAAACCTAAGTTTTAAAAATGTTTCATAAGCGCAAAATTAAATGTAGCAAAATTTTGTATGCAAAGCATGTTTCGCTGGCATCGGCTACTCGGCACAGATTGAGCAATTAGCATAATCACGACATTTTTGATACATTGCCTTGGCTTGCAGTGGAAACTAGAGCGGGGAGCTTCGTGACAACCCTAGCGCGACGAGGCGGTATCTTACTTGATGACGTCACAGTTTTATGTCAGTCTCATGGAATACGAATAAGGATTTATTAAGTTAGAGATAAAACAAATTAATTATATCAGTAAATGCTTTATAGGGTTATCAGAGTAAATGGTCTCGAAGTTAATGGGGATGCTTCATCATTAAAAATAATAGCGATGAATATTTTAATTACTTTCGTTGGTTCCCTGATAAAATACGTTGACAGGGTCACGCCGAATATCATTTAAATGCATCGGGAATGAAGAATGAGTTGAATAGTGTTCCATGATATATTTTTATGATTGCGGGAAACGTCATCAACAAGCCATTGTTTTAAATAAAATATTTTTATACAACATAAATGTTGCTTTTTCTCGGATACAGAGACGATCTACCCGGAACAGGCTCCACATGACGCCGCTTCCTTTTGTCTTGTTCCTTTATAACCATTTCGTTGCATTTTACTCGAAAGACTTTTATGGAAAATAATATAAGGAAATTCCCCTTATTTTTCTTTCCTTGCAAATAGTAAACTGATATCTCTTGGGCACGAGTGTTTTATTTATGCTTGTTGAAAGCATCGCGAAGCTGCGACGAGTTTCCTCCTTTCCTACTAAACACGCGTTTACCATAATACTAGTAACTGTTTATCGGAAAATATTATCTGACATTAAAAGGAAATCTGGAAAAAATAACACATGAAGAATAAAAATGGAATATGGTTATTATATTTTATTTTAAGATGGCTTGTTCAAAGCATCTATATTATAATTTTTTGAGACACTAGTACATTGTTGCGTAATCGAATGCACGTCTTATTTTTTACTAGCTATCCCAAAACATATAATGTAAAATTTTGCACGTTATTTCAAGGGTTTAGGATATTAAGCATTGTGTGAAACGAAAATATACTATATCTTTCTATATTCTTTATTTATTTTTCACACAGGATCGCACCCAAAATGCGTGCGCAAAATTCATTTAAATTGGTCTAGACTTTCAGTGGCATGTACAATTAAATTACACATGCAAAGATAAACTAATAAAATAAGCTCATAAAAATGCGGACTGTGATATTATGCTTGAAAATAATACCTACACTAGTCCGCAATTTGGTAGAGATTCTACAATCTTACTACATAACATTATACCTACTTCATACAATAATAATATAATAGAATATTTTGTTATAACGAGAAATTATTTCAGTGGTCTCAAGGATCCTAGAACACGAATAGTTTCCCCCACTCCAAGCCCTTTTCGATATTAATTCAATTACCTACTGTCTAATAACAAGTAAAATATCGCTTGATATATCAAGATAGCAAACGTATCTGAGTGCCATTATTGTTTTGAAGTGGTGGAAACGCTTGAAAATTATTGGTTCAAGTCTGCGTTTACTTAGCAACAAATTTTGGAATTATTGAGGTGAATTTATACGTCTGAAATTTATCGAGATTATTTTTTTTCTGGTATGCTTGCTATAAATGTGAAAGCAATAGTTGTTTTTCTTTTGACATATGGAAGAGTCATCAAGTATACCAATTTCTGTGATAAAAAATACCAACGATGAAGAAGGTTCCTCATCTTTACGTGACACAAAAAAAGACTCAGTTCCACATCGAAAAACAATTGCCACTTTACGAGAAACGTATTTAGTATTCTCAATTCATAATATCTTTACTAATTGCATACTTAACTTTATAATAACATAGAAAGTGTTCGTGCTTCAGGACAATACATATACAGAAAAGACAGGTATTAGATTCCGACGAAAGTAATTACTGTAAGTTGTTGCCCCGTCACCTGGAGTGCGGCTGCGAGACCTCAACCATTCACCTCGACACTACACCCCCGAGGTCAAAGAATGTCGTCATTTGTCATCCCATCCAGACGCGTGTGATAAAACGCCAGCTGAACGCGTTCCACGTAACTACCTTACATAACACCAAAGCCGACGTATTTCCTCCCCCGAAACGACTTTCAAAAAGGTAACTTTCGGAAAAAAGACACCAAAGAATCTCCACTATGCGTCGTATACGTCGACTTTCGTTTTACCGGAAATTAGGGTCTCCTTACTGTAGATTGCTCAAAGCGATAACAAGCGAAAGGTTACTGCGAGTTGAATCGAATGAGGTTGGAAATAATTTACGTAGAAGGCGCTCAATGTTTTTGTTATTTTTTTCTCTTAAAAAGAAAAAAAGAGAATTGCTTTTATCCTTTGTCGACTGGGCGGATCTTGTAACGCTTTCAAAAAGGTTTCAGGTTGGATCATCGCTATTAATATGTTATCCTGCTTTAATCGTATTTGTTTGTGTTAAAGCAGCTTTTGTTTACTTGCGGATTTTAATTTGCGTCTTAAAGTCTTAAAAGGATTTTTTTTAATTCATTGTAACACCGAAGATAGAACTGTATTTTCGGCAATATATACATTTTTTCTGAAACAATGTGAAACCCGCAAATATAAAAATATAACTAAAATATAGTTTCATAGATAGTGAATAAGTTGGTGGTCCAAGCATAATCCTAAGTATCCATGACAAATAACTAATTTTGAAAGATTTATTATTTTCACAAGCTAATCAAACGTGCCTGCAACCAAAATAAAACAAACACACTTCTCCCCTGACGCAATGACGCAAAAATGGAAAATAAAAACCTCGCAATAAATCTAATCACAGTCAAAACTTTTCTTCACTGTTAAATGGGAAAGAAAAAAATTGTTCTAAAACCTACGCATTCATAATAATTAAACGTGTAATGTTCTGAGGGGGCAATAAATACCAGCTGTCGGGCTGAACATGAGTTACTGGTGCCTCGTTAACGCATCCAGCACGAAGCATTGAACATGATAATTGACACTTCGCGCGAGGCTCAAGGGACTTCCCCTGGTGCAACATTTGTTAGACCACCGCTCTCGGGGTATGAGAAGCTTTTGCGGGTAACGAAGTTGCTCTACTTAGTTCTTCTGTATGTGAAGACTTGTATTCTCAGTGAGATGAGATGCTCATTTTCATGTTTTCATCAAATCGCATAATAACTGTGAATTTCCCGCATTCTATGGCTAAAGATACTCGTGATAAGCTTTTGACAACCTTACTAAATTAAATTAAATATTGTGTACTATACTTACCAAAGTAATTTCCAAGATGACATCGTTTCGGGATCTACTACCTCAAATGACCAAGTCCTAAGTTTTTGAAGCCACTAAACCTAGACAGAAAGTACCTACTTCAGTTTGTTTTTCTGGGAAAGGGTTGGATACCAAAGAACAGCGTCAAAGGAATTACGATTATAACTAGTCTTGAAAAAAATTGACTTGAGATTCTGTCAAATACCTACTCCTTGGTCCCTTACCTTGGTATTTTAATATTCTTTCTCGAACTACATATTTTATGGGTATGACGAAGTGACTATAAAAGTAGATTTGGTGTGAAAATCTCTGGATCTCAAACATATTTGTTCCGAACGGAAATTGAATATGCGGTCTTTGGCGCTGAAAGCCAAACTTGGCAGAACGGTTGTAAAGTCGCTCATGTATGTAATAACGGCCACAATCTCAAAATGAGAAGTAATGTGTATGAAGACAGATTTGAAGTATAACTATATTTTCTTATCGGTGATCTGTGCATATATGAGAAGAGGATGGATACCTAATAGAATGAAAAAATAAAGTGTGAAGTAAAGTGAGGTTATATTACAAATTACAAGTTTGAAGTACGCGGAAAACCCTATTAAAAATGTGTCGCAGAGAGTCATAGGCAAAGTGTTAACTTAACATTCTTTTAAGATATTTTCATCCTTTTTGTCACATCAACACAAAATAAAAAGAACATATTTTATTTTCAGCCAGTGGTGTTGAGATGTTTTTACGACAAAATTAACGTAAAGACAGGCGAAAATTAATGAATCATCTGGAGCGGAATAGGCATCGCACCGTAATTCCGCTTTTTCAGCCAACAAAGTGAATCTGCTCGGAGAATATTTAAGAGGATAAAAGATTTTTGAAAACTTTTGGGAAATATTTTTAAAATTGAAGAAAGAAAATGTTGGTGTTGACTAATTTTACTTTTATGCACACAAAAGTTACTTATAAATTTAGAAAACAATCAAGGGGTTTATCTGCCCACGATATATTATTTTTAAATTTTCAATTCTGTTAACAGATCTGTTAGTTTAATCAAGTTTAATGGTTAGTGGCATTGACTGCTATACGGTAATATATGGTAGTAGTTTCGATTACCACTCAGGAGAAATGTTTTTGTAATGAACGCGATGCCATGCTCTGCGTCTGGGCATAATTTATCAACAGTGTATGTATAGGTATGTTCATCAGTAACCTAGTACTCATAATACAAGATCTGCTTAGTTTAGGAGTAGATGAAGTTGTCGAATTTTATTTTATTATCATAAAAGGAGCATGTTTAGTTGCATGAATTCGTTGTGTAATTTAATTTTACAAAAATACTACATCATTAACTAAAAGAACATTTATTAATGACTACAAGCGCACGTTGCGGACCCTTTTGCACGGGCGTTAGCCTCATTCCTAGGCGTAAAGGCAACAGCACTTGCACAAAGTAAACGCGCACACTTATTCCCCGCGTGCAGTTACAAGCGCCACATGTGCCACACGTTATTTATCCCCTGGTACCTACAAAGTACCAGTATTACGCAACGATCTGCCAACAACGCGATTTGAAACATAGAAACCGGGGTCTTCCCTTATCATTTAATTTTACCCCTCTTAATTTTTTTGAACTAATTAGTGGGGAGTTTGTATTTTTTGCCGAAGATTTTTTGCTCAAAACCTCTGCACTTTCCACAATGGCACCGTCTTAATTGACCCACCAAACGCCGTTAACACTCTACTTTATATTAATATCCTCAGCAATTTTTCAACTTTTCGAATTTTCTCGTTTCGCCAGGGGGGATTATAAGTCATCGTTTTTTTACCAGAAAACAGAACTTTTTTACAATACCCCACTGCAGCGTTAAACTTTTATTAAACGTTTTACTGGCCCGCAAGTTAGGAGGTCTTTTTAAGCAATCCAATGTAATTTATTTATCAGCTTTTGTGCGAGTGTTTTTGGATAAAAGTACCCTTTGTGTGGCAGAACTAAATTGAAATATACGTATTTTTAACAAAGACAAAGCTTTTGATTGTTTAGAATAAATGGTGGCCAATGAAGGTTTTTACACAGGGTTATTTAATTAAGGTGGTGTCGGTCTCGTGGCACACAGTCCTTTTAAGTTTAACCGATTATGGAACTAGCGGCATTACTCTTTTTTTAAATACATATTGACATAGGTAAAATAATAGATGGCTTAGTAAATTGTCTTGACACTTAATTGGTAATGCTACGTTCCGTAGATATTCGCAATATACTAGGTAAAGACTGAAGACTGAATTGTCAAAGCTTTGTAGCCTCATTTATAAGACGACGGTACCTGTTCTGTTATTAGCCGTATCTACCGCTGTACCTGTAGTTAAGTCGTTTTTGTTCATTCAACTGGTCGGCAAGAACCAGTTAGAGAAAACCTTTTTAGATCTCGATACATGCTTCGTATACTGATGATATCGATTATAATTAAATTGTCATGTTCCGTATACGTGTTTGTCATGTAATGTCTTAATGAAGGCTTTTTGTATCTACATAATATGTAAGTATGAGTAATATGTGTATTTATGAAGCACGTCTTCATGCTGTGATAGGATCTTGTGGTCATTACCTCGGTTGACTTTGTTTTGATATGAATGGTTGTTGAGCCGTGGGTTAAAGGGGAGCGGTTATAGTCTGACTAAAGACATGTTATGGTCATTTGAAGAAATTAGTGGCGATGATGCATTTAAACTCTTCACATATTATTTTACTTAAGGTAAGTACTGCTCGCGGCATCGTCCTATAGTAATTTTCTTACGAGTATTTTACTTTCTCTGGTTGTTAGTCGCATAATAATTTAATGCTTTGCGGCTATTTATATGGATTTGTTTTCGAACTTCAGGTTCAATCCCAACGAACGCAAGCACCAAAGTTTTTTTTAATATGTAGCTATATTTTTTAAATTTTGAGACACAACCTGGATTCCAATGAATTCTAAAAATACCAAACCCGTAGTGAGCAAGCGAGAAGATCAATGCTCACATTTTCCCTATATAGGCCTGTGTCCCGTGGGACATTTGTACGATGGTATTATTATATATTTAGGAGAACAGAAATGGCACTCAGAATTGAAGTCGATGCTTGGCTCTAATCCGTCTATTTTTACGGTTTACGTGTTAAGTAGTGTTGACCCTTCGACATTTATGTTTTCATAGGATAAATCTTACCTTTTTCCTCTTTCACGTGAATGCCCGCTATCTGGGGTCAGGTTCTGAAACAAAATATACTTTTATACTGTTTTGCTTTGGCAATATTGCGATTGCGAAGCAGATTCAGTGGATATTTTTTTATGCAGCTAGTATTTCGTAATAACATGTTTCTTGGGAGTTTGGATTAATTTGATCTGGTCAAGTTTCAGTTTCTGGGAATTGAAAATTGGATTTCTGTTAATCTGTAGCTACCATTTAATTCTGGGAAACTTGGAATGAATTACGGTTCAGTAGCATGAGATGAATATTTTGACTTGTGCAAAGTACACTGTTACCATCTAACTTCGAACTATTGAACAAATAACGCACGTGTGCAAAATACACACGAGTTCCGAACTTTAATTACAGGGAAGTGGTTGATGGCCACTTCGACATAACGTTTGATAACTAATTTTCCGAGTTGTTACAATAACTTATAAAGTTAGGCCATTCTCGGGTCGATGTTAATAGCCTGGCCGCTTCAATTTCACTTTCCTTGTCACAAATCAGACGTAATGTTTATGTTTTTCAGCAATATTTTGCAGTTTATTGCCCGTTAAATCTTGGCAATAACAGATTATATGTAGATTCAATAGGTCCGATGGTAATGGATTAGTAAGTTGTTACATGCGAGGGCCGTATAAAACTATACTGTTGGATAGAGACCGGTGTCAATTAAAAGTGTTGTGGGCTCCATCTCCGCGTAGTACGAGCGTCTGTGTTATCCACTTATGCTTGTCTGGGTGGCTTTGTGGAAATTGAATATTTCTGAAGTTTATTCCTTAGTGCGGGAGTCACTTTTTTTTAGGAGAAAGTTATGATATTTGAAGCAAAGAATAGCATTTTTGATTGGCCATTTTGAACGTTTGATTTTCAAAACATGCCGCTAAAATGACAGTATCCCTATTATTACACAACAACAGCGTTCAAAACATGAAAATTAAGCACGTGCACACTTTAGAACTAAAATTTAATAAAACTCCGCTGTCATTGCAGCTTCCTATTGAATTCAGCTTGATGGGTTTTATCTCTTTCACACAAACAATATTTCAACAGTTTGAAAAAGAGATTTCGTATCGGTTCGAAGATTGTAAAAGCGATGTTTGTGTTCCATTGTACGAGCGCAAATACACTAGAGTACACACAACGGGGTACGTTGCCTACCAATGCCTCTAAAGTAAGACTTGCAGCTGTGGAAGCGAGACGGATATACACGGTGTAGAGTGGCTTCTCTCTCCCACACCTGTATTTTTTCCTTTAAGATGTTGTGTGGTAAGTTCCCCGATTGCTATATCTGCGTTTTCTCTAGAGGAAGCCATTCCATCTATGGCGATACTACTTTCAATGAATGTTTCTCTGAATTGGCTAGTACCGTATTACGTTTTTACTACATTTAGCTTGCAGCAACTGCTTTTAACAACCCTCGTTAACATGAATTAATGTGAGGACCTACTAAAGTGACAGTTCCCTTATTGAGCGTGTACATTTACCTATTATGTATTCTTAGCAAAACGGCCGTGTCATTGCAAGGGATACCTAAGAACTTGTGGCAGACTAAATCCTCCTTGTACGATATAGTGGCGGTGGAAATATTTCCCATTTTCCACCAACGTAGTTTTAGTTATACGGTCGTCGTGCAACGTGTGGTCGGCGTGATAAGTAGCAGCTGCACTTTATTTTCTCGGCCACAAACTCACCTGATTGAACGGACATTAAAAGCGGGAAAACGAAAGGACATAAAGATAAGTAAGATTGATCAACGCTATGCAGACGGTAAGTAGTAGATTTCGCAAAAAACTAAATTCGATAAAAATGTGACGTAAAGATTGGGTTGTGTTTCAATTTTAAATAAGACTCTGTGAAATAATCTTATGTATTTGGTTGTCAGCGGTAATTTTACCTACAATTTTACACTTTAAAATGTTACCCTATATTAGATGTAACAAATATTTTGATCAGAAAAATAATTTATTCTTATTTTGAATTTTACGAACGAAATTTTAAATAATATTTTAAATAATACTAGCTGACCCAGCAAACGTTGTTTTGCCTAATAAACTATTTCTAGTTGTATGTATTTTTAATGCCACATTATAAAAAAATAAAATCAAAAAATTTCGTTAAAAAAATAAAGTATTTTTTTTTAGTGTGAGCTCAATACTTATGGGGAATGAAAAATAGATGTTAGTCGATTCTCAGACCTACTGAATACGCATATAAAAATTGGTAAAAATCGGTTAAGCCGTGTCGGAGGAGTACGGTTACTAACATCGTGACATGGGAATTTTATACAATAGACTAGACTAGAAGAAGAGAGATATCGAGACGTATAGTGAACATCGTCCGATCCGTTTGCTTTTTGTTAGATTCGTGTTACCGCTGTCGATTTATTTTTTATAACAATACCTGGGACTTAGATTATATTGGAATCTCTTCGTGCGCCCCCCGCTACGATGTTCCTTTATCCTTAGTTTACGGCAGAGCGGAGAAATATGGTTTACAATTTCAAATTGTATTTTAGCAGCTAATATATTGAATATATGTGAACCTAAACAAAATTGGTTACATGAAAAAATAAATTCTATGAGATAACATCCAAGGTGCAAATTTCATCGAAGGCATAAAATAATGTCTCTAAAACCAACTGAAATATTTTACCATTTCTATAATGCTACAAATAGGAAGATATTTTCTATAATGGAGTGTACCTTTGGGAATCCCAGACCTAACAAAACCGGCAGATTTAATACGACATCTGGGAATATATTATATCTGAGTGAAATCGCGATAACAGAGACCTACCAAAGCCCTTGAAGACTTGCATTTGCGGAAGCGAGTATAGCGAGTTAACAGGACATGGTCTGTCTCTATCAACATGGTAGAGCGCCATTTCTTTCACACGCTAAGCATATTTGACAGATGCAAGCACATTTAAAAATGCAACGCACCACCTCTAACCACCGACGCAACAAAAAGAGTGGTGTAAAATGTGTCTGTTTCTCGGTCAGTCTGTGGCATCATAGCTTCCGAATGGGCTTAAGCGATTTCAATTCAATTTGTTTTGCATTCAAGGTAAGTTATGTGCTAATATTCTTAAATATGTTGGATAAAAATTGTGTTCTCGAGTATGGAATTAAATAAAAGTCCACTGTAATAGAATATTGATGACAGTCAAGAGAGTTCTTAGCTTCGTTTGATTATCAATTTATTGATGGGAAAATGGGAAATGTAAATCCTATTGTCAAGTGAGAGTATTGAAACATCTTAGTCGTACATTTTTTTAATATTATAATAAAGTAAGTCTGTAAACATTGTGCAAGCAGGACAGCGCTACATACGCTTTCCCTCGAACCGAAAATCAGATAACGTGCACATGATCTATCTCTATCAAGGTAATAAGTTAGCACGTCTAGGTGACCATTTATCACAACAACGCATAACGCAATAAAGTCACAGTTTAGCGACAATTTATTAGCTGGCACGTCGCCAAGCGCGTCACTTAACACTCTGTGCTATAAAATGTAGGCTACTTGCTTATATGAGATGAGAAAGAAACTTCAAAATAAATGCATTTTTTTTGTATTAGCATATTTTTTATCAGTGAAGTTGCTAAGAGGTTTTCATCTATACTAATATATAAAGCTGAAGAGTTTGTTTGTTTGATTGTTTGTTTGAACGCGCTAATCTCAAAAACTACTGGTCCTAATTGAAAAATTCTTTATGTGTTGAATAGACCATTAATCGAGGAAGCGAGCGACTAATAGGAGCGAAGGTACAATGGAAAATGAGAAAAAAACAGGGCAGGTATAAATCCTAACTTATATCTTCTACCCATGGGGACGATGTCGCGGGCAACAGCTAGTTTTTTATATATTGAATTTAAAATTTTGTGAATCTGAGGGTTTTTTTTTAACAGAACTCTCAGTCAAGTAGTTTCGCCTAAAAGTGGACGGTTGACGATACTAAGGTTGATGGCTCAAATATCTAAGCGTCCGTCAAATGAATCATGAAATAGATTGACAAACGGAAATGTAATTCGTATTTGTTTACGTAACCACAGACTCATGAGAACATTGACATCAAGAAAATAAATTTTGTGCTCAATAGCTATGTCATTGGCTTCCGATCCCAAACTTGGATTTGATTTTGTGTGGTTCAAAAGGGGACTGTGTCTCTTTCTCTGGTCTGTTACCAGGCTGTATCTAATCAATAATCAGTAAGCACAATTATAAATATGATAGAACCAAGGTTTTGAAAATTATTTTTCCTTAAACTTACTTTAATTAACCTCAGGTGAGACAAGTCAAGACGCACTTAGTCGGTTATAGTAATTAACAAAAATAATCGATCCTGGTACTAAGAAATTTATTCCTTGTATCGCGTTTCACAAATATGAGTCACACTTAAAAGACACGCATCTTACGCGGGTATCAAACCCGCGACACGTCGCGTACAGCAGGTTTGGCGTGATGACCATATACCCATACTACTCGGCTATCCATGCAGACCAATTGTTATAAAAAGCGTAACATTTAACTAATATGTTTTATATTTCAGTGGGCTAATAAACAGACTGATGCTTAATATCCTATTATCTCGATAATTAGTAGTATCAAAGATGTTGATTAATTAATTATCTTAACACGACTTGGATTCCGATTAAATTGTGATAGAATAGTTCTATTAACTCCATTATTAGGAGTCAGTTACCGTTGGATATAATGTTACCCGGTAATTGAGTTACTTAGAACAGTCGATTATCTTTTCGAGAAAATTTATGAAGAATGTTAATCTTATTAAGAAACTTCTTAAGTGTATTGGTGTTATGACATAAGTGTTTAAAAGAAAATTAAAATAAAATTTATTATTTGTAAAAATAGTATTACAAGTATTACATAAACTAAGTTCATTGATTATTAATTAATTGAGTTTCTGTCAGAGGCAATCTCTACATGACAAACAAGAGGTGTAGTAGAGGGAAAAGAAGTCTGTGAAGATAGTCGATGAAATAAAATTAAAACAACATATAATTTAATGCCTCTGGCTGGGGCCAAAACTAGTTGATTATTAAATTAATAGTTGTTTTTTATAATAAAATTAAATAATTGTTTAATCAACTATAAAACTAAAATTTGAAGTTTATATTTTTGAATATTAGAGTTAAAAAACCTATTTGATATGAGCAATTATTAGATAAAAGAAAATTACCAACAATTTATTAACTTTGAAGAGTCTTACAAAGTCTGTTATTATCAAAGTTTAAGTTTATTACCCGCCATCAATATTACAGGGTCAAACAGATTTTTATTAAATCTCAAGCAACGCCGGGAGAAAGAACGAGCGACATAAAATCGCGTGCTTTTGTTTTTATAACAATGTCATAGCCTTAGGTGAAACATCCCTGCCTGTACAATGAGTCCTATACGTAGAGCTGTTGCCAACGGGCAAGTAAGATGGCGTGACATTGCGTATAGCTGTGTCTCACTTCCACTCCGCCAGCATTGTAACTTGAAGCTATCATAGTGAGCTCTCAGAAATATAAAATACAATAGCACTCTTAATAATTTATTGCGTTACCAAGAGCTTGAACATTTGTCTCTGCATATTCTCGTCTTCTTAATTTTTCTTCAGCTCAAAATATGGTTGAGTTTGTGACACGAATATATTACGGATTAAATGAATTGTTTGTTTATGCGTACGGTTTGTAGTGAGGTGCCGGCGGGGCTGTTATAAATGTAGGTTATCAGTGAACCAAACAGCGTGATAAACTATTGAACCGTATTTTTTGCGGGTATTTTTTGTGGCAAATATTGAGTAACCATATTTTAATACAAGCCCGAAAATCGTCGGTTGAAAGTTGGTGCGTTAGCGAAATTTTAATAGGGTTGGATGAGCGTTTTGTGGGGAACGCTGATTAAATAGTGATTAGAATACGATGAGCGTCGATTGTTTAAATTAATAATGTTTTACTGAGCATGAATGAAAAAAACGTTTCACTTATAGCCAGCTGACCCACCAAAAGCTGTTATATTATTTTTATTAAAGAAAGAACTCTATGAAATATACACAAAAAATAACATAGAAATCGATCCAGCCGTTTCAGAAGAATTTTGTAAAAAGACGAAAATATAGCTTGAATTGTACGGGATGAGTTACAACCCTAAAAAACACCTGGGTTTCCTCTAGATACGTTTATTCATTCGAAGCAGATTCAGAGATTTGTTGCAAATGCGAAACAAAAGCATGCCAAGTAGCATTGTTTATTTAAGCCGCTTTTCTCTGAGAAGAAAACTGGAAAATATATTAAACGTGAAACTTTTGTTGTAAGTTTATTTATGTTGATTTCAATCTAAAATAATTAATTGGTGTTTGATTTGATAAAAAAAAATATGTTATAGGTATCTGGGTCTATAGTTGCATTTTAGTTTTTTTAAGACGTGCCTACTTAGATTCTTTCCCTTTTTAAGTACCTAAACCAATGGTTAGGGTTTAGGATTTTATGAGAAAAAAAAACTTTACGTAATACAAATAACTAGTTGGATAGAAAGCAAAGTTTCTGAAGAAACTTGTCCCACACAAGTCTCGAGTTCTACTGGCACTGTTAGTAAACATTTGAATAGAGTTTCTAGTTTAACGTAATACACTTAAAAACTTCTCGCACTTGTTCGTCTGTATTTTCGGTATTTTAACAGCACTTGAAAAAGCAAAAAACGTGATAAATGTCTGTTGTATTTTTTCGTTACCGACAGCTAATTGGAGCCTGCGAGCGAATCAACGAGGTTGTACGTCGATTAATGAAATTCGAATGTAAAAAAAGTATTGATCAGTCTTTAAACTGAAAATAATTACCGGCCAGCACTTCCATTAGCGTTTTTTTAAAATAACTATACCCAAAACAACATTCCCGATTAAAGTTTTACTTAAGTCTAATTAAAAGTCATGTATGATCCGGTAAGGGTTGTCTAATTTGTGTGTTTTGTGTTTCACTGAAATTCGTGTTCAACTCATTTGTACTATAAATTTAAATAACTGTACTGAAATTATTAATAGGAAGACAAAATAAAACAATGTTCATGATAAGAGAAATGCTAATACTATGAAACGTTTCTCATATGATCGCAGCTTTTTTCTTTCATTCTAAAATTAATTTAATTGCCTTAAACAATATTGGCAGCCCTACGGCCGACGGCCAGACCCTTTTCAATATAACCCAACGCTAGCCGCCGTGAAGGGAGACCACAAACAAAATATATATCCTTTCCGTGCCACTCAGCCGTTCAAAAGGTATCTTTTACGAAGAAAATCAAATATTGACCACCATTAAACTTCATTATTAATAAATGGCCCTCAAATTGTAACGCTGTAGAAGTTTAAGCACTCCGAGCCGTGAATATTAATGAGAATAAACATTTCGACACATCGGAAGGGGTAATTTTATTTTATATTATAAAATATTTCTTTGGAGAGTTCCGAGAGCGAAAGTGAAATTAATAAGGTCGGTTGTCCGGGGAGCTGTGGATTCCTGAAAAAGTTAATTAAGTACCATTATTAAGGGCGTAATTTTGAAACTTTAGATTTTTGCACGAACGAGCTTTTCGTGATATTTATTCTGTGTTGGTATTACAATGGACTGTAAAGCTGTATTATAATCTTTTGTATTAAGTACGGCTTTATTTTTCCATTCAACGTGCGTGCAATGGCGCATGTATTAATTTATTATTTATGCGAATGTATGTGTGTGGTGTTTATTAACTTTTTTCAACTGTATTTATTTGTTTAAATACGTAGAAGAAAAATAAGATATCACGCTCTTATTTATTTACAAACTTATTTGAGCTAAGAACGTGGATATAAGTTTCTGCAATGTAAAGTCCTTTTACATTTTATAGACACTATGGTGATTAATGGTCCTATTATATAAATGCTACAAAAACCAATTTAGTAGCCAATTTTAGTGTAATTTTTTTTGCAATTGCATATTTTATTAAAACCTTGTAAAACAGATGACTATATTTTGATAGAACAAAATAATTACGAGCATTTCCCAGATACGTTCTAATGTTGACAGAGGAAAACACCTGCCCGTACTCCAGACATTGTTCGAATTATCCTCAAGATAATTATAATGTAATCAAGTGGGTTATTGTACATGTAGCACCTTGTACCACGATGCTCTTAGTAGTACCCTGTACCACGATATATGTAATGGTAACTTGAAACACTGACGAATATCCAAATATTGCGTAGCTGTAGAATATTGGTGAACTAATTTATCTTGGGAAACTTATTAATTAACAATATGTAGGGCGCGGTATGTACTAGGATGAGATTCAAGATTTATCTTAAGAACACATTTTGTGTGCGTGATAAATTGTTACGTAGCGAACAAACGCGGGAGACGTTGCACAACGGTTATTATTTATTGAATGAGTATGACAATAGTGAACTTTGTGATAGACTAAGATTTATATCAAACTTGTCTAAAAACACTCCAAAAAAGGTCAGTTCAGGACCTATGATACCACAGACACAGACAATATAGACAGACACTTAAAACTTAAAACGCCAATCTTAGTTAAAAAGGAATACTTTTTGTATACGTAGCTACGTACTAAAGTAAGTGTAAGTGGGTTTATTTACTATCCTTTGACTTAAACAACACTTAAAATCAAGTTAAAATAACACGTCGCAGTCAATATTTGGGTTACAAACTCTGTAAATCCATTTTTAAACTAATTTCAAGAGATTTATTTGGTTTACATAAAATTAGTTATACTATATGTAACATAGTACCCTAATTTGCACTTTAAATACATACAATACGGGAAAGCTTGAATGTACGACAGATTAATTATATAATATGGGTGTTGGCGGTGACATATTATAACAGCGTTTGGTTAGCCGTTACTTAAAAACCAGTTAATTATGAGTCAGACTAGCGGTACTGATTTTATTTATTTATAATTTATTGCACATAAATACACACACTTGGACAATATGTATTTTCTGTACGAACAGGGTCTAGAAAAAGATATTGATGACTAGAGACGTTATTAGTAGTATTAGAGACGTAGATTTATGACCTTACCAATTCTTGCTCAAATTAGATTTTTGTTGTTTTTTGTTATAATAGCAACAATCTGACAATTTTTTAGTAGTAAGTAGTATTATTATTATTATCACGGTTCTTTAAATTCAGTGGTTGGACAAGAGGATAGACAACGGTACTTCAATAATATAATAGAGTTGCGTTTTTAGCCTTTGGGTACGGAACCCTTAAAACAGTTTAATATTTTTGTAATATTACAAAGGGTATAAGGATATAGTAGCCTCCGGTTAGAAAAATTAAAAAAATATGGACAGAGAATCTGATTTCTTCTTACAAAATCAAAAACTTATGATGATAGGGCAGTGGGATATTGCATTACCTCACAAACATTACTACACATAATATTATTTTTCAATTATTATGTATCTACAAAACTAGCACTATACAAACAAAAAACGCCCTTATAACAGCATCTTCATTATAAAATCCAGGTTTAACTCTAAATTCTACGCAAAGAAAAATCTAAAAATCACGACTGCCAGGAACAAAAAAGCAGTTTCTTTTCGCTTTAAATATCGCAAATTAATCAATGCTGAGTGGATTCCGTATCGGAGAAGAAAGGCATTCACACAGAAATGGGGGCCTACCACGATACGTAAAACGAGGACTATACCCGTTGTGGAAGCAAGATGGCAATATACAGCGCGTAGCGGCATACCTCTTACACATGATACCTGATTTACATGAAGATGGTAGGTATGCTCTCTGAATAGTTTCCACGTTCACAATACTGAACAATGAACCCTTTGTACTTGGAGAATTATCGGCGAAGATTTGCAAAATGTATGGAGATAAGACATTTGGTTGGTTCCTGCCTAATCTTAGAACGTACGTTCATGTGGGAGAACAATCTACCGAATATTTGTAAAACATAAAGCGTCTCTTTTTCAAAGGAATAAAGTTGCTTTTAGGACTTTATTTTTTTATTGGATGTGGTTGTCTGTACAAGCTCCTGAATGTTTTTGATAGTCAAAAAGGTATGTTTACAAAAAACGTTTGGATAAAAATAAAATCGAATGGCAAACACTCGGATTAGGATTCACCATACATTGTTATCAAGCGCTTATACAAGATTACGTTTTGTAAATAGTTACCGAATAGGCAACATTTTTTTAAACAGTAATTCCATTAATCATTAATCTTCTAATCTTGGTAGTTATGGTAGCTACTATAATATTACGTAGTTTAATTTATCTATGTTTTGTTCTTTCTATTTTTAACAGTATTCGTTTCTGACGTCGGTTTTAAGTAGTCACAAAGTATTCAAAAGCTAGTTGGCTATCCCAGTAAATACGCGTGATTAAACCGTTACTCAATCAATAATTACACAAATATGTATGTTTAGGATACTAGACGTCTAGACTCATTACATAATTCATACTCAAAGAAGATTAAGGCATGCGTGACCTTTGACCTTTTCCAAAAAACAATAGGCATAGGTATAAGAACTGGAAGTAAATGTAGGAAAAGTTAATTGAGTAAATTAATTGTTCGAAGTTCTTATACGAACCGAAGACGTTGTTTCAACACTTATTCAAGTAGTCCATAATTAAAGCTCTCGAAATATTTTCATCAAAACAGCGAATGTTTCTCACCAGCCGGCAGCCCGCAAAGAGTTAAACCATAACATCGTAAAGCCCTTTGAAAATAGACCACTATAAAATGACCTGCCACACCTCCCTCAGCCATTAGTTTCTTCAAACTTTAGGGGATCGTTGGGGGAGTTGTTGGTATCTTTGTATTCTGGTTGTTAATAGTTCAGTGGCTGTTATCGCAGTGATTGAGCAAGGCCAGGCCATAAGAGTTCGTGCTCTGAATGTTATACAAAATGCGCCTTACAGAAAACACTACTATAAATCAAGTGAGTTTATATTAGTCATTGTTTACATAATTGTGTACTTGAGTTAAATTATTTATAAGTTCAACTACTTATACCTACAATAAATGTAGGAAGTATCGTTATGCCAAGGATAAAGGATTTTTTTTTCATCTGCAATTTATGGATGAATTGCAAACGTGGCAGGAAAGTCCAGTACAGCAGTGAAATTGGGCCGTTCTTGCCTGCCGCATGAAATATACGATGTCAGATTTCTATGCAGCAAAATTCTGACATAGTGCCGCCGTAACTGAATACACTCGAAAATGTTGGAGATAAGTAATTGTGTCTAAAAACGATGTAACATTTTGTTAGTAAAATTTAAAACGTATCCTGAAGAAGATAAGATTGGGGGAGGCCTACGTTCAGCAGTGGACGGCGATAGGCTGAGATGATCATGATCCTGAAGAAGATGAAAGAGAATTGATCTGGTAATGTATGGAGAACTTATTTGGTTATAGTCTTGCACTTACAGAAAAAAGAAAACTTTGAAACCGATGTGAATTGAATAACTTTAATATTCATAAATTATATCGCTCTGAGTTCTGCCTTCTGTTTTGTGGGATTTCTTCTATTTCACTGAACTAATACCTTAATTTAAGTATCAACAGTAGGTACATAGAAATTTTAAAGCATCGTGCTGAACTTAAAGCTGATAAAACTATCTTAAGGTGTTTCAAACTAAGTTTAGTGAAGATACAAGGGTTTAATGACAGGGCTTAGACAAACAATCCTGAGTTCCTTGATAGCATGATAAGCCTGTTTGTGGTTAACTATTTCTTGACTTCGGCGGATGCTTAACATCTCTCAATGATGCCAATACTTTGCTTATTAAACGAAGTTTGTAATTAAAATGTAGTGTTCTTTTTCGACATAGTGTTCAATTGTTATCAAAGGTAGGTGGTATATTTATTTCGATGTAAAATTCATGTTAATAAGAGTCTGAACGCCATTTTTTTATTGATTTTGTTGTAAGATTCACGGAGAATTTTATCATTACAAAATATCCAGTAAAACTTAAAACACTGACATAAAATCTGGAATGAAATAAAACTTAAGAAATCTAAAAAAAGAACAAAATATAACAGATACTCCTTGCTGTCAAATTCTAAAATAGTTACCTACTTAAGGGGTCGTCTCACGGACCCGTCATAAAAAGGCCATCGTGAGCCGGCGCATCTCCGTCCCGACTGAACTAAAGCACTTCCCCTTAACAATCAGGGTCACTTCGAACGGTTTCAAGTGCACATTACGACTCGCATAGACATTGTCAAGTGTCTTAAGGATCCCCAGCGAACTCCTCAAGTACTTCTACTTTCTTATTATATAAAAAACTATGAGAAACTGAAGTTTACGGTAGGGATATACTCGTTCTGGATTTTTTTGGCTTGCACTGTAAAAAAGACACCACGGTAAGTTTAGAACTGTAATCTTTGAGGACTACTTAAGTATCTCTTTTATTTTTGGACTAGTTTTTAGAGAATCTGTAAACGCACTATATTACTTTGAGTCCCAAAAATCATGTTAGAAAACTATAATAAATTATTAAATAGGATGTTTATAATCATCATTCATCATTCCCCTGCCCTTATCCCAATTATTTTATTTGGGGTCGGCGCAACATGTCATCTTCTTCCATACCTTCCTATCGGCCGTCATCTCACAAGAAACACTCTTTACAGCCATATCGTCTTTCACACAATCCATCCATCGTTTCTTTGGTCGTCCTCTTCCCCTATATCCATCCACATCCATGCATAATATTTTATAGAATTGTTCAATAATTTGAACGCCTCTTTGGAATACAAAAATAAAAACGTTTCGTTGTTTTGCTACATAAAACGCATTATCTAAGAGTGTAATTGCATTAAGATTACTGTACCAACATGGTTTTATACAAACCTCAAAAAAAATCTCGTGATCCTGATTAAATCTGGATGCTCTCCACTTGAATGTTTAATTAACACCGGCATTACGCGGGAAGGTAACGGTTATTGTGATGGGGCTCTCACTAAAAATTAACAGGTGGTTCTTAAGAGGGTTTACCGACCAAATTCATTATTTGCTCGGAATTTACATTCCGTTACTCCTTTCTGTTTACTCATTTCAACGTTCAGAAGTTTAACTAGAAAGTACATAGTAAAAAAGCTGTAAAATGCCTTTGTAATGATTAAAGAATATCTGCAAGTGGCAGAAATTTACTATTTGCCAAATAAATGATTCTATTTATTCGCAGTGACGTTAGGATTCTAATGATATTTCCGCAATTTACGATCATCCTATACATCAATTGTTACGAATAAAACCAATACTAAAAGCCATGAAATAGTTAAAACCTTAAACTCGTTTTATAATATTTTATTTATTTTCACCTGCCGCTTTGTCTGTAATCAAATCCTGCAAGTTACATTGAGCCCGCTTCCCGGTTTCCAGTCGATATTGTATATAGCGTGACATGCAATGTTATGATGGTATGGTGTGAACTGATGCTGGAGCTGGGAGGTGGTAATAGCAGCTCTACCATACAGTGATACAGATAAAAAAATCTAAGAAGATTGTATCCCATCATCGTATCATATCATTCATATTTTAATACTACTTTGATACCGGAGAAATGAAGCAAGCCAAAGACTGTTTTATAAATACCTCTTTTTGTGAAAGCTTGTTTCTTTTGTTGTTTGTGTTGTTAAAACTGTAGGCCTTTAATAATTAGGCTGACGGATGACATAAACAAAAACTCGTATGCGCTGTAGTTGACAAATATTTCGTTCACCGATAAATTAATTTAAATTTCCAGCCTAACAAAACAAAACACGATAGCAAAATATTTATTTTGTTGCTTATGATATTATTTGGAACATTCTAGACAACGCTTTCAGATTCTCCTAAGCATATCGTATACATTTCTAAATCATCGTTAACATTTAGTATAGCACTGAGCTTACTCGTAATCCTTAGAAACATGAACACCAACACCTACGACTTCAAGCGTGAGCTGAAGATCATCAAGGCGATACAAACCAAGAGACACTTTACTGAGCGCCCGATATAACTTGGTACGCCTACGAAATATCCCCATCTCTTTCTCACACATAAGTCGCGCGTGCTCGCATTGCGCATAAACTGTCGTTTATCTCTTTCCACACGCGCCAAGTTAAACGCGCTGTATGTTACGGAAACTATGCTTATATCCAGGCATCGCTCTGTTTACTCGAGATGACTTCCTTGCACGCTGCATGCTATAAATATACTATGCCGGTACTTGTTATGAAGCTAACACAAATAAACAAATGTAATTACAACCGAGACGGTTGTCTTCATGTTATTTCGAGGGAGATAGGTAAACTCGAAGTTAAATGGAACATCTATTTCGAATTGTCTTTGAAATACAATATACAAAAGCCGGCGGTTGGTTGTGGCAAACGGTTTACCGATTCATAGAACTAAGTTCAGAGTTCAATATAGCATCACCCCTTTGTAACTGTTAGTAAAGCTATGGAGTGATTGGTATGGATATGGACGGATATTTGATTTATTGCTGTATTTTGACATCATAAAATAAGAAAATCCCCGACAGCAAAATCTTTCAGAACTTTTAAATGGCTCAAGCATAATTTTGACAAACACTCGCACATAATAGACCTTTATACTTAATATAAAACCTTCTAAATTGAAAAACTGCGTTAAAAATGAATTTCTATACGAATATATAGACTAAAAACCTTGCTCAAGTCCTACGTAAACCATACATTTGGTATTTCAGGAATTACCATATCTTGAAAGCCATTATGTAGTCTGTTTACCATTGTTCAAGTCGCTGCCGTATTGTCGGCTATTCATCTCGAGACTCCATCTTGTCAGATCTGACAGCACCATAGGGGTGGGTCTACAAAGCTCATCGGTTAATAGCACAAATGTATTCAGGTTTTGAATGGTTCATAATGAAAATTAACCCTAATCAATACGAATTAAGTGTAGTGCAGGGGACAGTTATGTGTTTATTCATTTATCAAATAGAATCCCGTAGATTTAAAAACAAAAGAAGAGAGCTGTCAGTTTGGTACTCTAGAATATAAAGCAACAAGAAGTTGCAATAGTTTTGCGTGGCAACTATATACAGATTTCATATGCAAAAGTCGTTGGTTTCAGAACAACGCCGCAAACGATAAGCCGGGCACCGCGTCGCCTGTATAAACACTTCAATATTTACAACTATCCGCTTGAACGGATAAAATCCAACGGATTTTATAAAACAATCCGTTTGTTCCGTTAACAGCCGGGTTAGGCCGAGATTAATATTTATATGAGGTATTTGTGCTTTTCAAAGCCTCAAGCGAAAAAAGGAATAAAATGTGTACACATAAATTTTCCCCTAAATTTCTCTTGTAACCCAAGTTGACCGCAAAAGTATTTGCACATTTCCCTAGGCAAGGTACTTTGGTAATGTCACGTAAAAATACCAATCGCAATCAGTTGAGTGGTTTTATAGAAAAAACCCGCATACGTTCACATTTACACAACCGCGAGCAGTGATAGTACTGATGCTAAGGTCACTGTTACAAGGTTAGGTCAGAAGTTATACTTAATGTTTAAAGACGGTTTGACACGTTTTACTATCGCTTATAAAGATATGACGACTAGTGACACTAAATAAAACATAAGATTGTTTAATGGCATCTTAATAGCGCATTCCAGCGTTTACGGGTTAATACCTATCAATCTCGGAGGTTCGAGGTCAAACGTCGGTAATACAACATGTTATAGCAAACATCTTACGATTACGGATATTATGAAGTTGATGTTTAACTGTTTTTATTGTTCTGGCGCACAATTCTTCTCGCGATTGTAAAGCGCTTCAGTGAATCGGTATTGTTGGTCATACGATACCCTCATAATACCACTATAGAACAGCGGCTATCTAATAAAAAATAACGACAGGGATCGCTCCAAATTGAAAGCGTTCGAAACAGTTTCACCTACTCGTACAAAATATTCACGACAGTACACCACACTAACATAAAACTAGAATATGCAAAATAAATGCGAGCATATTTTCATAGATTTGTCCTTCTGCGGTAGATAACTGTATCGTAAATAATGTGACTTTTTAAAATAACGCAAGAGCGAAAATAAAGTCAGCTAGGTTCAAACTAGGCGTCCCTTCGATAGAAGTTAGTGATATACGAGTTGAAGGACTGTGTAACATATGAACAGCCAGGAAGTTCGGATCGTAAATCGTGTGATAAGTCGCTACAGCTGGACCACCGATCGCAGGGATAAACTAACAGACTTTCAAACTGCCATACTGATTTATTTTGTGCATATCGATTGACCCTTCGACTTTATAACCATGTTGGAAGAAGCATTTCTAATCAAACTTTCGTAATAGGTTAAGGATTAACCCATAGATGCCGCTCTTCTAATCTTTCGAACTCTGTGGACATATATCTGTAACCTACTTTATAAAGAACGAAATGTAAGATATACTCAACTCGCTGCAGAACATCGAATCGAAATGATAAATTTACAGAAATATATTTCAAAATTTTTCCAATGTAGAATATTTGAAAGGAATGCTACGAGAGCTGCACGCTCCATTTAAAATATTGCATTGTATTAGAGCATCTCACAGATGAGGGCCCAGAGCTATTGGAAAAGGTTTTCGTAATACCCCAAAATTGATATCAGGAGAAATATTTTATACGACATGGACATTGTTCCAATATTGAGAAAATTGATAATTTTCGGAGTCGAACTGTTGTTCATTGCCAATATTGGCAGCTTTTGATTGATCGCCATTCATTTAAGCGACTGTCATGTTGCATGTTTGCTGGTAGCTCGTGTCATTGTGAAATCCCAAATTGGATGCCACGTTTGCGGTCCAAGTTTACGAGCGCCCCTTTTGGCTTGTCTACGTGGTCTAAACCGTTGGACGTTTGCAGACAACCTTAATCAAATCAAGTCAACATTACAGTCTCTGAATTTCGAAATTCCGTTCCAGGGATGCGGGTTTTCATCCTGATGTAATGACGTTGCTTTACGATCGCCCCAAGATTATCTGTGACCTGCGGAGGATTTCATATCTTTATGAAGTTTGATTTCTTTAGAACTTCGACTTAACCTATAAATCATTTCTGTATTCGACGCTCTACCGAGAACGGGGATAAATTCAAGAGTCTACAAAATATTTCGACGTGGTTTGAAAAGGATATTTAATTAATATTTTAGTTTGAATGGGATGATGTGAGTACATTGACTTACAGTCCTCTCAGAACGAATTTCGTACTTACCTTCATTCGAAGTTTCCCAATACTCGCTTAAAATTTTTAAGCTTCTTTGAGTGTAATACCTATTAACCTTTTTAGATTTGATTTCCTTTCCCAATTTTCTGTATTTGGCCTTTATTTCATTTATTCGTTTTTCCGTTGAGTCGAGACAAATCGAGTAAGTCATCGATTCTATCGGCTGCTTAAGCATCCTAATCACGTAATGACTATAGCAATCGGAATCGGTTTCATGTGACGGTTTCTTTGGGCTTGATTACCATTGAAGGTACCCAATTAGGTGGTGAGGCTAGATATCCTTAGGCGTACATAATAAAACGCTGTGATTGCGGATTCTTTGTGTAAGAATGATCATTTAGGGTAATTTTTCGCCACGAAATGTTATTTCGATAGAATTTACGATAACACCTACATTATTTGTGTGTAGTTTGAAAGCTACTTTAATTCAACTTTCTAGTTTCTGTTGTTCAATTGGTCTATAATTGTGTAACGGGGAAGAAAAAAAATTGTCGCAATCAATTTAAACATTGTTGTAAACCAAAATTCTTACAAAAATAAGTAGAGTCGCGTTAAAATACTATCACCTATGATTGGATAATTGCGTAACAATTCAATTTTTTTTAATACATATATTCTCCAGAACTCTACAACAGCATTAAGTACTTCAATGCATTAGCGGCTCATTCATCATTGTGTTCGAATGCATTATTGCTACATTTGGTTCGGAGCTGGTATCACACAAGCGGTTCCGCTCTACTTGCTCTATAAGGACACAATATATCATGAGTAATGCATACATTAGACAGACGGATTGGCGTTCTGGCTCAGTTTTTGGGGTTCTGCCGCAGAAATATCTCTTGTATTCTGGGTATAATCTTAACTGTTTTTTTTTGTTTTTATGATTGGAAAGAAAGTTGTAACAATAATCTTATTTCCTCAACAGATCTGGTTCTTAAGAACATGATGTGTTTAATTTGTTTATTCAGTTGTTCGTGACACTTCAACATAGTCAGTTTTTACTTCAAAGTGAAATCTTCTTTACTATTCGATTATTGAAGCTCTTTTTATTAACTTGCTCGCTTCAATTCGTAGTTACAGTGCAGCCTGGTACCAGACGGACAGAAAACAGACCCTCAGTAATAGGTATTCCAAGGGTACAAATGGACACGTCAGGTACCCCAAGAGTACACGTCAATTTAATATCGATAAACTGAAAGTATGGAAATAACTGTGTTCGCAGCAATTTCGTAATTTTGTAGGGAAACCAAATATTGAACACAACATAACTCATCATATACGCATTCATACGTATGTAAATACATATAATTAAACTCTAAAATGTAGAGCCAGAACAATATTATCATAACCTAACAATGCAACGAGAAACAATAGACAGTCTAATTCGAATCCAAACTTACCTCGAAACACGAATGAAATAACAATTTTATTTCAATTCACATTTCCCTCTCACGTTTCGAGAAGAGGAATAATGTGAAAGGTAATAAAAAATGCGAGTGTAAATAAATCTTTGTTATCCTCGTTTTAGTATTCGAGGTCGCATGTGTCACGAAACCTCTACGAACGTGTTATATACGAATCATGTGTAGTTCTATCTAATAAATCTTCTACTTTTCAAAGTAAATTGAGCTTTAAGATACTTTAAAAATTTAAGATCTATTTTTCCATTTACGGAAGGTTTGAGGATTGATCACCGCGGTAGGTCACTAGATTGGCTTCCTCATTTTCTCCTTCACCGTTTGTCAGTTGTATTTCAGAATAATTATTAAGGCAGTACATATAACTTTGAAAAAGTCACCGCGTACGTTGGAATACAAATCTATAATAAACTGAAAGGCCATAACAGAACAAATTTCAGTTGAATACTTGGATCACTAAAGTTATTTGGAACTTATCAGAGCATTGTAATTTGTTTTTAAAAACATTTTTTACCGTAATATAATTTGGCAATTTCATTCGCTACATCGCTAAACAATGTTTGTTCGTAAAAACAATGTAAAAGTATTTTATTAAGGGTGTGCCAAAAGGGTGAATGTTCATTAACGTCAGCATTTTCACTCTATGCTTCGGGTATTTTTTTATTGTAGGTATCAAAAGGGTGAACTTTTGCTTATCAAACGCAACAGAGGGTCGTTGTCAACGCGAACGATAAAACGAATAGCGAATAAGTAAAAAAATATTCCAGCAGTAGCTTTTTAAGATGCTGAAATTAATTGGCACATGAAAATGTAATAAAGTTTTTTGTCGCTGTTAGTTAATTGAGTTCAAAGAATAAAACCTTCATTTCACATAATACAATGAAAACAAGCTTATTTTCGTTTGAAATATGTACACACAGTTCACACAGTTCTATATTTTAAAATGATGTTAGTGCAACCGACAGAAAATAAGGACTCAATTCTCAAAGCTATGTATTTTAGAAGTGTTCTATTCTCAAAATCTCTCTGCTTTGCGTACGCAGCCTGGCAACGCTTGAACCGCATAATTACGTGCATCGCACAAATTCCCAATAAATTTGCGCGATCCTACGAAAGTGCCAAATTATAAAGTTGCTGCATTTTCTGAAGCAGAATGTTAGGTGTCATTCCGCTATATTTGTCGCGTCGTGTTATTTTGAGTCTTTACTTTAACCGCCGAAACTTGGCAATGCGACCTGCTTAGCTTGTACGACTATGGTGGCAGTACCATAAGAAATAATAGGACGCCCGGCTCTAACAGTTATATGGTTTGTATATTGCACATTGAGACCAGGATTATGACGGGCATTCACAATGCCGCAGCGTTATGCTGTATTTGCGATTATAATAAATTGATATTTGGATAGCCTTGTGTATCGGTATCTAATAGTGGATCGTGAAAATTTCTGAATTGTTTTGAAACTTTTTAATGCCTTATTTTGGCATTGCTGTCATATACTTATTTTATCTTCCACTTAGACTAAGTTTTAATCAGCTGCCAGCATTACCGGACACTGGTATATATTCTTATAAGAGTAGATACATAAACATTTAGAGGCCATATTTATGCAAAAAAACTTCGCTCTTATTTTTTTTCCTCATAACCTTGCATATACATTTTAAGAACTGACACATCGAAATAGCATTCGTACAATTTCCTACCAATTATCGGATCCCACCACGAGTGCTATTAGCAGCCTCACCTCTAAGTATTCATACTTACCGATACTAGGTAAGTACAATTTCATTATCAGTGCCGATGAATCAGAATCTCTGGAGCACTCAAGCGGAACGCCGGTTTCCAATTAAATAGTGCGAGTACTGAAATGACGAGGAACAAGTATTAGGTCGACTTTGATGTGTGAATGTAGGTACTGGGTTTGTTCTGGAGGTGTTTGAGTGTTTCATAATACGAGCAGGATGAGGAAGGTTTTAATTAAATACATTTAGAAGAATATAATTATTCGGAAAAAATTTTGGAGTCTTTTCTCATAATCATGGTTATAAAGCAATTGTTAGACTATATTGGACTAAATGCGAATCTATACTAATATATAAATCTGAAGAGTTTGTTTGTTTCTTTGAACGCGCTAATCTCAGAAACTACTGGTCCAAAATTGAAAAAATCTTTTTGTGTTGAATAGACCATTCATCGAGGAAGGCTTTAGGCTATAAACCATCACGCTGCGACTAATAGGAGCGAAGATACGATGATGGAAATCATGGAAAATGTGAAAAAAAAAGGGTAGGTATAAATCATAACTTACATCTTTAACCACGGGGACGAAGTCGCGGGCAACAGCTAGTATGAAATAAAACTTATATATTTATTGCAAAAATACGTCTTCATCCTTGTCAAAGTCGGGAAACGTGCCCAAAAGGCGCATTGCCACGTTGAATGGGTGGAGTAAAAGCGCCTTTCATTTTGTTTATAATTTTAGTTCCTGTATACGTAAGTAGAAACTGCAAGTAAAGGGAACAAGTCCCAAAAAGAGACACGTTTATTGATTGAGTTAGCTTAATATTAATATGAAAAGTTGATCCAGTTAGTACAATAACACGCATAATGCTTCAAAAAATTCTCAGTTTCACCGAGTTTCAACGAATGATGAAGTTATATGAAATTGCCTTCTATTTCAGGCTGTTTGTATACTCGGTGTTTGATCAAATACGTGTTGTGCGTTGAAATTACATTATATATTATACAAATATTAATTGAATTAGTCTGGTTTGGTTTTGGGATTTAATTTTTGATTTTGTGCTTGCCCGTTACTCGGACACATATCACTTGTTTTAACAATACCAATCTAAAACTTCATTTTTCTCTAAACTAGCAACTATAATTTTGTTTTATGACATATGGGCGGAAACAGTTTTGGTAACTTTATACTCAATACTTGTAAATATTATCTAACAAAGAGATGGAACACGCTTCTTAGCATTGACTATAAACATCCACTACCATTATAATATCTAGAAGTTTTATTGTAATAATTCAAGATAGATTATGAAACTATTACACCAGATACAGATTTGTCTAAAACTACGTGTGAAATATTTCCATATTCATTGTTATTCGTGCCGCGGTTTATGGACTTTTAACGCAAAAGTGACGGATAGCTGCAAATCTGTTCGTTGCTTGTTTGCCAGTAGTTTGTGAGTGCTGGTATAAACTACGTTTGTCCTGTATCAAAGTTATAGTGGGATATCATGATTTTCGTGTAGTTTTCCGAAGCTATCGTGATTTCGCGTTAATAAATTGCAGTTAGCTGTATATGGCTGTATCGGTTTCAGTTTAATCCTGTATTCGCTATATGGAGATTCGAAAAATTTCCAAGAATTTTAACAACAAGCGTTTTCGCTGCATTTTAAGGTAATCTTAGTTATAAAACCTATTTATATAAAAATGAATCCCTATTTCCCTCGGTTATGGCATAATACGCTAATTTTTTTTTGCTGTCTTTCTTATTGTCAAGAGAAGGTTCTTATGAGAGAAAAATATTGTAAAATTGCTCGGAAAATTAGAAAATTCAAGAATACTTAACCACCATATTAAGTAATCCTGACTTTTGTTGCGATAGTGATTTGTTGAATAAATCTCAGCTCCCAATAATATAAAGGCCCCAGAAACGGGACCTACGTATTCACGCGAGTGAAACCGCGGGGCACAGCTAGTCTTTCACAAAATAACTGTGTGGAACAACATCAAAACTAACACTTGTATTTTGTATGAGTTGTTTATAATTTGTAAAGAGTTCAAAGAAAGCTTACCTAAGTTTTCTACTTGTTATGGCTAAGAAACTCCAAGAGAACCAACTCTACTAACAAAGTTCATGTTAGTTCAACACGCGATACTCTTTCACCGCTTCCAATGTAAAATATCCTTCACAATATTAAACGCTGTTGGAATTGCTACAATACATTTTAACGAGCTTTAATTCTATGAATGGAACAAAAAGAGTAAAATGCTGATTCTAGTGCTGTCATATATGGAAAATAGGAACAAATATTTTCAGTTACAGCGATCGTTTGCAAAACCCTGTGAAAGTCATTTATGGAACGTACAAATTGGATAGTGACGAGTGGACTGTAACTGTTATCGATTTTTACCACGTACACTGATTTGATGGACCGTACAACTGCCTAAGCTTAGAAAAAACGAATGACGAGTCCAGCATCACTCAAACGAATTTACATGGTTATTTAACCGCAAAAATTGTTTGTTTTCGTGTTTTGAAATCTAGTTTTGTTACGGACTTTTTCATCATTTTTTAGGTTATGTTAGTGATTCTTTAATTTGTACATTGCATTTAGGTTTTTCATATTTTGTTTCGCACGACGCAAAAAAAGGTTTTAACGTGAAATAAAATATGCAACTTTCATAAAAAGCTGTTTCATTAAAAAAAAACTATTCAAATAGCTATACCAAAATAATAATAGAAATAAAACATTACTTCCTTTTGAAGAACTACAATATTACCAAATTAATTGTTAATTACAATTTATTTCGACATAGAATTAAGCTTGCCTATTTGTGCCACAAAGTAAATGACTGTTTATTGGTCAATTTGAATAAATAAATAGGTAGTAAATAGTATCTTATCGCATTAAGGGCTTAGCGAGTATGGACGCTCGCATTTGTTCCAAACGTTATTGCTGAAAGGATTTCAAACACATTAGGACTGTCTCTCTACTAAATTAGAAGTAATCCGTGGACATGACATCTTTACTTTTATTCTCCCAAATAAAAGCAGCAAATGGGTAATTAAAAATATTTTAAACATTTATATTAACCTATTATAATTTGACCAGCCTGTGTTCGATTCCACTGCGGTAAAAATCTTGCCTTTGTTTGTTGCAAATTTTTAGCTACGTGAGCACTACAAGTCCGCATATCTATTAAGATCGATGCATCGTCTTCGCTGGGGACGACGACCGACGTTGTCGTTTCTCAACACGGCGAGTGATTGCCGATCTTCACGATACTTTATTATCAAAGTCGTTTTTAACAAATACCTTACTAGTTTTGTTTTAGTAACCTTTTAGCTGTTTAGCACTGGTTTTCTTAAAATGTTTAGAAACTATACTTTTTTCTACACAGTTAAAACATGTATAATTTGTGTAGATTTCAGTACCAATTTTTGCTTTTACCCTTGTCTGTTTTTGTCATCAAATATTCACGAAACATTGTGATAACAAGAACAGATAAAGTACAATTAATGTGGTTCGCCACCGAATGTAAAACAACAGGTTTATTACATTAACCGCGCAGTTTGTAAGAGTCAACAGGCGAACAAATTCGCAACTCAACGGGGAGTATTTCGTTAAGTATTACAAGATAATTGGTACAGGATGACATCTCTGTGATGCAGTAAAAAGTAGCGAAAAGAAATACTTAGTAAAATAAATTTATTCATAATTAAGATAATTAGAAAAAAGGTTTACTTGCTTTTTTTTTTGGGATCTATGTATCCATCAATACGAATCAAAGAAGCCAAAACTGGATGGGTTTGTGTTTTATGGCTCAACTTCTAAAACCATCGTTCAAATTAAAACCTTCATCTCAAGTACTACATGAGTTTCATGTCATCGTAATATTGGACGGTTACGCAATATACGTATAATGTATGCAAGCAAAGTTTCAGCTCAATCGGAAACCGGGAAGTGAGTCAAATTTAACTTGCAAGATTTGATTTCAAACAATGTGATAGATGAAAGTAAAAATAACAACGTGTTATAAAAAAAAATCTTTTGGAAAACCAGAAAAAAAAATTTGGGTGACTCATGAACTTTCTGGAGTAGAAAAATAAATGACATTCGAATCAAAACATAAGTGATGTTTAGGCAACTATTATTTTGATTCTCAGACTTGCATTACAGAGTATGCATGTATATAAAACTAGCTGTTGCCCGCGACTTTCTCCCCGTGGGTAGAAGATATAAGTTATGATTTATCTCTGCCCTGCTTTTTTCACATTTTCCATTGTATCTTCGCTCCTATTAGTCGCAGCGTGCAGCGTGATGGTTTATAGCCTAAAGCCTTCCTCGATATTTTTTTCAATTTGGACAAGTAGTTCCTGAGATTAGCGCGTTCAAACAAACAAACTCTTCAGCTTTATATATTAGTATAGACATAGATTTCATAAAAACCAGTCAAGCCGTTTCGTAGGTATGTGGTCACTAAAAATTGTAACACGATTGATGAATCCTTAAAAGATACAGAGTTTTTTTGGACGATCGAAAACAAGCGACCTTCTAATAAAGCTCTCTCGCTTGACATTATCATGCGTGCCTCGAGGGTTCACGTAGAGGGCTGTGTTATGTATGTATGTAAGTTGAAATTGAGATGTATATTTCCCAGAAATATGTAGCCGGAAAATATGAAGGGAAATTAAATTTCTAGGTGTATACTAAAGTCCGCCGGAGCTGTGCAGAGCATGTGTAAGCGATGTACCAGCTGCAGTCTATGCAAGATACGAGATACTTTTAACTTTAGTGTTTTTAATAGGTGCAGCAAGCTGAATTGTAGTCCTACAGTAAATTATTCACGTTTAGCTAATCAGGCCGAAAATATATCTTTTAAAATCTATTTATGTGCTTTCAATTTGCAATGCTTTCAAAAACTTTACTCTCTCAGTCGAGAATGATTATCACTTTTAGAAGTCTCTTCCATTACTCACGTTCCTCGCAACCCACGACTTTTACATTTTGGCAAAAAATATAGATGAGAATCAAAAAGGGTCCTGAAGTGGAAAGTCATAATTTTCTCGTGAACCCTTCGCCAGCTTGACAAATGAGCTGTTGTTCATCTCAGCCTTATGTAACGAAGACTATTTATATTGAAAATCCATATTTTCTCGACGACTTACATTTTTTATTCATACCTCTGCCACCGTGATGGATTCAAGGTGAAGTATTTTAGACAGTGTTCTTAATTTATTGGTGTAGGCTGACAAACTTTTTTAGATTAAGTTGAGGGCCATTTTTCATTATATTTCGAAATTATAAATTTTCAAAAGAATTAGTTAGAAAGTCTTCTTTATTGGTTTTTTAATAAGTTGATAACTGTTTCAATTACAGAACGGCTGAAGATCTTAATCAAAGAGAAATAGGTAATATGTGTCATTGATGCCATCATAATAGTTCCCTATTCCTATCACAATTTTCCACACATCGTTCCCTTGTTATTGTGTAAGTATGTAAAAGTTCCGACATTAAAACCATGATACATAGCTTTGCACAGAACCACAAGTTTTTGCTATGGGGTAAACAAAAACAAGAGGTCGCCACATGTAAACCCTCACTGTATCCCTTTTGGATATTTCAACATATTACTGACCTTTTAACGAATAATGAGTTGAGGATTTTGTCAATCCGCGCAATTAGAAAATGTTTCCCTTCGAAATGTAGTTGAAATTATTATATTTCATATTTCAAAAATATAATTTCGTGGTTTCATTCTTTTTGTGTCCATTTATTAGAACAAAGTAAAGCTTAATAATTTTTCTACCTTACCCTTGTATGAAAAATGATTTTAATTTATTTTTCTCTTATTATTAACTCTTTTAATTTGTGTAAAGTTTATTTATTTGTATAAAAATGTTGTTTCCTTTACATTGGTAGAGCTAAGTCAGACAGTTACAGATTTCCCCCGAGAATGTTTGCGCTTCATTGCTTGCTACAGATTGCTGTTCTATTCTTAGGCTGGATACCTTAAGTATTGGATACCATTTCAGTAATGAAGAAAACGTATTGAAATTATTTTTTGTTAAGGAATTGTATTGAAAAGAGAGTAATAAAATATGGTATTGTTCGATATTTAGTAGAAGGTTGTTGTCTAATATATCTACCTGTTTAATTTATTGGTGTAGGCTGACAAACTTTTTTAGATTAAGTTGAGGGCCGTTTTTCATTATATTTTCGAAATTATAAATTTTCAAAAGAATTAGTTAGAAAGACTTCTTTATCGTTTTTTTAATAAGTTGATAACTGTTTCAATTACAGATCTTTAATTTAATAATTTTTTGTTTTTTAACTTGTAAATATTTAACTCTGTAAAATTATAAATAATGTTGTTAATAAAGTTTAGCTTGTTTAATGAAAAAAGATGTTTGAGTATTTCTAACCGAGTTCTCAATTCGTCTGTATTTTTTTGTCAGTTTATTAATTCAAATCTTTGGAGTGGAACAACCGATTTCGTTGATTCTTTTCTTATTTAACGTGAAATAGCTGTGATTTGGTCCCATAAAGTTCATGAAGTAAGGCTCTTTTTTGATTTGATGTCGGTTTTATGTTTTTGTTGTTAAAATATTTTTCTTATAAATAAAAGATACTAGATAATTTTCATTGCTTTCTCGAATGGGAAAAATATCTTAGTGATTCCATATAGCTACTTTTCACAGGTATCAGTCATCTGCTAAGAATAATAATCAGTTCATAACAAATTGAAAAAAAATACATCAAAAAATTTCAAAAATGTCGCACAGTGAACAAAAATTCAATAAAGTTATCGAAAAATTAACGAAATTTCCTTTTAAACTGCGTTTATAATATTTTTGCAATATTTTCAACTAGCTACGTAACAGTTTAAATTTATAACAGGTGGACGGATCACGGGAGCGGATCGTGGATGCTGAACGTTCGTTAGCACAACAGACAAGCTTAACTCTGTTTTAAATTTTGTAGGTCGATACCCGTGATGAATATTCTGTTTTGACACAAAAATACTCGATAAAATACTTGAGTGCTTCATAAATCTATAACCATATAACGCTGGAGTTTGTATTTGTTTTGTAAATAAATTCGAATTTTAATGTGTATGTCAATTGTAGTTGACCCGCTTTAATACCAACTCTTTGACTCTTTATAAATATTAATAAGTTTTTATTAACGAAAAAAATTATTTTTAAATCTATTAACTTACTACTTTTGCCATGGGCGATTTTCGAACCTCCTGTGTATGGGAAAGGCTTTCGCGTTGCAATTTCATTCTACGAGATAAAGTAAATGACAAATAAGGCAAACTTTTAAACAAACAAAAACTATTTTTTTTTTCTTCCCCCAATATCTTTTCTTAAAATATTTAGAACTTACTTTATACATGTACAATACTTTTATCCGTGGGAAAATATAGCATGGTGTTATGTCGGCCCCTTGTAAGCGATGGGGCGGACTTTCCCGTGAAATGGCGGCGAATATATCTTTTTGTGCCTCGTTTAACAATTCGCTGCACAAATAATAGAGCTACATTCATTCTCATGATTATAAAAATAAAAAATAGAGTCGATGTCTTCGTCAACGAATTTTGGTCTCCAGTTTTCTATAGGTTCATTATCTCACTTCTCTTTTATTAAAAAAAGGTTATATGTGTATATTTAGGTAAGGTCATATATCTTTTTTTGTTAAATGCCTTATTAAATATTGGCTTGATCATATTTACAACTGTTTTATTTTTGAAATTTGTTCCAACATATGTTTTTTTGATACCACAAGACCTATGATTATGATAAAATCAGTTGCGACTTCGTAGTCAATGGGTAGGCCTACATATATCTACTTTTTACTATTTATATATACCTATACATTTATAAATACACGTATTACTCTGTTCTTCTCTAACTTTGTCCTTTTCCTTAAAAGAAATCGGGAAAGGTTTTTCTGTGATTGTAGCTTGGTTTAATAATTTATTTATAGTACTATGATTGACCTTTATTTCATAAAGCGATAGCAATAATATTTTTCGCTGTTTGTTAGTGAACATATGCATCCAACACATTCGGAAGTTCTATTTGCATATTCGCTCGTTGAATGTCATCGCTGTTTTAATTTTTATGAATTTATTATCCTTTCAGCTACCTAAAAACTTTTTTTCAGACATTTCGATTTTAAATTTGAATTCTCGCTTTGAAAAATGTGAACTCGGTTTGTCACGACTATTATTTAGCTTTTGAAACTATTTTATTAGTTTAGCTAAAATATACGGTGAAAAAGTGCGAAACTATGTGAAATATTTTTCTACCGTCACTTTCAATTTGTTTTCACGAACTTCGTATGTGGAACAAATGATAGCTGTAGAGTTTTTATGCGTGAACGACTTTCATTTGCAGCCTTAAAACGAGTTGATTTTTTTCAAAATTGAACTGAATATGTTTGCCACACCGGTTTAATGCTTACTAGGCAAAATAATATAGAGTTTAAAGTAAGGTTTGATAATCATCAGTCTACCTATCACGGTTCAGGACAGTCGGACGGAGAGATGAGATGGAGAGACAGATTTCGGTGCTTAGTAATAGGTTTTTTACTTGAGTTATTATTTCATTTTCATGTCCCAAACGACGAAAATAAGTTAAAAAACCATCAGAGTATTATTTGATATCTCAAGAGTATATTTCAAAGCATAACTTTGAATAATAACTCCACTATAAAATGAAGAGCTTGTTTGAAAAATGAGGGACCCTTATGTCTAGTTAGTCACACGTTTATAAGATAGCAATATCCTCGAGAGCTGCCTCTGATAGATGACGGGCAATTCCCTTGTTCCGTAGCGGTAACACCCGAGCGACCCCTTCACAGATTGTATTGACTGTAATACGCTCGAGACGGGTTGACATCAAATAGATTACGAGAAAAACTGTTCAAAAATACTTCAAAAACTTCAGCCTTTATCGAGAAAATGACCAAAGGCCGACCCGATCCCAAAGTTCTGTTCTTTTAAGTGCTACAACTTTCAAAAGATTTGCCAACTTTACCCTGTTTATAATCGTTAGAAAAATCCTTTGACAGTCTCCTATAATCTGACTTTGATGTCTTGAAAAGTAATATACAAAACTTGGGCTATTAACAAAAGGTTGGGATTTATGAATATAGCAATTTATGTGTAGTGCTCTCCGTAACGGATTGTTGCAATTTTATCTCAGTCACATTTAATACTCGGTATATTTCACTCGCTGCAGCTAAACAACGTTATAAGCTCTACCTGTGTAAGACATGGAGGTAATTTGTTTTCGGCTACGTTCATAAAGTCGGGCTCTATGAACTCTCACTGTCAGGTGGTTTAAGCGGTTTAAATTCAGTGCACTTCGAGCTCAAACTATTATTTCCATCATACATTGCCATAAAGATATTAATCGTGACACCAATAAGGATTTATTGCGTTTGTTGTAAGATAATTAAGTTTATATGGGCTTTAGAATCTGAGCTCTATTTTAAATAATTGAAAGCTCAACAAAAAAGCATTTTCTCTAAATATCAGTATATTTGAAAGTGTTTACGCTATTCACACACAATTACAGTGGTTTCTTCCGCGAGCAAGACCCTAGTTGTGTGCTTGTGTGTCGCTAATGTTTGCCAAACAAACAAACCCTGCTCGTTATACCAAAGCACATAACATCAAACAAAGCCGAGACGCACGTGGATCGCAGGCCGAAACGATTCCGTGTTGAATTGTTTTTGGTCAGCATCAAAACTCGCAATAAATCAAACTGGTTTATATCTTTACATAATTGAAGAGCCGTGCATCATTTATAAATCTTGATGTGTTGGTAGGCTAGGTTTTGGCAATTTTGGCCTATTTCAGGCTTATGTGGATGCGACAAAATTATTTTGAGACACCACATTCTTCTTTTCTTGGTTGAACGGAAAGGAAGAGAGTAACAGGCTGAATACCATCCAAAATTCTTGCTTTTCTCTTTATGCAGTTACCGGGGTAGCGGCACCCCTCAGACAATCCCACTGGAAAGGCAGGCCCATAGCTTGCTGATATTTCTTTACAGGAGAACCTGATTTCCGTATTCAGGATCTGAAATGAGCAAGAGAAGCGAGCGAGACTGCATTTCCATGAGCATATTTTCCTTTTAACTATAATATTCAACATTGAAATGACGAAGTAAATTCAAACTTTGATTAATTTACGTGAAGTATGTAAACCGAATTTCCTATCGTAAAAACTTGGCAACGAGTGAAAGTAATTAAGATTACTTTGAGAGTTAATCCCAAATTATAATGAGTGGTAATTTTCGGAGCTCGTCCGTGTAAACGCTTTTCGGATGAGTTGGAAGGAAAATGATTAAAAATTTCCCGATATTTTCGAAAATGACGATAATTTTTACGTAAATCGTATAGAAAAAAAAAATTAAAATGCTTTTGTTGAAATTTCTTCATATTTTATTTTTATTTTCTGATATATTTTCATTTGTTGTTATATTTTTATTTAGCGGGAATGATTTTCATTTCAAGTAAAAAAGAGTCCTCTTTAAAATTTTGAGCTTAAATAAAATCTCTAGCTCAATTTCACCTAGAAGTACTTAATAGTTATGAATTAGTTTAAGCTTAATACTATTGTAATATTCATTAAAGCCTTAACGTATAACCCTTCGAAGTTCGTTAATTAAAGTTGCCTATATAACTAGTTACCCAATACCACCCTACAATGGTTACTATTAGTTTCCATACATTAATTAGAAGCGAAAACTTTGGGTCTAGGCTTCGCAACTTAAAGGGATAGGTATTTTTCTTTGCCCATTGTACAACGAAGTTATCCGAAAACAAACTTAGAGGACGATGGCTAAGGCTCATTTTTGTCTTGAATGTTTTTTTCTGTATTTTCCATCATTTTATTACACGGAATCAGGGAAACAACCTAGTTTTAAAATTACATTTGGGAGACTTGCAAGTGACTCGTGTTGAGAAATTAATTATCGTATCGTAATTAATTTTACAACACAATTAATTCTCATACAAAGACAAACATTAGGATTACTTGGACAAATACCAATAATGTATGGATAACGGAAGTATGGATGCTTAATATGTAGCACACTTCTCGTAAAATACTTAGTTTTGACTGGCTGTAGCTCCTAGCAGCCAGAACCGCGGGTTTATCCGTCTTTCCGTCTGACCTTCCTTTTTTTGAGGAGTTTATAGCTGTCCATCATCATTTCCACAGCCGCAGGTACCCGTGGATTTAATGGAATTTATATGAAGTATGATTAATTTAAACAGTCTGATTAATAGTCCTATGTCCTACAGTGATGGATATTGTGAACAATCGTGATTGACTGTCAATTCATTCTATTTGACAGATACAGATTAATACGACAAACAATGCAAAGTAGAAAGTAGATATAAGCAATACCTAATTAGGCACCAACAGGCTTTGCAAGGCTCTCTCGACGCTGTAAATCCTTAGCTAATGATTAATTATCTTAGGAATCGCTTGTTATTACCAAGTATTGTTTATAGTCACTGTCGTTATAACAATAGCTATCAATGATATCATGAAGAATAGATACAATCTAAAATGATTCTTTACTTTGTTGTTATTTTAATTAAGTCTAGTTTGCTTTGCAGATTTTATGATTAAGACTACTTGAAAACAAGGTTACATAATTAGTTTAGTTCAGAATTTAGTTTAAATTGTGTAATGGTTTACTTAGTTTGTAAGATAAAGGTATTTTTTCTTATGATAGAGTAGATAGATCTTCACATAACTTATTAAATCGCGTTTTTGATACTAAGTTTTATAAAATTAATCTTTGTTCACCATTATTATACACTGTCTTGATGTTAGATTGAATGATGATGAAATATATGGTCTTTTTAAGTGAGTACATATTATTTCATTTATATAACTGAAAATATTTATTATTTATTTCTCTTGAAACAACTTAATTTTAATATGAGAAAAAATAGCAAATTGTAATAAACGCAAAAGTCTTTTTAAAGTTACTTAGCTATTACTTAAATGAGTTTTTCCCTACACTACACGTTTCCTTCGCTTCCTTTGTAACGTGTACACACGAAAGCAAATCTGTACGCGAGTTTAATTAGTTCTTCCGATCTAATTGCAAAGCTTGTATTGTACTAGATATCTTTGTATCTCTCGCACTATTCTTATTAGTTTTTTTAGAGTTCCGTACAGGTAAAACCGTACAGGTAAGACCCTATCAATACTTTGTCGACTTATCTCTGTGTCCCAGTTGTTTTTGTAGCTCTTTCTATAAATCCGTCTGTCACCAGCGCTTCATGAATCATGAAATTCCGATAACTGTAATATATTTCAATGTTGGTGAATTTTTGTAACCTAACCTAACCTAACTAAATATTACTATAAGTCTAAATATTTAACAATGTACATACATGTTCTTGTACGTTTTTATAAATAACGGTACGGGGCCCTTCATCCGCTAGTTCGACTCGCACTTGGTTCTTTTTATTTAAAACAGATCAAAGGTTGTTTGAGTTTCAGGCTGAGCTCAATGCGGTGCAAATTAATTAGTGTCTACGTCATCGGATGACGTCACAAGGTTTTTCGTTGCATCACCTAATTAGCGAGAGTGGTTCGTCACGCGGCAACGCGTTGACAGTGAAGATGATAAATATTCTGGATTTTTTATCCTATATTTACTATTAATTTCCCGATGGACACTTTTTGTAATAGAATCAAGATTTTTTTTTGGTTTAGTATCTCTGAGTGGATTAAGAACGTTAATGTGGCAATATTGCTTTGTTGGATCATATTAGGTACTTTTTTAGACCTTGGTCGAATTAAACACATATATTCTCCGAGGCGTCAATATCTTTGTTAGTCCACCTTTAAAGACCTAATCAGCTGGTGACAGTTTTGAATTACAAGATTTATTTTTATTTACCCAATTCAAGAAGCTTTTACAAATCAACTGGGGAATTTAAATACAAATTAAACAATATTGTTTCAACACCAATTTGACTTTAAAACAATGATCGAACACGGACATAAAATATTGACTTTCTATCTTCAAAGACAGAAAGGAGCAAGAATGATAAATTATAAAAATTTATCACTGAAACCTGTTGACGACTCTTCATCTATCAAACAAATCGCCACTCCACCTTCCATTACTCATTGCAATATTCATTGAAGATTTCTCTCCGCACTAATACAGCAATGTATAACGTGCAAATTAAAAGATTCGTATGATTGGCGTGTTGACAATTTTTTTAAAACTGTAATAGTTACAATACATTATGTAAGGACAGTGTTACTAGCATGTGACGTCAAAGCTTTTTCTACTAAGTTTTTCACCATTTGTTTCTTTTATCTTACTTAGGTTGAAATACAAATCCGTGTCCCAAATCCTTTAACTTTCGAAAATGAAAAACCCTAGCGTGAGTCTTGTTCATTACTTTTATATTTGACTGACGGACTAAATAGATTTATTCTTTAAATATCCAGGGCCTGAAGACAGTTGCATTTTCGAAGCGTTAATAGTGACTAATTGCTCAAATGTATATCTGTATATAAATATATAACTGTCAAGTCGAATTTTATGTTCGTTTTTCGACACCACGTAATATTGTCAAAGCCTTCAGCTACAATCCCTTTCGTGAATGTCGTTGCTTTATGAACTTCGGGCGACAATAAGTGATAATAATGTTTGTTTGATCAATAGTATCCTGGGCTTATGCCGTGAATTACTGGCGTTCACAGGCGGGGATTAACGTTACACGGCCGGCGATTACACGGACAAACATGTTTGTTAGTAAGAACTGAATTAATTGTTATGGTTATTATATTGGTATGTTTGTTTCGAAGTCCACTGTTAGTCCCAAGCTACGCTAAAGGTTGCTAGTTGAAACTGGATGCAGAAGGCGGGAGACCGGGTGTTGTGGCACCACTTGGAGGGGGGCTATGTTTTGTCTAAAGAATAGACATTCTTGGAACTATGGGATTACTGTGATGTGGACAAAAGGTTTTTTTTGTATGTTCCTATATTTGTTGTCATTTACTTCTATCTAACAAATACGCTTTTTAGGATACTATTGCACTAGAGAAAAGTTAGCTTCAGATTCATAATTAGCAATAAATATTTGATGTTACAAAATTTAAAAAAAACAGTTTCAATAATAGACACCACCTGATTCAATGTTAGATTTCTTTCTTAAGCTGTATTGTTCAGCAAATACTAATTTGCTCCAAAAAGGTTATTCTAATTTATAACGGCAGGATTCCTAAAGCTGTGGGATTTATTAATATTTTCCAGGTGACCCCAAACAAAGGAACTGTAAATAGATGTTAGGGTGAACCAACCTTTTTGCTTCATCGGTCACACTGAGAAAGGTTTTTCTTATTAGTCTGGTTTTTATCAAAACATTTGGTTGGTCTGGATACAGTCATAAAAAGTTGTTATTTGTATAGTCGACAACAAAGTTAACACAAACAGATTTTCAAAATAAAAATGAGATACAGTGTACACTAACAAATACAAAGTGGATCCGTTTTGCTTTAGATTAAAAAAAGGCTGGACATCCATATTCAATACTCAATTATTTATTGCGCTCTATATTTTACTATCAAGCATTGTTAATTCGCATTTATGTAACATAATTAATAGATGTCACTGAAAAATACTAGTAATTAATGTTTTGTCCATTGATTTTTACTGATGACTGTACATTGAACTATCAAGTTATGTTCCGCAAAAAAAGGAAATTATTCCAAAACATAAGAACAACATTATGTTCGTGAAATAACATTCAATTGTGAGATATTCATGTACCGGACAGGGGCTTGTTTTGACGGGATTATCAATAAGGACAACGCTGTCAAATGCGTTGGACACAATGGATTACAATAGGCACCCCTTATCAGGGGAATTGAAAAATGGCCGAAATTGAAATACTTACAAATATAAATACAAAAATTACATAACATAACATTTGCTTAATAAATAAACCTTATAAATCGATGAATGAATAGAGTATATTTGTAGACACGCCAAAGGGAAACTTCTCAAAAAAACTTAGGTACCTAAACTAGGATATAAGAATAGGCTAGTCTAGTATTTTTAGATATTCTTAACGTAATCGATTTGTAGCTAAGTTTAGCACCTATTTACCAAAATAAACATTAACATTCTTGAAAAAGATACTCAAATGTAAGAACCAGTTAGCTTCAGCGTTTTCAGTATTTCTCAACACACTCAATTTGTAGTTGCGTGTTCGTTTGACCGGGATAAGTCGTCAATAAGGGCTCGTAGGGTGAAGGGTCGCACTATCGCCGGCCCTATCACTGACGAAGCAAAATGTTATGAGTCGGTGGAAACTTACGCAAGTCAACCACTCCACGAGTAAATTGTGATAAAATGCTTGAAAAGGACTCTCTTATTATATATTGAATATACTCACCCTTTGCAGGTAGATTTCGGGAAAATATAGGTTTATATTTTTGTTTTTTCGGATGGAGATTTGTTTTAGATCCCTACTCTTGGTCGGAAATCATAGCGGTTTCCTACGAATATATGAATAATTTGTAACTTATAGATATGTAACTGGATGCCTTTGAGAATGTGAGTTGAACATTTGTTTTAAGTTTTACAAATTAAGTTCCTTAATGCAGGGGTAGTTTTTTTAACACATCTTTCCCTTGGCACAGTCAATAAAAAATACAGATCACATCATTAAAACAAGCAAAATATCCATACATACATATTTTAGCATTATTTGTATTGTATTTCACCATTGATATAGACTCCCGTTAATAGGATACGTACATCCAATTATAGGGCCATGCGAATCGTAATACACGGCTACTAATTAGTTCGGATTGAAATTAAACAAGCTATTATTAGCATGGCATTCACTGCGTGTTTAACGAAAATATTGGGTCATGATTTCATGAAAAGTGCCAGTGTTATGGTTTGAGCGAAATTTATTTATTTTTCACATGTAATCTATACTAATATCTATACTTCTATACTTATATATAAAGCTGAAGAGTTTGTTCGTCTGAACGCGCTGATCTCAGGAACTACTGGTTCGAATTTATTTTTTGTGTTGTATAGACCATTCATCGAGGAAGGTTTTAGGCTATATACTATCATGCTGCGACTAATAGGAGCGAAGATACAATGGAAAATGTGGAAAAAAAACAGGGCGGGTATAAATCATAACTTATATCTCTAGCCACGCGGACAATGTCGCGGGCAACAGCTAGTAAATTATGTTAGCAACTGACAGCCAAGGTATGTCAAATTTTTTCTCCATGTCTGCCTTGTTAAATTCGTTATTTTGGAGTGGTGGTTGTTCACTAATGGCAAGTTTCTATTTCTTCTGACCTTTCCAAATTTGAAGATGAATTAACAATGAATTTATTTAAAAAAAGTTTCAATCATAATTCTTAACAGGAGGAAAGTCTTAACCGTGTTTAGTAAAGTATAATTGAATTTGTTTTAAAAAACTCAGGTTATACAAGAATTCTTTTCTTGCTGCGATACCGCTTTACAGGTTAATCGATCGTATGGAAATACTATCAAAAAGGTCTTCTTAGAATGTTGATAGATGGAATTTTAAAAGAACAGAACCCACTGTACCTAAACAGCAAAAAAAAACTGTTTAGTCCGTGAAATAAATTTCCAAAAAATATTTCATGAATAGTTTTTCTTTAATCTCGTTAACAAAAGGCATTTAAAAACTCGTGTGACGTCACTTACCAGTAGGAACGCTTTTCAAGAACAAACTTAAGTGCTTTTTATTTTCTTTACTTTAAAATGATGTGATATAATGAAAAACTTCCATATCGACCACAGAAATGGGTTACTAAATCGGGGGCTTTCAGTAATAGAAGCGCAGTTCAGTTTCAAAGTTTTTATGCAAAGTGCAAAAGGTACCATGTGCAGTTGAGGTTTATTTTAGGTTTCATTTCCAGCTCGCAGTGAAAGAAGTGATTCCAATAATTTATAAACACGTCATGGACATAAAACATGTGTTATGATTCTAATTCTGTCCGAGATTCAATATTAACGGACGCTGGCACTTATTTATTCGTCGGGTGCCGTTCAAGAGCAGGCAATGGGCACTTTTCAAGGCGTCGGCTATTTTTATGCGCGGACTCACGTGGTCCACCCAGATGCAGTGTATTAGTGGCACCTATATGAGTAGGTGGTATAGGTGTCAGTACAACTACGTTACGGTATTAACGAGCCGTTTTTTTATTTGACTTTTTTAGTCTCAATCATTTATTTTCATACCGTTAAAAATGATTGATTTATGTAAAGGCTTTTGTAGAAGGTAGGAAGGTATGGAGAATAATGCATTTTTCAGTATATTCGCCTTTTAAAGAAATAACAATAATAAAAGGAAAGTTAAGGCGATTAAAATAACTCTACATTTTCATAATAAAAAACAAGTGCGATTCGGATAATGCAAAAATCAAATCTAAGTAGCGGTGCTTTATTTTCATTATTTTATTGTAATAGTTGCAACAAAAAAGAATGAAGATAGATGAACAGGCAGACAGTCGAGTTTTAGTAGAGTTTTGGAGTCCCGGTATTTTCTCCTTCGACGGAACCCTAAAAGTAATTTACAATCACACGTTACAACACGTTCTTGAGTATCTTTAGTTCTAGTAATCCATGTACAACCAAAGACATTTAGGTATGTATGTACGCCAAGTATTCAGGTTACGTGAGGCAGTCGACGGATTAGGCAAGAACGTATAATTTAATGCGAGTCTGATATTGAATCGCAAATTTAACGGCGAAAGCTGAATTAATCCATCCGTTGTCGGTGCTAGCTATTAACCTTTGTCTTGATGACATACCTACATATATTGTGTGGTTTTAGGAACGCTAGATGTCAAGTTTGATTTGCTTTTGTTGAAGTCGAAGAGAAATATTTAAGGTATAATGACGAGCGGAAGCAAAAGTAGCGAAAGAGGCCGTAGTCGCTATTCCTGTCATGGTATCAATTGTCTTAATTCTCGTATTAAGGCAAACTTGTCAAACGGTTGATAGAATACCGCAAGTATAAAAAAAACTCATAATTTGGACGTTAACGAAGAAAGTAGTAGGTAAACAAAAAGAAAATATTCCTGAATAATTCCAAAATAACAAGGAGCGAGGGGGAGCAACCAGCTTAATTAAGTGCCCCAATATTACATACTTATGTAATCATAGAAAATATAACCATCTCAGTGTGAGATTTATTAAACTAAATCAAATGCCAAAACAGTTCTAATTTAGCTTATTATATTTGACCTACATAAGCAAACATTCATACGTTACAAACTAAATTAAAACTTTTAAAAATAAATAAATATGTGTAATTCTGGATTCTCAAAATGACAATTAACATTCACAAAGAATTAGTTTATTACTTTCACAAGTCATCAGTTGCCGTCTAGTTTAATAATAAAAAGCCAAATATATGAGTCTATATTTACCGAAATCGATGCTAGTCTGTGTCGCTTATAGACTCAAATGCCAGTCGATCGATTGAGTTGAAATTTATGCGATATTTACAGCGCGTTATTGAAATAGTTTAGAATCTTTTGAGCATTTTTCAGCAACTATGCGATACTGTGAAAGATGAAATAGTCCACTTTATCGACGTCTTGGTTTTAAAAATGCGGTTCAAATATGTTGTGGTTTTAATATGGTGAGCAAACTATCTGGACTTTATCTTTTTTAATTTTGGTATGTCATTAAATTGCCAATGATTATTTATGTTTAGCATTCTTTACAATCATTTTTTGTTCTGGTATACTCGCACCTATTTAAAAAAAAATCTCGTCAAAAATAATCTTAACTTCTTTTTTACGTAAAAAAAAACATACTACATATGTCTGACTAAAGTATGTATATTTATTTTTATTCCAAAAACAATCCTACAAAATACTTTATCACAGATCTCTGGTATATAAGAAGGAGGTATCCGCTCGATGACGTCACGCGGTACATTGGCATCGCTCATCAGAAAATAACGTGACCTTTGGGAGTGTTTAAGTGGGATTTTGTGTTAGAATAAATGGAATTGAAATGTAAGGATTTATTGGAGTTACCCCGGTTTTTTAAATAGCTTTTGTTCGTATATGTAGAGATGTAGAGTTCGGCAGTTGTGAACTTTGTATTGCAACAGGCACATTTGTTGTTTTATATCAACATTTTCTTTAAAGCTAGCAAACATTTTTAACATTTTCTTTAGCATAGTAGTACCTGCTCGTTACTTATGATATTCAATCACTTTAAACTTCGTTAGTTACTAAACAAACATTTAATTCATGCATGGCATTCAATATTTTATAAAGATGAATATTATTTGATAGATGACATGATAAAAATAGATTATTACAAAATTATAAAGTTTTGAGAGAGGTACAATAAAGACCCATCTGTTACTAAATTTAGGGCTGCAAAATTTATAATTTTGTTTCTGTCAGTTAGTGAATTTTGTTTTTTTTTTGCTTAATTAAGTTTATTAAGTGCTGTTTTTTTAAACGATCCCACTTGAAAATGTGCTTGCTAGACTAGGGACAAAAGTTTTTCAAAAAAACCTGAATCGAATAAATATCTAGATATGAAAAGTTAAACTTAAAGTAAGTTTTAACAAAGGTTTAGATTTTGGATACCTTCTGTTTTTTAAAACGTTGTTTTAGTTTTTTTATAACCAAAGTAGGTTTCGCCCACAATTAACCTTCTTACATTGACTAAAAAGGCTAACTACTAAGTAGGAACAAGATGACGTCACAAACACTAAAACACATCGCCTACATGCAAGTGATAAGCTCACACACATACGGCACTACCATTAACAAACGTAATGCGACAGTATTCGCAATGTTATATTCATTGCGCAGCTTACGAGCGCCTAGTTAGCATTGGACTTTTAAAAGGAGCAGTGTATATGCTAATGAATTCCTATCACGCTTAAAATGGTCTCAGAATTAGGGTTTTATTCAAATGTTTTTAGTTTTTGTTACATAGGTGCCAATGCTAGTTGTTTCTACTTACAAGTATGTAAGTATATTAAGTCTTAATATGAGTGTATTTTAGTTGTGGGAGAGTGACAGCAGGCTACTTTGCGTAGAGTGGCATCTCCCTTTTACAAAAACATTTTTGCGTTGAAAGATCCCCATATCTTTTCAGTGCCAACGTTCAATACTCGTAAACTATCGTGATAGAATTATGAAATATCAGCACAAAAATGGCTTTATGAAAACTCATAATACCTACGAAATACTATTTTATTACAATTAATTGTATATCAAACTAAACTTTTATTAAAAACTAAGAGAGACAATTGATCTCTACATTTAAGTAAATACTCTATGTATAAATTGCCTTATTCTCCCCCCTATTTCCCACCATATCTAGATATCACCATCAAGTATTGTATGTCAGCCTAAGAAGATAAGCCCTAGTAAATCTGTATGCTAACACAATTTAGTATCAATACCGCGCTCGCCGGCGGGCACTAATTGAACTCTGAACTTCAACACGTGTTTGCTTAAGCAATAACTATACTTGTGGCGCATAACCGCCGTCTACGAAGTTAGTTCGTAAGTGAATTACAAGTTTTAAATAGAGCGTTCTATTGGAAATTACTTAATAATTAAATACCCATAAAGCTTGATAATTATGGGTCACCGTGTATTTCTGTGTGTGGATTATTTTGCATGCATTATTTTGCTTTCTACCTGCTGCTGTGTAATTCACTGCAGTTATTATAATATTTCTGTTAAGTTTTCAATAACTGTGCGCCGTATATCATTGTTGCATATTGTGGTTATTATTTTATGTTTGATATTAGTTATTGTTAAAAGAAAAAAATGGTAAATCTAAATATCTACTATCAGAATGTGCGTGGATTGCGTACGAAAACGCTCGGCTTGTACAGGAACATATGTTTAAATTCTTATGACGTAATAATATTTACTGAGACGTGGTTAGTGGACAGTGTGAATAACAGTGAGCTATTTGACGGGAGGTATTTAGTGTGGAGACGTGACCGTGATTATTGTCGAACATCTCAAACACGGGGAGGCGGTGTCCTAATAGCGGTTAGGAAAGACTTGACGGTCGTAGATAGGTCGGACTGGTGCAGCTCTGCTGAGGACCTTTGGATATCAATAGTGTTAAAAAGGACCAAACCGTCAATTAGTTACAGCATTCATATTTGCGCTCTTTATCTTTGTGCCGAAAATGCAGGTAATTCATATTACACACAGCTGGACAATTTCACAAAGAAACTAAACGATTTAATGATGACGCACTTGACAGATACATTTCTAATAGCAGGCGATTTCAACTTTGGCGATCATATAGATTGGTCGATTAACAATAGTGGTTCTGATCTTATTCCTATTAATTTTTCTGGCCAACAGCTTACGCATTTTATTGACACAATAAATACCTGTAGTCTGTCGCAATATAACGGTACCCGTAATGCAAACGGTAGGCTACTGGATCTCGTTTTTTCAAATGGTAACGTATCTGTCGAGGAGTGTCAGGAGCCACTTGCATTACCTATTGACATGCATCATAAACCTTTGATTATTCAGGCTGACTTTGTTGAACTGCACATGTTAAAAATAAAAAGTATGACTAAATACCAGTTTTATAAGGGCGATTATGAAGCTATTCGATCGGATCTTGATCAGGTGAACTGGGATGAGTTACTATCTACTCAGTCACTTGATCGGGCCGTAAAATTATTCTATGAGAAGCTGTATGCGTTAAGAGATCAATATATACCCACTAAGTCACTTAAAGCATCGTCCCACCCAGCCTGGTACAATCGAGCTCTGATTAAAGTCCTTAAAGAAAAATACAAATATCACTCTAAGTATAAACTATACGGCAACCTCTCAGACTATAATGCGTTCACTCTGCTACGCAAGAGAGCTATCAAGATGGAACAAGAATGCTTTGATACCTATATGCTTAACGTAGAATCCTCTATTGCTAATAACCCAAGGTCGTTTTGGTCTTTTGTGAAAAATAGAAAAAACAAGTCTTCGTTTCCTAGCATATTACACTATCAGGGAGAGGTTGCTGATTCCGGTGAGGATATCAGTAACTTATTCGCAAAGTACTTTCATTCTACGTTCGTTGAGCCTGACCCCACTAACACGGAGCCTAGTGAGTCCAAACAAACATGCCCCAGTGTAAATTCTATTAGTTCCATACAAGTGTCAGCCGAAACAGTTCTTTCATTATTAAAAAAAATAGATCTCACTAAATCCGGTGGACCTGACAACATACCACCGATATTTATTGTGAATTGTGCAAATAGTCTACTTATACCGATATGTATATTGTTTACTCGATCTTTAAATGAGGGCGTGGTTCCAAAAATGTGGAAATCGGCTTATATAACACCAGTCTTGAAAAAAGGCGACAAGTCGAATGTTGCGAACTATCGTCCTATTTCGAAATTATGTCTCTTTGCCAAAATCTTAGAACGAATAGTATACGATCAGTTATACTCGGCTGTACGAGTTTGCATTGGTGACGAGCAACATGGGTTTCTTCGCGCGCGATCCACCACATCTAATCTGCTTCTTTCGACTAATTTTATTTTAAAACATATGCAACATAGAGTGCAAACAGACGTTATCTATACTGATTACAGTAAGTGTTTCGACAGAATCGACCATCGTATGCTCTTGCAGAGGCTACACGCAGTTGGTATGCATGGTGACTTGTATCGTTGGTTTTGCTCTTATATTGAGAATCGGACGCAGGCTGTAGTTCTTCATGGTTACAAATCAGGATGGTGTACCATCCCATCTGGTGTACCTCAGGGCTCACTCCTGGGTCCTCTTTTGTTTGTAATATTTGTAGCTGACATAAAATCCTGCTTCAAGTATAGCAACATATTACTGTATGCGGATGACATGAAAATCTTGAAAGCTGTACGTAGTTTGTCGGACTCTGAGGAATTACAAGAAGATCTTAACAGATTTGCAGACTATTGTAAGCGTTACAAACTCCAATTAAATGTATCCAAATGCACGTATGTCTGTTTTTCGCGGCTTAATTCAAACATTTCTTATAATTATTCGCTTAATAATCAAGTAATTAATAAATTAACTTATATTAAGGACCTAGGAGTTATCCAGGACAGTAAGTTACTGTTTGACAAACATGTAGATTACATCGTCAATAAAGCTTCTAAAGCTCTTGGCTTCATATTAAGAACCTCAGCCTGTTTTCGTTCCTTAAAAACAATTAAAATATTGTACTGTTCTTACGTACGCAGTCATCTTGAGTACGCATCACAGGTATGGAATCCCCAGTACTTGGTTTACATAAATCGCATTGAAGGAATTCAAAAAAGATTCTTGCGTTACCTGGACTACAGAGCTCGTCAGACAACAAATGGTTATATAAACAGATGTAGACGCTATCACTTCTTGCCACTTGAATACAGACGTAAAGTTAATGATATTTGTGTTTTGACTAATATTGCAAATGGCACCATTGATTGTCCTGAGTTATTGTCTAACATAGGGCTCCGCACTAATCCGATAGGACTTAGGCAGCGGCCAGTATTGGATATAGCTTTTTCATCTACTAATTATGCAGGCAACTCCTTTTTCATGCGAGCTGCTAGAAGCTTTAATGATCTTTCGCAAGGTTCTGACATTGATATTTTCTGCACAAACGCTAGCTCAATTAGAAGGCAGATGACCCATAGCTACTTTATCGGTTGAACTGATCTTAAACTGAGCATTTTTATTTTTTTCAGTTTAAACGTGGGCAGTTAATAGCAGTGTCGAACTATTGTAATATTTACCACATGACCTTTTAGTCTGTTCCCCCTTTATTCCCTTCCCCTTTCATTCCCCTTTATTTTGTGTTAAATGGTGCTTGCTTATTAATATGTGGAAGCTTATAATTAGCAATTTGTGTATCTATGTAATACCTATTCTACTGATTATTTGTCTGTAAGCTTTCCTATAAATAAATAAATAAATAAATAAATAAATAAATAAATCAGATGATTTTTAGGATTCCACAACTTAAGGTTCGAATTGGAAGTCTATAACTGAGGCACCAATGTTTGTCCGAATTTCCGTCCGTCTTCCCGACCACCACCATGCTGTATCCTATGAACCGTGATAGCCAAAAAGTTGAAAAATAAAAGTCGCGGTTAAGTATCCTTTGTAAAAAAAATATATTTTTCTCCTAATATATTTGTTGCGAGTCCAAATCACACATTATCGTTTTTTTTTATTCAAAGGAAAATTATAAATGTTGATTTTAATAAATAGAAAATACTTATGACAATAATTTTGCTGTTAATTCTAAAAAATACTTTTAGTCTGATCTGAAGCACGCCTTTTGTTTTACAAGCCGCCCAAAAGTCGTGACACCATAAATCTTGTCAGTAAGAGAGGAAGATGACGATGAATATCTTATTATGAAAATGATTTTCTCTTGTTTTCAGTCTCCTAATATTCCTCACCAACTTCAGAGGGAAGACGGATAGCTTCTAACATTTCATAAGTAATTTAGAAACACAATAGACAACTTAATTCATTAATTTTAAACTTGGAACTTTTCCTGCCGAACTCGTTCATATTTTAAATCTCAACGGAAAGTTTTGCAGTATATCATGTCGGCAGAATAACATAGTTTCTTATTAACTATTAATATACGGGAAATATAATGTCTATCCGTATTGTATAAGTGTGTTTATATATTTTGTGGAAGAACAGTTCATATTACCATTATTTATTAATATTGGAAAGACAATCTTAGTCTTATTTCTCTTTTCGGATAAAATTAGGTACCTACTTTGTATTTAATACTCATTTTTGTGACTAACAAAACATTGTGGAATAATATCTATGTACGTTATTCCATGTTTATATATGTCAGCTCATCTTTATAGTTTCTAACACAATACGGTGAAAAAATACCTTTATTTATACCTTCTATGTTACCCCGGAATTTATTATAGGCTAAAGATATTAGAAGATAGCGATAGATTCAACTTACCTTTTGGCTTTCCGAGAAAATATTTTGCTGAAAACGAACGCAATAAGAAATTACGATCGAGATAAAGCGTAAGGATTTCGGAAATTAAAGATACGGGGAAAAGGAGTTCCTTATAACTAAAGGTATTGGTAGAAATAAGGTATGATATTTAGATGATAATCGAATATATTGTATTTCTATTGCAAGAATCATTAATTATTATGAACTAAGATATTTTTACACAAACGTCAATTTTTGTAAACAGAATGTTCTGGCCATTTAGTTAGTCTAAATGGCCAGAACATAATTATGTGAAGAATATAATATGCATAAGAAAAATGTTTTTATACATATTATATGTATAAAATTTATATTCTTAACGAATTAAGGTTACAACACTTATTTCTTCCAGTGGAGCGCAGAACAAATTGTTCCTATTTCTCAGACTTAAACTACATAAATAATATCTATTTGTTTTTGAAGTATTTATTGCTTACGTTACAAGAGCCGGTAAACTTCTTCAAAGAGATGTTACATTTTCCGTCTAAGAAACCTTTGTGTAGGTAGTTGACTTGATATCACACGATTATAGACGAAACAAAAAGTTTCAGTTTTCCTCATACAAAATAAAATGTTGTCTTTTTAGGGTTCCCTACCTCAAAAGTGAAAAACGGAACCCTTATAGGATCACTTTGTTGTCCGTCTGTCCGTCCGTCCGTCTGTCCGTCCGTCCGTCCGTCTGTCAAGACCCTTTTTCGCGGGAACGCGTGGAGGTATGAAGCTGAAATACTGTCCCTTGAAGCTGTGAAAAAATCAAACTTCTAAGCCAACGCAGTCAAAAGATACAGCCGTTTATGCCGCAAATTTTCGACGCTTGCAAGGGAATCAAAACCTACAGGGTGCTTCCCGTGAACTCAGAATCTTGAAATTTGGTACGAAGCAACGTCTTATAGCATAGATAAAGGAAAAATTACGAAAACCATAAATTTTTAGTTACATTTCAAAATATATATTTATATGACTCGATTGTCGTAATGAACGAACTTTATAAACCTTGCAGGTTTGTACGGAACCCTCGGTGCGCGAGTCCGACTCGCACTTGTTTATATTGTAGACATGTATTGTGTCGATATTTTGTAAAAACATATGATTGCGGAATTCAATAAGATTTTATTTATTTTCACACTTTAAGTTCGCAAACTCCTTTTTTTGCATATTGGTTTTTCACCAATGTCCATATCATTTGTCAACTCTCCATTTAAAAATAGAATGTGACAGAGAAAACTGGCCGGCAACAAAAAAAAAGCACTCCCGCCGTTTTGCTACCAGTTTTACTTTCCATGAGAATAAAAAGATATAAGCTTTTAAGAAAGTCGCCTAGTACCATAACAGTATACACCAGAAAAATAAAAAAAATATTAAATATTATTTGATCAATATATTACAAGCTTTTCAAAATATCGAGAAGATCCTCAAACACAAACCCATTTTCTCAACACCAACATAACTTTTACCGTAGCCGGCAAAGAAAACCGGAACGGTCAACCTCGTTCCGTATCCGGCTGCAATCCGGCACGATAGCCAAAACTTGTGCATTTGTTAGTTAACAATGTACGTAGCATTATTCAACGCCTTATCGGAGCCGGCTGAGTTATCGGTCACGTGTGCTGTATTCAAAACGTTTCGAGTTGAAGTATTGAGTGGAACAATGCTTGTTTATTTACTAGTGAGTACTTATCCGTATAGTATTTGTATGGATATAGGTAATAGGTATTTTAAATACTAAGTATTGGGTAGAAGAAACTTAAATAAAGTTTAGGAGTTGCGCTATTTTTTTCTTAATTTATTATATGGACTGGTGATTTATGGACTAGCTATTAAAACCTCAAGGACAGAGTGTCGTTTAAGAAAAGATATTAATATAATAGTTAATTTCAAATTTTACATGCTTACAAAATAGCTAGCTATAGAAAACACTATTCTTAAACCGGAGCACTTTTTTGGTTTTCTCTGAAATTCAGTTACAATCACTTTCAGAAAAACGAAGCTTTTACTCGCAAATAGTCCTAACAGATTCTATACCTAATATTCCGTGGTATGTTCAGCTCTAAATGTGCTCTCCAGCGGCTAATATCCAGTAACTTAGCACTTCATGTTCCATATTTTACATAATTCGATGGCTCTCTACCCGAGAATATCGCATCCGTTGATCCTTGGTAAAAGAATTCGTTTTGTTTATTGACTAGAAAATTTATTTATCGTGGGAAAATTGAGTAGATATGTAAGATATATGAATTGGGTGTCGAATATAAAATACGAATATGGTCAAAAGATTCCGAGTTAAAAAAATCTACTTCATTTTAATTTTTCCTTATGTTTTTACCGCGATTAATTTTAATTTATAAAATAAAAAACAAAATGTATTTATTTTGCAGTTTCAAATTCGTGGTCTTATCTTAATTTAAACTTTTTATTACCGGCCAATTACAACATCACAATTAAAAAGTAAAAAAAAGAAAATAATCTCTTGCTGAAACAAAGCACACTATGCCTATAGTCATACACCAAGAAGGTTCGCTCCAATAAGGTTTCTTGCCACCCAACTACACAAAGTCAATTATAATGATCAAGGAACTAAGTCTTTTGATCTGCCTCCAGAATTATCTTATGCTGGATAATTTCGTTTTACGTCATTAATTTTAACGGGTATGTACACATATTATACAATATAAGTTAACTTATAGTACATACATGATAATGAATAAGTCTATATTGTAGGCCTACGCAGTCTTCTCAATAGTCTTTGTGGTCTTGTGGTTCTATGTCTGGATTTGTACCTACGAGGTGCAGGATCGATCCCAACTCGGACAAGTAGTTTAAAAGTTTTACGTACCTTCTTTATTTGAAACCTGAATTCCAGGTAATGGAATCTGAATCACCAATTGCATTGAGCAAGCATGGTGATTTATTTAATATTTCTTATACAAAAAAGTACAATGATTTTTGATTGGTCCAACGCTCAAAACCTTTCGTATATAATTGGAAAAGGAATGCGCCCAGGAGTGGCTGGTATTATTTTATATACCGTCTGCCTTAGTTTCAAAGTTAAAGTTGAAAAATTTTAGCCGCAGGTCAAACAACAAATAACTGTTAAATGAAAATTAACAATTTTGTAATTACTTTATAAATGTCTTCTGAAAAGGTAAAACAGGATTTCTTTATTCAAATATAATCTGCTAATGACCGGCTAAAGTAAATTAAATATAATCGGATTAAACCAGCCAGTTATATCGTTGTAAATTAACAAACTTTCCAAGTGCCTGTCAAAAAACCATGAACGAGTTCAGAGGTAATTAGAGTTTTGTTAACATTTATCTTTCATAAATTCTATTTGTAAAATAATGGTTTATTTGTAGATCGTGTAATCTCTCTCTCATAGCGAGTATCGTATGTTTCGATTTTTCTCAAATATGAATCGCTCAAGTTAAATGTAAGGTCAAATATTAACACGTGTAATCAAATTCCTTGGAAAAATATGCGTAAGTTAAAAAAATCGTTCGAAACTAGGCCTGATAAAAAATATTATTTAATTATATTTGGAACGAAAAAACTTGATTATACACGCATTGTCCAAATAAGTCTTTACGACACCTATTTACGATAGGAACACACATTTGTCATAACAGAGCCCGCTGTAAAAACAGTAGCATCTTTACGACACGTCGCTTCCAGTACCGGTACCATGAACCCTATACGCGTCAAACTGGTGGAAAAGAGACAGCGCTATGGAAAATGTAGAGCGCCATCTCGCTTGCACAACGAAATGAGTTTTGATTTAAACTTTAACACTTCGTAGTATAGGCCTAGTGCAGGTAGAGTATTTATAGCACAGCTGGCCTTGGAACAGGGGAGAACAGCATCAAAGTAAAGCCCTGAGCGGAACTGTTATTTTGTTGTCAGAACCGAGACGCACTAACTCGCCGACTGAGCAAGTTTACCCACAAACTTCGTATTTACAAAGGCTAAACTTTTTAATGGGCGCTTAAGTTTATAGGCAAAGTCATCCAGGCCATGATTCCCGTCTTGATGTAACCTCCTTTATCACACGAGGCCTTTATATTGTTTGTAAAAATAAATGTTTATTCACTCCGAGATTAAGGTAAAAGACATTATTAATCTGGTCCCTTTCAGAGTAAATGAGAAAAATAATCAACTGTCATCTGTATAATGTATGTTCTTATTCCTGGACTATGCGTAATATTTTGTAAAAAATCTATTTTCTGATAGGTAAGTTGTTTTTATTGTTAGTTTCTGGCCAGTTGTAAATTTCAAAATTGGAACGAATAAAAAATATAACAGCGTTGCAGAATATAAAATACGAATGTTTGAATTGAAACTTTTTATGCATAATTTATAACAGTACATTTTCTGCTAAGCTAAGAGAATGGAGTCTGACTATCTAGCTAAGTTACGTAACTAACATTTAATAAAAGAATAGCGTTATTTCAAGGAATTCGTACGCAAAACGTTGTGAAGTGCTCACTTGACAAGATCTGACCCAATTGTAGAAGATTTTATACGTAAAGGTGCGGGCTTTTGGGGCAATACCGTGTCTAGTTGCCCTAATTAAAAAAAATATTTAGTTTACGGTATTATTCTAGTCAAATTATAATTTACACTGAGTTATGTACCTACAGAGAAGTGTCACAAATGTACTTTCGTTATATAGATAGCATATTTTGTTCAAAGGACGTTTCTGTTTTATTTTGTATAATATGAATAAGTACTATTAGATAATTATGATACATTCTATGAAATTAAAAGCAGCGTTAAAGTTATTGAATATTCGTTATTAAAATTATATATGTAACCAATAATCTGTGTGTGAATACAAATGTGTTGTTTAAAACAATGCACATATGAACAAAACGGTTTTTTTTTTATTGACACTAAAAAATAATTTAAATTCAGTAGCACTCACACAAAGCAAATAAATTAACAGAATTAAGAGTGTAAGATACATCTTCATTATAAAATTTTATGATACTTTCTAGAAACAGAAAATAAAAACTGTTTTAATTTTAAAACAAGACCTCTTTAATTATTTGGAGCGCGATAGCGTTGGATAAGGTTTAACTATAATTACCCTATCGATAAGAAAATTGTTAACAATAAAGCCGGCACTTTAATTTAATACTTCAGTGCAAATTCGAAACTATTGTTAATAATTAAGGTTCAAAATAGAAAAACAACTTGTATTTAGATTAATAGAACGTAAATTACAAACGTAATCTATAAGTTATAACTATGTTACATTGTTTTAATTATTTGAGGTTATGCTAGATAAAGTCTAACTATTTTCTGCGTACCTATATGTGTGGCCCAAGGTGGTCAATGTTGAATTATAGTCATAAGGCATTTTCAGCTCTTATCACCAGCGACAGGCCAGTATTAAATAATTTATACTGGCCTGATTGATTTTTAAATTAAAACGAAGCCATATTAGACATTTCACATTTGTTATTTTTAAAAAAAATGTTTTCTTTTTGTTACCTGCCAGTATTCTTTTGTATAAAAACTTAGATAATCTCTACCTCTTTTAAACCTTACTCTATATTTAAATATCAATTATATCTTATGCTATGAATTTAAATATGAGCAGGTTTAATGTTTCCGATGTTCTAATTTCAAATGCAAATGCAACAACAATAGGGAGGACTCTAAATCGATTGGATTAATTCGAATGGAAATTTATTACTGAAATATTCTGAAATGCAAGTGATAAAATGTGTCTACATTTCTATTATTAACACCAAGGGTTTCGTAAAAATAAATAAGTTAAAACATTACCGTACTCAATATTACCGGTAATTATTACCGTAATAACTATCGTACCGCTTAATCGTCCGATCTGCATTTTTGTATTTATTGTTATACAGAACTATATCTTTTGTATTTGTATTTGTATATCAACAGAAATACATATTCTCAAAAAAATTAAATGTTCATCTACACGGTTCCTGAGATACAGTCCGATAACAGACGGATGGACAGACTGTGGAGCCTCAGTAATTGGGTGCCGCTTTAACCCAAGAGCATACGAGAAATACAAGTGATGTGTGAAGATCGTTTTATTTATTAAAAATACCTGCCTCTTAATATCCATGATAGAAAACGCTTGATCATCGACCATCACGCTTGCCAACTGCGGGTTGATAACCTCTGGTTCTAATATCTTATTTTTACGAAATAATTTCTATGACTTTTTTGGTCTATTCTTGAGTGCCTTGACTAGGTTTAACATCGATTGATAGTCTACCTACGTTAGTAAATGCGTTATAACTATCATTTTATATGCACATATTTAAAGACGATGTTTTATTTTTATAACCCTGAAGTTTGAGTCATGATGAGTCAAAATTCTAATTCATTTCGCTTAATAATATGGAAATTCGTAGATAAAAAATCACATTAGGCTTGAAATCTTTAAATTGTTTAATTTTTTTTTGTACATTGAAACTTTGTTGTGATACATGTTTTTAAATTAAGTTGATTTGATTTGAAGTAACTCACTCAGTATTTTCTACCAGTCGACATCTAGGTGACGCAGATGCAATACGAATAGACCTACTATAGTGTTATAGTTACGACATTATCAGATCATCCATTAGCAATCTCTGTTGCTAGTACTCCATTCATATGGTATACCATAACATTAAATAAAAAGAGACGATCTAACTATTTAACAAAATATATTTACAGTTTCTTGACACTTTTTTGGACTCTATCATTCAGTCGCAACTCACGTAAGCCGCAAAAAACCTCATTCCAGCATCATTAATTAATTCCACTTTCATGCTTCTTCTGCCACACCCGCCCATGCGGCCATGCGTACAATTTTTTCCCATCTCTAAACAAAATAAAAACTCTACTGAAAAAATATGAAGACATGATATCATAAAAAAATATGAAATACGTATCTCTGGTGGGAAAGTCAGTGCTGTCATAAATATATTTTTCGACCCATGATGAATGTTTCTATTTATCCCAAAAGATTCTATATAAATCTTAAAGCAAAACAAAATATATTGTGAACGAAATATTCAGGAGCTGTACCCTGATAGTTTTGTAGAGTCCAATTAGTAGAAGTAAATCTGTTTTGACAATATAACAATATAATTTTAATCTGTCGCTCAGGGATTCCGAAACTATGATGTTTTTTTAATTGTATTCTCGTACTTGGCTCAATTCTTAAATTAATTACGACCAAAATGGACTAAATTTATTTCTAGTTTTTGTTTAATCAGCAGACGTAAAAGGTATATAATTTTATTTTCGCCTAATTACTCTAATTTGAACCTGCATCATAAAACCAGTATTCTTGCTTGAATCTATCCACAAGTCATCATATTTAGTAATTTTTAACATCTGTAATTCTGCCAAGATAAATAATACGAAACGTACTCTTGAAAACGACCGCAGTTACATAAGAACAGATACATTAAATATAAACAGCGCAGCCGACCTTGAATGACATACATATTACATATTAATTTATCTATCTGTTTGTACTTGAGATGTTAAGACTGCGTTTACAACAAATTAGCATGACTATTATGTGCTAGGTTTGGAGAGCTACACGATACCTATATACGGTTTAACTGTGAGTCACTATGCAACGCGGTGACTTAATACTACAACGCAAGGCCGTGCGCGGTCATGAAGTAAAATCAACTGTTTTTGCGAGATAACGAGTTTTTGCAGAGATTGTTCACGCATAGGAGCAAGACTTTTTAGACAGCTAATTTGTAGAGTTAATATAATTAATGGGGCGTGTGAACTATGTTCTGTGTTTATGTCATACACAAGCTATGTTGGTATGGTTTAAAAGCGTGTGTAGATAAGCGATTTTTATAGCCGTTCTCGATTTTTATGACTTCAAACGAGATGAAAGAGTTAATGTATTTTATCGTTTTATAAATGGTTACCTATTTTTGTACCTTGTAAAATATATTTTCGTGAATTGATATTTATTTCTGCGTGGTTGTTATTTTAAGTGCTAATTTGAATAATATTCGTCTAAGGTTTTACAATTACCTAGTTGGAGTTTAATTTAAAAATATTCAATTGTCTTCTGCCACTTACCTAACAATCAAGGAAAATCTCAAGGAATTGATTTATGTTAAAACCAACTAGTTCTCAGTTGCAACAACTTTTTAAACAAAACTTCACTGAAAACACTATTCACACAAACTCCAATATATCAGTGCGATACGTTCAACTAAAACACATTAAAGGATCATTCAACATAAACAACGGGAATTCGAAATCGGCGCGAAAAACATCGCATCGGAACCTTGTGATACGTACTACACGTATTAACTCTCGGAGCGTTGCCGCCGTACTGACTGGCTTACGTAGCTCCACTCCTGCATCTACCGCGGAAGGTCTCAACTAACACGTGCCGAAATCAACGCATTAGACAACGTACATTGCTGGTTGAACTTCACATGTTCACAAAACAGCCGTAGTTTCACAGCAATGGATAGATAATTGGGAAATTCTTCGTTTAAATAGATATTGTAGTAGACAAGATCCTGTCAACAGTAGAAAACGCGAGCGCGCTCGGAAGTTCCTGCTCGCTCTGGTCATTTGGTTCACTAATTCAAGCTAATTCTGAAAGGCTCAGCTCTTAGCTTCTAACTATATAGGGCTGTTACAGTTCCTTTGGCAATTCCTGGGAGGGGTTATGTAAAACAAGTCGAGTTAAATTAACAAGTTCTGTTAAAAGATTAAGTGTGTTTTAGGCCAATCCGAAATCGTGTTCCATTTCCCGACTGACTGTTGATTCAACGAACTTGAAAGCCGGAGGGTGATTTTTTAATTCAACTTTGTTATACCCAACTGTTCTATAATTACAATCTATGCGCTACAGGTTTTGTTCATAAATACTTTCTGATGAGTTTCAAATTTAATTTGTGCGAAGAATAAAGATCGTTATTAAAGATAAGGAAATAATGAAGTTATTCACGTATCTAAATTACAATGAGGAATGACGAGCACATGTCGTTACATTCGTAATTAAGTCGATTGTTTACCAACACAACGCCTTCAGAATATAAATAAATAGTCATATTGTTGTGCCGTAATCGCTCATTACACTGCAAATCCAGTTGATGAAGTTGATTCGGACCAAAAAGCCTGTTGGAGAATCGGTTTGAACGTATGGGCTCGTTTTCAGCTTAGGTTTAACGTAGATTTTTTTTGTAGCGTGTCGATCAAAAGCTGTTATCCATTGGTATTGTTGTGCGTTGGATCACCAATTTTTTTTATTCTTTTATTTTCAGTACATTTGTACGATATCCTTAGTATGAGTCCGATTGCAGCAAGAATTGATATTTTTAATTAGAAGAATCCGTGCTAGCTGCATTGTAAAAGTTCCAATTCTTTTTGAAAGGAATTGGGACAGTCATGGTTTGCGAGATACCCTTACAACAAACACCTCTACACCAAAAAACTCGGAAAAATGTTTAATATTTGTATTAATTATGAAACTGATTATATTAAGTACTGTAATATTAAATGTAACGCTTTTTAATTTACGAGTAGCTCTTGAATGTTGTTCCTTCACTTATTTTGATTTCTTGATAGACAAATTCAGCTGAGCCTTAAGAATCCGAACTCCGTTCTAAGACTATCTAATGACGTATTCGAATGCTAATTTTCCAATCTCATTCCCATTGTATTGAACTATTGATTAAAACCTAAGATCTTTGCTGCTGAGGACTCAAGATCTCCAGTCTATAGATCCCTAAATGAGATCCTTCGATAATTGGAGGATGGTCCTAAACTTCTAAATTCTAAATTTAGTGTTTCCTTCCTTTAATACAAAGGATCAAAAATAGCATGTTCAAGAACTGAAGGGTTGTTAATCCCCCCCATGTGAGCACTTCAAACGTATCGTAAAAACTTCAAGTATCGCTCCCGTGTTTTACCGACTTACAAAATATTGTTCATTATCTTTCTTGGTAAGGTTTAACTCTCAGAATTTTTTATCGCTTCATAAAAAGTTTCGAGTTTGGTTGAGTAAATGCATTTGTGTTTTAGTATAGGGTAATGTCGGTCATCAATTAGGGTTAGTATATTTGGTTAGTTGATGGGAAATTTTAATTTTGACCGTTGGTTTTTTACCTAGGGGGTATTTTGTTTAGGATCTCGATAGATCTCTCGGTTAAGATTAGAAGTATTAAAATGTAGACAGAGTGTTCGTTTTTGAATCTTCACATGAAAACAGACGTTTCTCGGGGAAATCAACCAGATGCCGCGCGCAAAGGTATCTCAAAGTCTCAAATCTCAAGCATCTCAAAGTCTGATTGACTGAACTACATTTGCGTTAGTATTTCGTCACTTTTTTAAATATTGACGCAATCTCTTTGATATTTCCGGTTCCTGCTCGTACTAGCCAGCATTACTCACTAATCCTCTTGAAAACGTAATGACTTAACGTAACTCATCAAGAATTCTAATGTACGTAATTATGCCAGCTTTGTTGTTTTATAAACACTCCGGTTTTTACTCTTTCAACATTAACGCTCTTGCAATAACACAGATGTTTTTGATTATCAGTTTCTGTAGGCTTGTGATATCGCGCGTCTTGATACTCGACAATTCCATACAGTGATGACAAGAGCATTTAATTTTTTAAATACCTATTGATAGAAACGTCACTTGGTACTTGATTGAGATTAAGACAATGGTCTTAGAAATAAAATGTACATATTTATCATGGGAATCAGTCTTCTAAAACAAAAGGCTATTCTGCATGTTTCCAAATTGATATAAAATTGATACTTTTTATAGGATGCCATTAACAAATACAAAAGGACTATATGAATATTAAACAGAACCAAAAAGCTCATTCGGCGATAATTATGATCTTACTGAAGCACGTTTTTTCTTGTTTAGTAAACAAAGGTTCCAATCAATTCGATGGGGTTCCTTATTCCTTATTGGAATACTTCGTCTCTATTAGGGGTAAGATATTGAAATGAAAACGATTTTCGTTTCATTCATAATTTCTGGTGAATGCTGATTGTCGTAATGAAAATGTTCAAGAAGCGATGTTAACGCTCTGAATGTCGGGTCCATATTAGTCTGCGAACATTTTTATTTTTGGGGAACGGTGGTTTTTGAAAAGAACTGGCATGTTGATGAATTGTAGAAAAATAATTGTGTTTTTACCCTTTTTCGTTGCCTGAAGGTAAATTTAGGTCTCCTTTTATAATATTAGTAACTTGATTGAAAATTGAATACGCTATACCTGTATTTAGTTTTAATAAACTTTGGATTTGAATTTGAGTAAGGAAAAAATAATAATGGCAAGGTTGCAATAGTAACTTATTAGCTAAGAGTACTGAAAATAAATGCTTGTACGTGTACTCAAAGGTTATGACTAGGAAAAGTCTGACACTACCCGCTTCCTGCACTGAAAAGGAGGTTGTCCATGAGGATTCCCCAAAAAATGCCGGTATACAATCCCTTATCTATCTATACTAATATATAAAGCTGACGAGTTTGTTTGTTTGAACGCGCTAATCTCAGGAACTGCTGGTCCAAATTGAAAAAATATTTTTGTGTTGAATAGACCATTCATCGAGGAAGGCTTTAGGCTATAAACCATCACGCTGCGACTAATAGGAGCAAAGATACAATGGAAAATGTGAACAAAATAGGGGAGGTATAAATCATAACTTATATCTTCTACCCACGGGAACGAAGTCGCGGGCAACAGCTAGTTATTAAATAAATGGTTTAATTTAAGTTAAATCTGGGAAAAAGGGGGTGTTTCCGCTCCTATCATTCCCAACGATAAGATTAAAAGCATTTCCTTATCCAATCAACAAAGGAATAAATAAAAGAAAATAAACAAATACAAAGGAGAAAATAACTGAAAACGCTTTCATTTTTAAATCAAGCACCGTATTATGTTCGTGTTGATGAACATTGTTTCTTTTACAATACTAAACCGAATTAGATACTGTTTTGTTATTATGGCTGCATTTAAGATATGAAGACGTGAGAATCCCGGAAGTTTATTTATCAAAGAGCCGTCTCGGCGTTACTCATAATTATGATTTACCTACACTGCTTGCCTATATACGTCATATTATGCCTACATAGAAACAGAGGAACGAATTAGTCATCTGTACGTCCAGGAACTATGGGCTTGTCATAGGCATAAATAGGTACCCATCTATTTTGCAAAAGCCCAATCATAGTTTTATTATGCCTCTGAGCATGATCTATCGACGATGACTCATGTTCTCAAAAAGAAAATTCGCATTAGTATTAAAAAATCAGCTCGTTAATTTTTTTATGGTGAGTCTGACGAGTTAGCCGGCAGAAATGTTCAGGGTATCTTCAAAACCGATGACAACTGTTAAAACGGCTGGTAAAATTTTGATATTTTTTTAAGACATTTAAAAACGTGGGTTTTTAGATTGTTTTAATCTAAAATTAATTTTAACCTTTTTGTTTGTTACAGTTACTTCACTTTTTTTCGGATTGGAAATCATCGAATGACTCCTTAAACTTTGGGTTGAGCGTTCCTTATCAGATTCATAACCTGACTAAAACCCATTTCCTTTGCTCTTCGTGTACCAGGACCACGGTAACCCCTTCGGACAATCCCACTGACATTTATATAACTACTGAACAAATGACTAATTCGTTCATCTCAAATGATTCTGAGAACAATGAGTAATTGATAAACTATGTTAAATCGTGCTTGATAAGAGGTTAATCATCGTAAAGACATAAAGCTTATCTATTAAATCTCAGCGGACATTTTAATATGGTCCGTTGATTCTGACATCTTTTTGGTGATGACTTGATGAGTCATTTTTTATTAAAAAATCCTTCAAACTGTGAGTCTGCTTTGTGACAATTCGTTTGGGTGACAAACAAATTTATGACCTTAGAAAACGTTGCTTAATCTTGATCTTAATTATTTGTTGTTAGGTATAGCGGCAACAGAAATACATTTGAATAGTGGCATATGAAATTAAAGCAATTTAAAAAGTTTATAGTTTCTCAATACGTATTATGGACGTATAACCGAAAGGTCACATGAAATAGAATACCTCAAAGACAATTAAAAAATTAAATTACGATGTTCAGTCAAACGACATCAACTAATATGCCCATTGCACTTTCAACTCAATTTTAATGCAACTATCCCTTAAACTAAACATTGCGTATTTCCCCAGTTTTCGTTCCTACAGAAATATAAATAAAAGATCATGTCCGCAGTGATCGTGGTGTTATTGTTTGTTTCGAGGCTAATACTATGAATGTTAAGTAGAGCAGGGGGAACTATACCTACGCTATGTAATTCGGTTATATGTAAACGAGTAGGCGGCGAATATTGCATGGACGGCAAGTGAACTCCTTTTACACTTCAACGAATGTGTTAGCAATAAGGAGAAGTGCTAATTAAGTTCCTTTGCCAAAATATTTGAATATTCCGTTCTTCGTTTTGTTTTTAAATCTCACTTTCTTTTTTCTATAGGTATGAGGTTGTAAAACAAAAGCGTAATGGTCGAAATGTATTTTTCTATCCGCTACCCGCTACCGACGCAAAATAAACGCCGGACTGCGACGGAAATTCTTTGTTGAAATTTAATTATTTTCCCTTTGAATGCCGTGTAACCTTCAAACATTCAACCTGTAAACATAAAAAGGAAAAACATTAAGAGTATAATACAGTATTCGGTGAACCCGAAAACCGAGGGAAAAGTCGGGAGTTCACTGATATTTTATGAATGAAATGAATATTGAATTCGACGAAAGTATAACGGAACGATAATTGCATATCGGTTACAATACGAGCCATGTTTGGGCGTTCTCTAGCAATGCTTATTTGGGTTCGACAAACTATAATAGGCAAATAAGGTTACGAAATAGTGCGTGGGTGGTTCTTGTCACAACTACCAAAATAGAGGAATGTCGTCGTCCAGTCCCACTTGACCTCTCCCGTCCCTCTCAATTTATTCAGTTTGAGGCGAAAGTTATGATCAACATTATGGCGGAGGGGTCTTTGTCAGTGGTCCCATAAAACGCTTACTTTTGTTGCAGAGATTCGGAGATTTTATGTTACTTTAATAGTTTATGAATTCATTTATTGGTTAGTTTACGATTTATACCAATTATAGAGAGCAGTTGGTAAAAACTGTAATCTGCATATACCTACGGGAAATAAGAGAAAAAACAATATTTTCAATTCATACATTATTGCACGATCCATTAATATATCAACTGCTTCTTACTACTAAAACAAACCAGTCCTGATAGAGCTCTTGTAAGATGTAATAACTTTGGTAAAGTCCTCTTCTATAGGTACATTAATACTGGTCCAAACAGCCTCCGGTGCCAGTAAACATCTACTGCTAGACACGGCCCATGGACACACAAGTAATGATGCTGCCAAGTACTTAGTGAGCAGGTGACCACAGAGTGACGTCACACATTACCTTTGACGCTCGCTACTAGCACTAAAATGTTCAGTGAATGTATTCCCTATGAAGGATTTAATAGAAGCATTCGCTAAGTAATGAAGTGTGCTGGTGCATGGTTCTGTATGTTTTTACTTGTGTGTGTTGTGATGATATCGTTCGAGACTGTCTAGTTGCGAAGCAATGAACGGTAACGATTATTTGACAATTTCTTAATGAAGTTTGAGAATAAATTGGTTTCATAGTAATATATATTCTTGCCGAGATTGGATAGCCGAGTGGTTGAGGTACCCAAAGCCACAATGCTCTACATGTCGCGATAACTTTCCCCGCGTAGGACAATCATTTCTAATCTACAAGATCCTTGGCTTGAATCTGAGTGTTTTTGTTCACGTTTCTGGTTTATAGAAAAAAAAACACGAGAAAAAAGTAACGAAACCTAAACGCCCGAACTACTTATCACAAAGGCAAATAAAAATTAGATCAGATTAGATCAGAAAATTAAACTAGATCAGCAGTCCAGTAACTACACCAGTTGTTCCGATTAATATTCTGGCACAGTTTTATTTATCTTCTTAGATTAAAAAATAAAAAGAAAACTTAAAATGTTCAAGTTAAAAAGCCTAAGTTCATAGAGCAAGTTTTATGCCCGCCTCCAGAGAGTGCCTAAGCCATGATTATAATTATCGAACAACTAGAATGGGAACTTGCGAAAATACATAAACTAGGAACTTGCTGATTTTAGATAAACTTTACTGATTATAAATTCTCGGCTTTGTTGCGTCCAAGTTGCGTAGGTTTAGAAGCATTATGCATTAGTGTTTATGCTTATGAAAATAGATTTAACTAAAACTAAAATACTAAAGTGCCCGTATTTGGGCTCTTACTGAGAATTCATTATAAGTCGTGCGTAGTTCCATCCCACTTACACAATGGTATTTTTTTGTATTAAGAGCCATGTAGTCTCAAACTAAGCAAAACTTGTATAATGAGTACGAATGATCGCGTTCATCCCAAACACATTTGTCCAGATTGGGAATCGAACCCACGCCCTTCGGTAAAGCAATTGGGCCACTAACCATAAGACAAACAAGCCGGTCAAAATAAGTAATTGATAAAGTAAATTAAATAATAAAACAGTTAAAATACAGCAAAATTAAATCATGATTTTCATTGAAAATAATTTATCAGGCGTCAGTTTTAAGACTCAAATGACTTGGACAGAAAATTAGTCGACACAGAAACTTAGATTTACATAATAAGTTCCTATAAAAACAATTAAGCTCCGTCTATAATTTGACAATGCAAATGAGTATAATAATTAAAAGGTGTTCACATGTCGACTTCAACGATAATTTAATTGTTTTATGTGATGATATCTCGAAAACTAGTGGGGATATGGGCCGTTGCTCTTGTGGAGGCGAGATGGCGCACTAGACGTACGTAGCTCCATCTCACTCACACGTCGGTACTAAGATTTTAAAGCTTTGTAAACGCGATGATAGGGAAATTTAGTTGGTAAGTAGAGACAATTATAGCATTATGAATGTTGAAATAAAATTATGATCAAAATTTTGGCACTTAATTATGTAAAAGGGCTTATAATGTAAAATTAAGTAATAAACGTTTACAATGTAGTTGGAATGCGGTTCTCAAATAACTTTCCTCATAATGCAAAACTCCACTTTAATCTCTAAAAGCTGAAAAATATAAAACGGAATTTAAAGCAACTTCCCCTTTTAATCTGGAATCCGAATACCAAATGAGATGATATCATCTTTCTCCTGACAGAAGAGGTATTGCATTTTACTCAATTTCTAAGCAAATGTATGTAAAGTCAGTTACTTGGTGGACTTGAAATATTCGGTACAAAATATATTTATTATATCGCTGTTCCTTATTTACATAGTAAAGTAAATAAATGAGTGTGGTACCTAAAAAATTGGTCTATTTGAGTCTATTTTTAAAAAGAAATTACTAAAAAGAGGTTTTAATCTCAGAAGTTTTTTAACCTCAATTCACACTCACTCTCATCAACTAAGATATTACAAAAGAATATAATTCTTTTATCTAAGCTCGCGTAGAGTAAGTGCGAAGTACGTGATCTTAGTTTTAACAGAGGCATCAAGCATGCATGTTTATTGAGCATGTCATCAAGCATGTTTATTGAAGAAAATATAAGAAGACCTCCTCCTTACTTGTATTAGATAAGTGAAAATACAGAACAAAATTAAATGCACTAGAGAAACATCGCCTTTTACAAAGTCAGTTGGAAACAACAGAAATTGCTCCTACTTGAGGCCACAAAATGTATATTTTATTGCTCTCGCTAAACTTTTGAAGCTTTTTGGAGAATATTACTTACGGCCTGTAAATGGCAACATTAACGTAATAGCCGAAGCAATTCTCTTTTCTTAACCACCTCTGATTACAAAAGAAAGCCTTCAATTGTTCGAGACAAGTTAGGCTGTGGTGTCAGGTTTTTCTGGCCATAAATCTTCGATGTCTGGGCAGGATTAGGTAGTGACATAAGTTAAATAATGTTCTAGCTAGATTGCTAGATTTAGCCAATATATCATGGACTGTCACTGTGGGCATTAGGTTAGTTAATTTAAGTGCGTTTGTGTATACCAGTAACCCAAAATATGGACATGGAATACAGTGTAATGTTTGTGTGATAAAATGGTGCAACTTCTTATGTATAAATGTATAGTTTAATTATAATCATTAGATGATTAAAATTAAATAAGTGCAGTTGTTGCCACGAAGCTTAAAGTATGAATCTTCTTTGAAGCCCTTCGAATGAATCCTTTGATCTTCTTGGTATTCTCAAGATGTTGAAAGAGAAATTTACAATTATTTCCTAAACTACATATATAGTAACTTTTGCAGTATATGATAATTGTACTTCATTATTAAATCCAAATATACTGTCATAACTTTCCAATCGGGATATTTATTGTAAAATCTTTTCTATTTTATACGTTTTTTAATAATACTGCGTTTTATACAAAAAATAACTATACTACGTATCGTTTCGTAAATAATAAAACGTTTCTCTTCGTTTATTGGTTACTTGTTTGATAAGTCAAGTTTTTGTTCGGCTCGATATTAATGTCTGGCTGTAGGTAATATACGAGTAGAATACTAAGACTGTTTTAATTAGAAATGCGTGAAGACAGATTTGGTTTAGGTGTCAAAATAATCAGTTTTGTTTTTTGCCGCAGTGTGAATTTAATCCTTGTGTCGCGAGGGTCGTTATAAACATTCAAGTCGCATGCACAAAGAAACGTAGACTCAGAATAGGCATTCGTGGATCACACAAATGTATGTTCTACGAACCTGTGACATGTCGTGCTTCAAGTTTGGCGTAGTGACCTCTACCACGAGAAAAACTCCTTTATATTCAATAAAATAAACCTTTCGCATCTCAAAGGCAACTTAAAGTTTCCGTATTTTGTGCCTGACATATCTATATGTGGAAGCGTCAGGAACATTTTCCGAACAGTCTAGGTTGGCCTCCACCTTGGGCGTATGAGCGACGGGATGTTCAAAATAAAAGCGTCAATGTTATCTTGTAGATTGTATAATGTGAACTTATAACATTATGGAGTAGAATACAATAGGACGGTTGAGATGGAATATTATTTGGAGCCAATAGGTTAGTACGTGCTCGCTATTTTTATGACAACTGTCTTGACAAGCAAAACGAACGTCGTCGCACCTAGCGCCACCTACTACTCTATTCGGGGTATCCCCGCTCCCTTTTTAAATTTACCACTTACACATTATAATAATAGTTATGGACTAGCTTAATACACATTTCTAACATTTCCACAATCAATTAAAACCGTCTAACTAAAGAAAGTATTCTGAATTAATCCGCGCGCCGTCATATACATTACATTACTACTCACCTATTTCATTCACTACTGTTAGAGAAAGTTTCTACCACATATATCTACACAAAAGAACAATGGTATGTCCATAATAAGTTCACAATGTGTACAAATAAATCCGGCTGTGACGTAATAGGCAGAAGAGGAGTTTTTCGTGGAACTAGTTCTGTTTGGGACCCGACGTGTCTGTGTGGGATGGAACGCGCTTTGTTAATGTGAATACAAGAGGTTTGACCACAAGACTAGGTATTCTGGAAGAGATAAGTTTCTTTTTTGATATTTTGTTGGAATAAGAGAATTAGAAGAGCTATTGCGTTATTTATAGACTTGTTAGATTAATTGTGAAGAAATGCGTTATCATATATGGCTGTTATTAAATTTATTTTCTAATTAATGTAAAACATTTAGTTTCTATTTTACTTGCACGAAATTTAATATTATAAATTACGAAAAATCTCGAAAAAGAACGATTCCCGCACTAAGGAATTTAATCCTTGTGTCGCGGGGTGTTTCACAAACATACAATCCACAAGCACAAGGACATCCAGCCTCAAAACAAGCATTCGTGGATCACTAAAATGCTTGTCATACGCGGGGATCGAACTCGCGACACGTCGCGCAAAGTGGGTTTGGCGTGATGACCTCAACCACTCGGCTATCCGTGCAGTCAAAATTGAAAACCTAACACGCTGTTCTCAAACTCATTCTTCACCTTATCGACATTAATTATGGCAAATTCTCTGCTAATATATTATTATAATCGCAGTACAGTTTACCCACAATGAGTACCATAGTGTAACGACCTTACCATAAACTTGTGACATTACTATACCGATTCCCGCTATGTTTTATGTCTTAAACTTCCGCGTCGTAATGTAGTGCACGCAAACCAGCAATATTGACCTCCCACTCCCCCCACCTTTGTATAAAAACCCGATTCATAAGGAGGTGAAGTACTTACAGCTACAGGTCAAGTTATACTGGTAGAAAATAAGGTTCCGTAGTTATCAAGTGTTATTGGACTTTAATGAGAAGTCAAGTAGTGGAAAAACGATTTTTGCTATTGAAGAAGTTTTGATCGTGTGCCCAACTATTGGATTCTTTACTAACTGAAAAGTTTTTCAACTTATTTTAGGATAATTTTTGAATCAAATAATTTTTTTCCGTATTTATATCCATCCTTCAAGGAACCTCTTTCTATAAAAGAGAAATGCTGCTCTATAAAGTGTATATTATTGTGCTTTCACTCTTCTACAAATGCGATAATTGCATTAAGACGCAGCAGTTGGTCATAAAATCTTGTCTACGGAGACATCTTTAGCCACATGTGCCTTAAGTCTATACAAATAAACAGTGAAACTTTAAAGGTCAAACAAACAGAAATTTTGGGATAAAACTATCCACCCACACTCAAACGAAACCGCTAGGGTCAACATAATATTGTCTTCATATCAATTTACGTCAAAGATTTTACGTGGCATCTTCATTTTACATTTTAAATGAAATATTTTATTACATTATCAGGTAAAGCAAACCGTTTCATAGTTGTGGGACGATAAATAGATTATTAAAAATGAAATCAAAAACAGCATTCTAATTTTGTCGACTCTTTACTACCTACTACTACTTTACTCGACGACCCTAGTCTAACTTATAGCCTGGTACTTAGGCACGTATTGTTGGAGAACAAAACCATCAGGAATTAGACATTACGTTGCTTATTTACCATTTTCATCGTAATTACATTTGACTCTAAAACATTATAATTGGAACAGATCATAACGAAAATACTCATTCTTGAATTCAACATAATAAAGTAGTTGAACTCAATGGACTTTTACTACGGAACCCACAAACCGCTATAACAATAGCAATTCTACCACAATCGTCGTATACTTCTAATAAGGCAAAGCGATTGCTCTTTTATAGACGGCTTCTATATTTGACGGATAATAGCCCATTGATAGCCCAGTGCCTTAAATACATACTTCGTTTTATTTAAGTAGGCCGCCACTGTGTTTTATTTCATTCCTTTTACAATTGTACTTGGATTTGGAACGTTTTATGCTTTGTAAGGACAGGATAAAATGTTAAAAGGAGTTATGTCTCTACTTTTATCCTATATTACATGTGTTGGTGATCTCCGATCAAATTTGTCTCCTGTCACATTGATATTCATGATTACCTTCATTGTCAAAACTAGCAAGCGAATTTTAATAAATATCCACCAGTGAAAAACTGCGTTATCAGCCAAAGGACAATATAGGCTAGATTTTCTTATGAAAGAGAAATCATCAGGTAAAACTAAGAAGTGCAGTAACTCTATTAACTTGCTTATTTATTGTAGTGCAGAACTACATAAAGAAAAAAAAATAACCAACTAAATAAATAGGAATTAAGGACATAATCTTGGTCTATTTAAATAATAACGCCACAATCTGTGTCTGACTTAGATTAAGATAGGATTTTCCTTTCCGGAATGACTGTTACGGAAATCGTGTTTCACGTTTTTCTTATCTGCGATACTAATCAGGTTTCTTCCTTAACATTTAGATATAAACGAAATCTCTGCAGGCATTTGTGAAAAGTATTCGAAATATTAGGCAAAAAAATATTCTCCTTTTATTTAAATATAACACTTATTGATTAAACGATTCCAAGAAGAAAAATATACGGTACAAGCTAATAAAGAAGAGAAACTCTCTTTATAAAACTAGTAAAAGTTGAGCCAGAATTAACTCACAACTACTCATCCCGACTACTAAGCAGGCTCCACTTATTTATGTTGAGAATACACCCCCAGAAACCTTTAAAAGTTGTACAAAGAGTTCGTTAGTTAGTAAAAATGGCTGGAGAACTATTGGATTTTGCTCAGCAATTTAAATTGTGGCCGATTTCTGAGGAGACATTAGAAAAGTAATGCGGTGCATACGGAAAGGACAAGTCGGTAATTTCAGCAAACGTGCTTCGCCAGTGAGCGCGGGGGCTATTCTTAACGACGTGACATAAAAACGAACAAGTGCTATTTAGTGCGCAATTGAATATTTTTTTAAAGAAAAATGGTCCAATTTTGTAAAGCTGTTGCTTTGCATTGGAGGGTGCTCAGTTACTAGCTGTTTCTCGTGGCTGCGTTTCTGTGAATATTGGTGATACAATGTAACCATGATATTGTAGCCAATGTAAACCCAGGTCAACTACAATCATAGATTTATTTAAAAGGCGTTTGTTTTGTTACAGCTGTTTCGACTTCTGATACGAATTTTAATTATTTCAGTGATTAATACTACAACAATGGTACTCAACCACGTCACATTGAATGGAAGTAATTGTTTTTTTTTACTCCTTATATTTTCATGGAAATATAAATACAAGGCACTCATAAGAAAATAAACAAGCATCTATTTCGTGAGTGTCTCGTTAGGTTGGCTCTCAGCCAGGGTCAGTTATTTGTACTGAATATATGACAGTCTGATTATATTTGTATCATATTTACATGGCTATATTTACGTAGGTAACATAAAAAAAGAAGTAATAAAATTTTATTTTTGATGAATTTAGTTTTAAATGCAGAATAATTTGTGCTTTGTCATTTACAGCGCAATATTCTATGTGATTACAATATGCATATCGAATCATAACAGGAGAACCTCCATAAACGACTAACATCAAAACCAGTCCATACAGTTTTCTCACCAGTTCCTGTCACAGAATAAAAGAAAAAATATTAAAGGTAACATGGATCTCAACGACAATGAATACGATTTTATGTGAGTTGCGGTTTCAGAATATACCCACGGTTGCTGACGCAGGCCTCATTTGTTCCATTTACCGGAGGCTTCGTCCAATAAACCCTCCTACCAAACTTATAGGATTTTCCCCGTCTTTCCGTCTCTATTCTTATCCATCTAGCATTCCGTTAATAAATTAGTAGTGCTATCAATATTCAGGCCGCATTACCGTCCCTTATTAAGATTAAAAGCAGGTTAATTGCATGGTGTTGCCGTCGAAAAACATGTTACTTTCATGATTTAGTCGGAAGCCAAACGGTGCGTGGTATGGGTCGCATAATAAATAGAGATGCTGACACTTACCAAATACCCTTAAACTAATATTTTCTATACTGTACTGCATAGAACGGTGCAACAATGGGGCTTTATTGAATAAGCTTGCCTAGTTCGGATACATATCACTTTGTATAAGACGCTTTGTATGAAGCGACATCATCCATCATATAGCTCAAAAATCAATCAGTCACCTACTTTGCTGCAATTTATGATCTTTCAGAATCGCTTTATGTACAGAACAGTGTCATAGTTGAGCAAATTATAGTATTTAATTTAGAAAGAGTGATGATGTTAGTAATTTCTAGTACTCCGCCCTCTACAGTGTTTTGTTTGACAATTTGTGAATAGAGTCGTTACATTGTGTACTTACAGTCCAGTATTTTGCATACTTAATAATTTTAGTCGTTCACAAAATAACTAGAAGGAATCCCTTTTTGTAAGAAACGATTTCATTTGAAGACTTAAATCTTGGGAATGGCGGTGAGGAACTCGGGTATAGAGGGCCGCGTTCATTCCGCCTCACTGAGTCGACTAGGAATGCGTGCTATGCCTGAAGTTTCTGCAAGCCCCAGACTTACGTTATACCGAGGGCATCCGATCTAAGAGACATTTCTTCCAGGAAACTTTGTTATTAAAAGCATCTGTAATACCTCTTTTATATAATTTTTCATTACATATAAAGATGTAAGACATTTTAATTGACGAAGTAGGGTCTTAATCCGTTCATTCCTTGCATGATAATATTTGTTCAGGATATCCAACCGGTCCACGATAAATCAACTAGTATTTTTTGTATATTTACTTAAATTGTAATATCGCTTGTTAAATTTATATGTGATCAATTAAGGTTTAAAATATTTTCATTCAAAGAGCAAAAAAATGTAAAAAGTTAAGGGAGTTCGCAACATCAAACACAAACGAAGCCGCGAGCAACTTCATCGAGTTTTCCAAAAGTTTTTTCCTGGAACTCAACGAAAAAAAGTTGAGTTTGTTTATGTCAGCGGCTTTAACTCACAATATTAATAAAGAAAGTACTTAACCAAAAAACAATATTTACTGATCGTAAGATACTCCAACACTGCTGTGATCAAGTTAAAATAGAGTCCTCTCGCTGATAATAATTAGAACTTTTTTTTATGGTTTGTCCATGAGTTGCCGAGACCCTGTTACGTAAGTCTCCGCTGAAAGCTGTTCGTCTATCTGTCAGTCAGTAAGGTGTCCCATGAACCGTAATAACTAAGATTTGTTTACTCTTAAAACAACAAATAACAAAACAATATTTTTTTTATCTTGTTACGGAACATCCCAACACGATATGTATTAGAAGAACTATAACTAAAAACGGTGAGAGACTACCTTGTGATTAAATGACACCAGGTTGCAATCAACCATTACAAGTACCTCGAGTACCTTGGCAATCTGCTGTCTGTCCGTTCGTCTGACAGCAAAATGTATCTTATTTATCATGATAGATAAATAGTAGAAGTTTTCACAGATACCTACTTAAAATAAAAGTTAAAACGAAATTGTTGGTATGGTCAAACATTTGTTTGGTGACCAATTTCAGTTGCAAATATATTTTTCTATAGTCTATTTGTAATGAACCCGAACACACAATTCAGACTCGCACTTGACTGTGCTTTTTTCTGATACTATATACCTGTTCTAATTCCTAGAACAAAATTCCATTATCTTAATTGCTGAATAAATGCAAAAAGTAACCAAAACCTCGTAGCTCAGTTTTCAGAAGCGGTTTTAATATAATTTGAAGAGTAAACTAATTTTAACCAAGTTAAATACTGGTCTGGCATTCATGATATAGAATATGTTTACTTGGAAAGAGCAAAATGTAATTATGTAGAACTTTTCTATTTTTAAGAGTAATGAAATTAAGAAATAATGTAATTAAATTAGTAATATTTACATGTGTAATGGTTTTATTGAAACCTTGATGATGTTATCCTAGCCAATTTCGGACACAAGGTTGGCGTAATAATACGATAATGGTATTATTTTGTTATGGTTATGAATCTTGATGAATTTTCAGAACAAGTGTAAATCATGAAAAAAAAAACTTAAAAAAAAAGTAAATTTGAAACTCATTGAAATGAAACTACTTTTACGGATTTTATCGCGGTTCAATTTTTGATTTTAGTTCCCGACGTTTCGACACCTTTGCCTTGTAAAAGTAGTTTCATTTCAATGTCTAACATTCGCGTAAATCTAAGAAACCACTATTAAAAACTCATCATAACTTAATTAAAAAATAAACATCGTGTGTCGGTTAACGGCGACCATACAATTTAACAGGTCTTTATAACTCTAAACCTATAAAACTAATTGATATAACATGTACAAAAAACTTTCTATTTTTAACATTAACAAATAAACCAAGTAAATGAACACAATTGTCTACAATACTTTTTTACAGAACTGTACCCACACAACAATTAACTCTATTATTAGTCTTGATCCTCTTTTTCCAGTGGTGACCATTGTAGTGACGTCATTGTTCTGTAAACACTTTTGTCTCATCTACACAATGAGTGTAGGGACTTGCGGGTGGAGTCTCGCTTTTTTGGACGTTGGCTCGCTTTTTAAAAGAAGAGGCATTGTAATGGGCAGAGCTAGGCTGTCCGGATGGACTATGAAGTCTCTCGACGAAAATATGTTCGTATTTTTAAGTTTGTGCCTGAAAACAGTTATGAAATAACATAAAAAAAGTAGTGTACAGAAATATCTTAAATTGATGCCTTCTCAAAATCAATTAAGAGATCGGTTATTTTGTTATTAATTTAAAGTATTGAAAATGAATGAATAAGTTATATTTAAGGGCTCGTTCTTGCCGAACCTGCCGCTAGTAACAGAAATGAAAATAAGTAAAAGTGGCGGGAGAGTTCTTTGCCTTTGCCGTGGGACAGAAAAGTTAGTATAATTAAAGTAAAGTTCTGCTAGATTTTGTGTCAATATAAATATTAAAAATCTAAGTAGGTTTCCAAAATTACTTACATTGTATCCATAGTAACCACAGGTCTTATCAACGGCGTCAACAAGCTGGAGAATCGAGTCTCATACGTTATTGTGTAAGCGCCATGGTTATTGAATACCAGCCAATCACTGGGCGTGATATTAGGCAGCTGTAGTACAACGTCTTTCATCACACGGTCGTAGGAGTCACAGCTAGGACCCCATAGAATTACTTCTTGATTGCCTGACTCGTCATCGTTTGCTCTCTGAAAAAAATACGAGTTTTAATCGATGATCAAATAATAAAGCTAGTTGCAAGCAAGACTGTCTGCGGAATTCAACAGAGCTATTGCAAAGAATTAAAATTATTCACAAGGTAAATGAAATGACATGTTGCTGAAACTGACATCAGCCTGTATAAAAAAAGGATTTTCACAAATTATGGGCAAAAAAACATGTAGATAGGTGTTTTTGTGCATTTGTCTTTTGTGTTGTGGTTGTGAACCACAAGGTTTTCTTCGGAACACAACTATTAAATTGGATAGTGCGGAAAGCATTAATAAGAAAACGCAACGCATTTGAATTTTGAGGATATATAGGGACGGAAATACGCTATATTTTAAGCATGCGCGCTACATATATACGCTCTCTACATTTTTTCACACACAATCAATTGCCATACAAAGTACAGCCCTACATCAAAGTATATTGGATTGGAAATACATCCTTGAAACGCCAAAGGATCAATTTCGCATGATAATACCTTCAATTTCCATACAAACCTTGAACTTGGTGGGTTTGTGCTCAACAAATCTCATGGTCCCGTAAATCCCGTCGTTGAGGTAAATCATATTCACTGTTTTATCGTTCCTCGTGGACTGAAACGATAGGGAAGCGAATAACATATAAATAAAAAAAGGACAAATTCCTTCAGACTTTCTTTTTATTTCCAATTCAGAGAAAACATTCTTTAAATTGGAAATAAATTAATGTCTGCTGCAAATTATGTTGGAAATTGTTAAGTAATCACAAAAAAAGCGTCATAAATATGGAACAGTATGTGTCGTATTTTTTTTTTCATGGATTTTCTTTCCATTTCCTTTTTTTTTGCATAACCTAAGTGGAGTTAAATGTAAAAGTGCTATGGTAATATCGTGGTATTGCTATAAAAGTAATACTTACTTTCCGAACACTATTTATACTACAGTAGAGGGTGAAAGCTGATTCACAAAAGTATCGTCCAGGCTCCGCAATAATCTTCACTTTGGGATCAGGAAAGATATCTTCAATCTTTCTATTTATGAATTTGGAGACCTAGAAACACATTATTTATGAGTCCAAATTGAAAAAATCTTTTTGTGTTGAATAGACCATTTATCGAGGAAGGCTTTAGGCTATAAACCACCACGCTGCGACTAATAGGAGCGAAGATACAATGGAAAATATGAAAAAAAACAGGGCAGATATAAATCATAACTTATATCTTTTACCCACGGGAACGAAGTCACAGGCAACAGCTAGTTGGATAATATTTGCAATGAAATACAAATTATATCTTCCTGATCTGATCCTGCGACTTCTGGCCCAAGTCGCTTTATCAACTAAGCTGCTGAGTACACTGACAAAGATCTTGAATTTGTTTATTGCAATATTCTCGCTCTCTCGACTGGCATGTATTGCCAGCCGTCACTAGTTCGAGTCATGTTTGATGTTTGATTTTTTCACTCCAACGTTTGTATTCAATCGCAATAAAGAGATATTACCTTGAGAGATCGTTCTGGGCTAGGCTAGGCAAGAGCTTTAGAACAATTTATGAAAGGGTACAATAGAAAGAATATACTGTGACCAAAATATCGCAACTGTCGGTGTTCATGATTGATCTCCCGGACGTCTAGAGTTTCGGAGTCTCGATTCCGATAGGACACGAAACTATATTTAGTCTTGTATAAACAAAAGAATTTAGAGGGCGTAATAAAGTTTTTAGCCTTTTAGGTATATTTGGTAGCATTAAGTTGTTGATCTTTTTTCAATGATGGTAACTTAACGGCTTTAACATGATTTTAATAGGATAGTAAAGATACTCAAGTGATGCCCTTTAATTTATGAAATATTTAAAAATTATCAGATTAATTATTTTCAAAACTAAAATTAAAAATCTGTTGAAAAACAGATTTTTAATTTGTTGCTTCGTATCTATATATTAAAAGGACAATAAAGTTTTTTGCCAACTAGAACGAGAAATAAGAGCCAAACTACAGATTCTGGAGATTTGCTCTTGAGCTTTTGAGGCAACTACACTCGCGAGCAACCAAATCGACTCAAACCATACGCGCACATAAACGTATGTATTTTTCAAAAAATACATTATTTATTTAAAAAATACATACAGCATTTGAAAGCTTAAGACCTTAGCTTTAAGTTGGTACCTGATTGTCAACATTTTATTCAGTACTTTTAAAATCAATGCTATCTGGATGAAAGTAGAGGGAAAATGGGAACTTAGAAAAACGTGCAATGGTTAGTTATTTTAAAAATAAAACGAAAACTGTTCAATAAACATAAAATAATTTATTGTATCACTGCTTGGTATTGCCCCCCCTAGCTCTAATCACAGCTTGCAGTCGATTTTTCATCGATCTGATCAATTTTTTGACGGTGTCTTGAGGAATTCCGTCCCACTCCTCTAATAACGCCGCCTTCATTTCTTCTACGGTCGAAGGGACTGGATTTCTGGCCCGAAACCTTCTCTTGAGTTCGTCCCATAAGTGCTCGATAGGATTCATATCTGGACTGAGTGCAGGCCAGTCCATCGTTGGTATATTCACTTCGTCCAGGAACTGTCGAGTGATACGCGATGTGTGACACCGGGCATTGTCATGCATTAAGAGGAAGTTTTCGCCGACAAATCCTGCGTATAGAACAACGTGGTCCTGAAGAATGTCGGTAATATACCGATCAGCTGTCAGCCCTCCTCCTCGACCTCCCCCGGGCACGAAAACGAGCGCGGTTTTTCGTCTAACGAGATACCAGCCCACATCATGCAGGAGCCGCCGACGTATGCAACCGTTTCAGCAAAACAGCACTGTGCAAATCGCTCGCCAGGACGCCTGTAGACCCGGCTTCTCCTGTCACTACCATACAGACACATTCTGCACTCGTCAGTGAATAAAACTGACTGCCACTGCTCGACGCTCCAATTGAGATGCTCACGAGCAAATTGAAGGTGCGCTTGTCGGTGGCTTGCCGTTAATTTCGGGCCCGTGGCAGGCCGTTTTGGAGTGAGATTGGCTTTCTTCAAGCGTCTTCTTACTGTCCACTCGCTGACAGCCACCCCGCGAACACGCCTCAGTTCCTGCGTCGCATCAACACCCGTCAGGTGCCGATTCCGCAACGCCTTTGTCACAAGGTCGTCGGTCGTCTCTCTCTGAAGTGCATCGGTGACGACTGGCTCTTGGTCTTCGATTAAAGGCACCAGTCTCTTGAAATCTTCTGTATACTCTTGATACAGCAGATCGGCTCACGTGAAGCTGGGCAGCGACTGTTCGCTGACCGAGTCCTTGTTGCAACAAAGCTTCAACTTGAGCAGCTTCTTCAGGCGTAGTGTCCATAGTTTCTTCAAAACAATTAGTGCAATTTGCGGAGATGTGTACAGGTCAACTTCTGATAAGCGACTGATAAGGTAAATTGGTAGTGGGGAGTTTTTATAGGGGTGGATCGTAGCACAGTCGTGGGTACCGTAGATAGTGAATTTTCCATTACACCCGTTTAAATTGCGTAAATAAAAAAGTACTGAATATTTTTTTATGATAGTGGTGTCATTGTAAAGCTATAGTTTCAAGCTTTTAACAAACGTATGGTTTTTATAAATAAAATACGTATTTTCCGAAAAATACAGATATGTATGCGTGCTTATGGGTTGAGTCGATTTAGTTGCTCGCGAGTGTATAACCGAAATTGTTTTTATAAAAAAAAATTAGTTCGATTTCTTATCAATTACTTGTGTTAATCAGAAAAAATAATAATTAAAGAATACATAGATACCTGATCAATTGCATTTGTTTTGACACCACAAAATCCTCCTCCTATATTAACCACTGTCATCGTTCTGCCGACATTTGCCTCGTGGTCGAACAGAGCCCTGGCGTACGTCAGCCCTACCAAGTATCTGTTAACCGCGGTGCATTTACTGCCGACATGGAAAGCAACTCCTATCACCTAGAAAAAGGAGGTTTTATTAGAGGTCTAGCTATAACTGAGAGACTTCTTTTTGGACACTGGTTGTCCGTCTAAAATGTCAAATATACTTAACACCAGGAGATTTGAACGACGAAAAAATTTTGAAAAGCTGGTTTAATTTTTGTGGTAACGAGAGAGAAGGCTGGCGAAAGCTGTTCATTGAAAAAATTCTACAATAATAAATTACCAGTAAATTAGTATAATAATTCTTAATTCTTATAGTAGAGTGCTACCTATGTATTTTATATAAATCTTTTTCATATTGTTTGAGTGTCATTGCAATAAGTTCCTTCGTCTTTAAATGTCGCATTGAAAGACATCTACGTATCCACATATTTATTTGCATTAGCCAAGCTTTACAGTAACTAAACAGGAACATGTCACAGGAACAAGTTTTGATTAAAACTCTCGTTCGTGACGAGTCTTCTACTATTGCGAAACGTTAGCAAAGCTAGTTCAGAAGTCACTTTAATAAAACTCTACAAGGCTTGGTGTTGGTAAAGACTTTGAATGCGAAATGTTACTTTGAATGTGAAAATAAATACTATGTTTACATATTTACAAATAGGCTTTAAAAATATTTTTTTTTTTATTAATTAAGTCGTTATTTGTAAATAGTAAGAGTGTGCAGCACGTTATGGTTACAGGAATGTTTAATTGTAGCAAACCAGCTAACCAGGGATGATCAGTTTTTTACACAAAGCTTTGATCAAATCTTGAACAATTTTAATAGAAAATGGTAACACATTATAATTTTCCAATAAGTTAGGTTGTTTCAGAACATTATACGAGGTGATGCATCTATTCCATTTTTACTTGCCGATGCTTACCTTTAATCCAAGACTCGCTGCCTCTTCTAATAAATCCACAGCTTCACTTTCGAAATCGCAACCAAATTTCTCTTCAAGATTTATTTCTTTTTCCGATCCAACTCGAATCCGCAGAAGTAACCTAAAACCAACTTTTATATTAGTTCAGTCCATAGCGTAAAACTTAAACTAAGTCCCGTATACTCTTAAGAGCAAAAGGACACTGTGAAGTAGAGATCGCCCAAGTATAGGTATCAAATCAATTGTTGGTTATACTTTGATCTAATAGAGTTCTCTGCCGAGTCGCGAAAACGGTTTCCTTTTTACACTTTCGAGTATTTAGCTGCAAATCTTAAGCAAAGCGAGAATTGGTTTGATCGTTAAGTGGTATAGCAGAGAGCTACGTCGTGCAAAGAAGAGAAGAATTAAGGTCAGTGACCTAAGCTGCAGGGTTGGAGACCTCTATTAGGATTTAACTATAAGAGGACCTAGTTACTCTTTATGTAATATTCTTGCGGTTGTGGGAGAAAGATTCTGCTCTACCCAATGTATTACGTTTTCACGCATTCATCATTCTTCGCCATGATAAAATTACTGTAAGACTTGATGGTAGACACTCTGGTTAGGCTGCTATTAATTACAGTTTTAGTTCTCTGCCCTTACCGTGAATCCGGCCAGTATTCCTTCAACTTCCTTAATTCCTCAGAGGAATCAAACGTAGTGTATTTAATTTTAGAGTCTCTTGCGTATTTCATGTGATCAGCCATTTTTGACGGTATTGTGTAGAGTATGCTCCTGAAATCGTAAAAATGGTTTAAATAAAATAAACCTTGCATTAGATAGAGCTCGATTGCGTGCAATTGTGGAGCGGTGTTGCCTATGTCCAACATTGGAAGAATATGGACTGATAATGATGATGAAATCTTGTTTTATCTAGTCAGTAGGTTTGGTAGTCTTCTTTTAGATAAATTTATTTCAAAGTACTTATTTAATGGCTGAACGAATATAAACCAACACTTACTCTGGAGAAATGTTGTGATATCGTAATTTGTAGACTTCGAAGGGTGACGAACAACTAAAATTCAAGCTGCATGCCATACCCAACTTCAACATCATTTCTGTATCATTTGCTTGCATTGCTGAAAATACATACATGGTGAATTTATATCGTTATTTACATTAACTAACCTGTCAAGGTCACACTGTATAAGAAATTTTCAAAGGACTTTAAGAAGTCTCTTATTTTTTTTATTTGTTAATTCAGAACTACGGACCAAATGACCTATTGTTGATTCTTTTTTCACTGAACATTAAACAGTTGTCATTTGGTCCCATAAAAATTTAGAGTTTGTCCCAGTTCTTTTATTTGAAGTCGGTTTTATGTTTTTGTTGCTACAATATCAAGTACAAAAGCATAGTAACTATCCACAATACATACCATAAAATACCTGTATCCGAGGCATAGAATTCCTAAAATATTGTATTCTGTAGTAAGCTTCGTCTATATCAAATATGTAGAAGGGTTGCTTTTGACAGCCGTGCTCTATCATGGAGCTCCCCACGTCTTGAGGTTTGCAATCGTCAAGTACATATGCCGGGAGTGTGATGCCGCCATTTTGGGCCATGTCATTACTAATCTGAAATTAAAGAAAAAAATAAGGTTTACAGTAAGTATAATTTTGGGTATATGTGATGCTCTTACTGTGGGAAAAAGGTAAATGTTAGGGTTAAAACGGAAGCCCACTGCTGGGGTTCCGCTGTCAGTCCATCCGTGTATCAGTATGTCATGAACCGTAATACCTAGCTGTCCAGTTATTACGGTTGTAACGAAAATGAAACATTGCCGTAGATGCAAAAAAGGTTGTGAAAGGGCCACGCCCTTATCCACTTATATCATTTTATAGGTATCGATTCAAAAAACATGTTTAATATAATCTTCATTATCTTTTAGACATATTGTTAAAACACTAAATTAAATCTCAAGAAAATGATTATTTACTTAACCCACAATAAAACAAAACATAATAAATAGCAGTGCAACTTATATTGCTGTATAAATACCAAACATTTGTTTCGAAAAAGTAGATCTCCAGACTTTGATGTAAATTGTTTCAATATTACTATTAAAATCAAGTAGGTTTATAGTATATGCAAATATTTAATATTAAAACTAGCTGTTGTGTGCGATTTTGACGGTGTTATGAAAAGAAATATTTTTTTAATTTGGATTAATAATTTAGGAATGCAAGCAATTTCTCCCCGTTTTTGTGACTTATTCTATTACTGCTCTACTCGTATTAATCTTAGGATTATAGAAGATATATAATTTATCATATACCCTTAATCAGGTAATTGGACTATATGACGCTAAAATATTGTTTCAAATCGATAAATAGTTTCTCAGTCAAGTGTGTATAAACAAGCAAACTCTTCAACTTTAACATTTTAGTATACATTACATACATTAAACTTGTTACCCAAAGTAGAGTGATTTAAATATATATATGATAACAAATTACAAAGTATTTAAATGAAAAGACACAAACAGGCAATTATAAAGTTAGTAAATAATGGATTATTTATAAATACACTTGTTTTAAAAGAAACCTGTCGTCACAATAATATTGTACCTACATAATTTCAATAATAATTATACCTATATGCGACTGACGTATAAATTTGTTTTGTTATGCAAATCTTTCTAATAAACCAACATGTAGAATATAAAGTAAGCAAGTGCGAGCCGAACTTGTGACGCAGAGAGATATATATTTACAAATTGTTAAAAAACAGAAGTTAAGAAGGAAATTTCAAAAAATAATTTGGACTACAAATCGGTATGTACTGAAAAATAAAGATTGAGGCAATACAAAGAACAAGCGGTCGTTGGTTATTCGAATTGTTTTTCTTTTGCATATTTGTACGGAACTCTTTGTGCCGAGCATTCGACTCGCACTTGACGAGTTTTTGTGTCGTTATAGCAGCCACAGAAAAACACATCTAAGAAAGTATCAAATGTCTTGCTAACACGGTTCATGACATGCAGCCGCCTTGAGAAAAGTGTTACGTTTCTACCTTTTAGCTACGGAACCCAAATAAATTTGAACTAAATTTTGACGACCTCCGTGGTCGAGTGGCATAAGCACCGGTTTCAAGGTGTCGCTAGCTCTGAGGTCCCGGGTTCGATCCCCGGTCGGGTCAATGTAAAAATTCACATTTCTACATTGTCTCGGGTCTGGGTGTTTGTGGTACCTTCGTTGTATCTGAATTCCATAACACAAGTGCTTCAGCAACTTACTTTGGGTTCAGAACAATGTATGTGATGTTGTCCGCATTTAAAAAAAAAAAAAAAATGTATGTATCTTATTCAAGCATTTCATGCATAAATGCCAGGTAAATTCAATACAAATAATACAAAAATACAAACAGTTAAGTACTTGTCAACGGCTTCGAATAAATACAGTTACGGAAAACAGTTTATAAAATAAGATTTTATTAAATTTGATAACAAAGAGGCTTGACATCTAATATGAGAAAACACCATTCTGAACACCATTTCCAATAAGTTAATGAAAAAAAATCACTGGCAAAATTCAAAATCGGTATGTGCTGACCAACTTTTATTTCTAGCGTAGCCTAGTTACTGTACAAGATTACCACTGAAAGAATACTTTATGATTTCACAAAAAACATACATTTAAAAAAAGGCAACAAAATTAAATTCTTCAGGAAGCAATATTGAGGAAATAAGTTTTTTTTTTAATTATTTAAAGGACTGATTCATGTTCAGTTAATTCTACATTTCTGACAGTAAAAACAAAATGCTTTTTTTAATATTATATTATTTGTCTGATTTTGTTTTTAACGTATTATTCGCGAAACTCTAGAAAAACCGATATACGGTACGGTGAAGACACTTGTTTTATTTTGCAGGCTTTGTACAAAAAAAGGTACCACATTAACATAATTTAATAACAAGCAAAAAAATACAAAAATGAAATAACTTATATTATAATAGTTCAATTTCCATATAAAGTTTAACTTACAGGGCTCATTTTGAAGCAATCGGAAGTCACTTAATCTCGTAAGTCGCTCACACAATACGTTACCACAGCAAGGAGCGCGTCGATATATTAGTTGAATAACATTGTACACCGATCGTCTATATTAAACATACGTATACATATGTGCCTATGGATTTACATATTATTAAGACCGCTTATAGTTGTCAAACAGTTCAGCATATCAAACAATCAGTGAAAAGTGTCCTTAATAAATTATTTGGTACTTGTGCTCATTTATTGCACTAAATTTTGGAATTTATTTTTGTTTAATAACGGTATTTTTTGGGTTAGTATACTAGTTTTGGACTCAACCGGAGTCCTTAGTCAGGGGCTGATGCGGCGACGGGGTCGCGAGTCGAAATATGCAGAAAAAACTCTCAGACTTTTTGGCCTATTACAAAAAACTTAATAAGAGAAATAAACATGCAGTTCTTACTAAAGATATTTTCTAAAATCCATAAAATCTGACTAAGAAAGTACTTTTCAAGCTACTTTGAAACCCGTCGAATATTCCCTTAAAGTAATACTTCATTTTGGAAACTCAGCGTGAAATAAGGTGAACATTATCCTAAGGAAATTCATACAACTTTGTCTTCTTATGAAGTTTAGTCATTCACGACTTAGATTCGAATACCGCATAGACCGTCAAAGTTTTATCATATCGCGTTTGATTTTTGGCGTTGAAACGTTCCACAGTTTTTTTTGCATTGACTTCCAAGTTTTGAGTTGTGGTTAACTTTGAGCGTATTAGCGGCTTTCTTTCGAAGTGAATATGCCTTTTTCTGCTTTTCTGTGAGACAGACCCAAACGTTTGAACTAAATACTAATTGTATTCTGTTCAGAGATATAGTATGAATGTATATATAGGGTACATATTTATTAATAACAGTAGGAATTTGGTCACGCATGTACTCGTATATGAATTAGAGATGCGCTGGGGGACATTTTTGCCGAGTAACGAGTACCGAGAGATGGTTTTTTATTGCTTGTTTGGTCAAATGTTCGTTTCGTCTGAAGACCAACATTATTTTTGGTTGTGGGCCCTCTCAATTAGAGAATAGTAGAATAATTGAGACAGCAGTGGAAGTGTGAAAATATAGGCAAATACACATTTAAATGCTGGTAGGCCTTGCCAGTCGCTAAAGGTAGTTTTTCCGAGCCGAACATTTGTTTAAATATTAAAACTGTGTTTGTTGGTAACCTCAATGTTTCATTAGGTTACAGTGTCACAAAATAATGTTTGTTAAAAGTTTTAAATGTTTCATCAAATTAAAGATGAAGTTGGGAAAACCATTTACCCAAAGCGAGAGCAACAGAAACTCCATTATTGACAATCATTCTACAGCCAAAAAGTCAGTTATTAACACTTAAATTATTTAATATTTTAGACAAAGACAAAGATGTTTACACTATACAGAGACTGTTACATGTTAGTACAAAGTTTAGCATATTTTATCATTCTTAATTACAAATATTTACTTACTACTCAAACTACAAATAAATCCAATTAATTACATCACATTCTATTAATTACAAAAATTAAAAGTTATGTCTTAAATTCAAATTAAAATTAATATTAACATATTAACTAATCCGACACCTCACATAAATTAACTTGATTGGATTAACTAAGTAAATAAAATGGTTGTGTTCAAATACATTTGCGTATTACGTTGAAATATTAATCATACTTTATCGACACATAAACATGCCTGTTACGTAAGTATTAAATAATTACATATTACATTTCAAATAATTATTCACAAGACAAAATATGTAACACTTACTTTTGGACATATATAGGATTTCGGTATGTTGAGGTTTTGGCGTTAAAACAAAAACGTCCGCAGCACTGTACCTAATTGCACTTTGCTTTAAAAATAGGGATGATGACATTTTTTTTTTGTGTCCGTCTTGTAGTTTTTTGTATAATAATGGATACGTATTTTTTAATTAGTGCCGCAAACATAAATTGACCAAATTACAGTGAATGAAACTTACGCGTGACGTCACGGTTGAGCATAAATTTTACTCTATCGTTACGTCACAAGCCCCATCTCCTAAACTTTAAAGCAGTTAATCTTTGTTAATTCTAGTTTTTCTGAAAAAGGAAAAAATACGTGTCTCCTACTTTTCAACTATCTAACTGAGGGACTATTGAGATTTTTTCTTTTTATACCCAGCCATCATCCCTATTGTGTCTACGTACAAACAAAATGATACAAAAAAAGTCGCGCCTATCAAGTTGAACCTACCACCCGATAATTAACAGGTAGCAGAACCTAGGAGAAGGTACCGAAATGGAGTTCGATTTTTCTCGAGTTCTTAGATTACGGAGCGGTAAAAATGTTTTTTCAGTAACGACCCATATTAAACAGTAAAAAAAAATACAGAAAGAAATATATATTTTCAAACACCTCTTAATTAAGTAGGTATTTTAGTTGTGGTTTCTGTGTATTCTATATATAATGTCTTCGATTCGAAAATCATTTCATATGACGGATGACCTCCTGCTATTAAAATATTGGTACATAATTTTTCCCCACACTCACAGAATGGTTGATTCTCGAGTTGTACTACGCTAAAGCTTCCTCCATGATATTTCAACGTGAAATTAATAATAATGCAGATTGCCGTCCCTGGAGTCCAAGTTTGTAATTGAGATTCCAGTATAGTTGTCATTAGAACAGGGAAACTCAAAGTTATGTACGTTACACTAAGTAATTTAATTGTATAATATAATCATTTTATCAATGGGGCTGCAAATGTTTGTTTAGCAGAGTCCGTTTCGGTATTTAAAAAGACCAAATACACTGTTCTTAGCTAAGTCATCTTAGAAATAAGGGAATACGTAGCAACAATAATACTATTTTAATGCTGTGGGAGCTCCGTACCCAAAGAGAAAACCCAGAAATCTACTGCTGAGGCACCGCTGTCTGTCCGTCCATCTGTCGATGGGTTGTATGTATCTCATGTTAACCGTGATAGGTAGAAGATCGGAGAGAAGTTGACAGTAGAGCAGAGTATTCGAATAACGATTATTCTACTCTCACCCTTAAGCAAAATATTTTCCTGTTAAAATCTTAATTACCATGTTGTCCGTTCATTACATACTATTCGAGTCAAAGTAAAGTGCAGCGTCTGGCGATGACGTGACCTCAAGCCACAACCACGAACAAGAAAAAATACTTGGCTTAAACATTTTGTTTAATGTTGTAAAATTAGTTTAAGTTGTTTTACGATATTAGCATTAAGTCGGTCGTACAATTTTATTTTGTAGCCCTCTACTGGGCAAGACCAAGACGCAAGTTGTAGTACAAGCAATCATACTTTTAAAACAATAAAAGTAAATATTAAAAAAAAAACATTCATTCTTTCAAGACATCTATTCAACTGTTAAGGGTTAGTTTGAGTACCACTGTCGAGTTGATGCAAAGAAAATTGCTACTGCATACTAACATTGTTATTTAATTATTTCCAATTTACTATAATCGTTTTAATTCTGCTTTCCCCGGTAAAACTGGAAAACTGATACAGCATAGCTCAGGAAGACTCATCGTTCTAATGAAATTTAAATTCACATCCAAAGATAAAATAATCCACTTTTTTATTGCATTCTTCTATTGCAGATTCTGTGTTATCACAAGGATAACAAAACAACATCGTTTTTTCCTCCTGTTACCCCATTTTCCTTATCTCTTCTGCATACGCACCCGTGAAGGGGTTATCGCATAAACATAACCGTGTTTCTTATTCTCCGTGCAAAAGTACAAGAATTTTTGACATGGAGTAGAGAATAAATGGAGTAGATATGTCGTATTTTTTTATTACAACACCTTTACTTGTTTCAGTTTTGTACATGAAAAGTGAGTCAAAAGTTTCGTGGGGGCGGGGTAGTCTTCATCTTGGGTGCTTTGTGACAGGCCAAGTTAAACTTATACCGATTTACTGAACTCAACAACCGTTGCAACGACTTTTTTTTAATGCTTGGCAGTAAATAGTAATTTAACAGATAGAGAGACATTTCTCTCTTTTAATGACAAGCTTTTCAAACACCAACCAGTTACACAGGAAGTATTATAGTGCTCAAACATGTGCGTTAACACAGCTACAATCTGTTTTCCGTTCCCATATTCGTACAGCCCCTTGGGACGGCAATCTGACAAGATTATTACGCGCTTGTCGAAACCCGGTGGCTATGTTTATATCTAAAACGCACCCATCATTCAAGTAAGTGGTTAACCATTTATTTATTCAAGTAAATCTTGTAGATTTCTCTTCACAATCATCGGCATAATATCTTTTCATGACTTCTTGGTCGCCCATAACGGGGCAAACGATGCATGAATGTAGGTAATAAGCGACAGGGAGTGAGACTATTACGCCATCTCGCTCGATATTAAAAGTGCATTATACCTGTACTTAGGAGGTGCTCCCTGCATTGTAGAAGTGAAATTACAGGGAACCAATGCTTTTTGTATTAGGTAAGTGTAAAAATATTCTCCAAGCACTACTCGGTGTAGAAACTGTGTTTTACTAAGTTATAAACTAGGTAAATACCCCTAGTAACTTTTTCAATTGATAAAGGTCGATTCAGTTTTCGCCCCTGACGGGGATATAAAAACTAGATGTTAAAAAATCACATTTAATAGATAAAAGCCTTTTAAGTAAGCGTCTTTGACATAATTTGTTAGTTCAGAATGAAAGCAAATATGATTTTCGTTGATTTATAGTAACTATTTATCTAATTTATGTGACTTGATTTTTAGGTTCAAGGAAACTTTTTTTTGCAAATTTTATTATAAAAACTTACATATGAACAACGAACATAATTCCATAAAATAATCCCTAATAATATACTGTATTGCGACCATCTTACATGACAATGGAAATTAAAAACTGTTTAATCAGCTAAGACTAGGTGTGAGTACTCAGTCCGACCATGGTATGGCAGGAGCGGCGGCAGTGTGCTCGGCAGGGGCGCCAGCAGATCCGGAGACACAATGAAATCACCCGAATTGAAGATCTCTCGGTCTTTTATCTGGGCCCTGCAAATAAACAAAGCCTTAATTAATGAGAACTGGGATTAAAATTTAATTATATAAAGTAGTAGACGAAATAAAGATTATGTTACGCAGTTAATAACTTGAACAGCGGAGTTGATTTTTTGGCTGTCATTTGTTTTATTTCTATTATTATTTGAAAGTCTTTAAGCAGCGGTGTTTGAGAGGGCTTTGCAATTACTTTTCTTTTGAAGGATGATTTATAGACAGAATTTAATTAATGACAATATTCTTCAATGCTAATATTCTCATCATTTCTAATTGAATATCAGAAAATGATATTACGAACGCAAAATTAAAAGAGATCCTCTCATCTGGTTAATACCAGTTCATTTTGATTAATTAATATTTTTAACTGTTTCTTAACAGTTACAAGGTTAAAATCTTTTTTAACCACGCCATCAAACAAAAGTTTGGCGACTTTCATGTGGAAGATTTTATATGGTAATAAAAATAAAATTAATAAACACAAATATCTAAAAAAACCTTACCAAATCTTTTTCGATATAATAGGCCTTATCAGGGGTATTTCATACCCTGCGAACCTTCCGGAGAATACCAAGGTATAGGATCCCTGCATATCGAAAACCAGCCAGTCTTGATCCGTGCAACGAGGGAGTTTCACTTCCAAGTAATCCTTTGAATCTGGTGAAGGACCATAGAGTACTGTATCTTCAAGGTTTTCTTTACAACGTCCTTTGTCCTATCAAAATAGTTGCTATGTAAGTTTGTTATATTTTGTCTTCGAAAGATAAAGAATACTCTTAATTGTGTTTAGTTAATGACGTAAGGCTTTGTTCGGTAATAAGTATGTATACTTTTTACAAATATAGTTTATCCTAATGTGATTAAACTGAACTTGGTAAGATAGATCAAATTCGATAGGAAAAAGCTTTTCTGGATACAGCAAAACTAACTAGATTTGATCAACAAAATACTTAATGTAACAATCCCGTAAATACTCACATTAAATTTGTAAACATTCTGCCAAGTCTCGAAATACCTCAACGTGCCGTTGATACCATCACTTATGTAGACCATGTTTAGCGGTTTATCATTTCGCATTACCTGAAACAGAAACATCACTGGTAGGTATTTATAATTGAATTATTACCGACTATCTGTGTATGTAACATGAAAATATTCAATTAAAAAAAAAATGATTTCTTTTCACAAGAAGCTTATGCACTCAATATTTTTCATTACGAATGTTCAGTACACGTTACAAAACGAATGGTCCTTCTACATCATATTGGGTCTGAGTAGCGCTGAAAGTAACTAGCCATCATTAAATTTTGGAAGGAATTCTAGATAACATGTTTTTTACCGTTTTAACTTTGTTGATGTTGCAATACAGAGTGAAGGCTGCCTCGCACAGGTAGCGGCCGGGTTCAGCAATCACTTGCACGGAGGGATCCGGAAACAGATGAGCCAGGGTATCCGTTATCAATTGTGACACCTACACAACGAAAAACAGCTATGTTATTATTTAGACAATGTTCCACTACTTTCACTCAACGATATCATACATACTACTATAGATTATATAACACCCGGGTTAGCATGGCTGGTGCGTTTTAAGTCATTGTGTTCAACGATTCCTCAATTGGACTAAATATCACTATACTTGCATTAATGGCAAATGAGTGATGGGATTAAAGTGTATGTAGGTATGCAAATTGAAATAGGAAGTTAAATAAGTCATACAGTTCCACATCTAGTTATAGTTCCAATTAAAAGAATAATGTGTGCCATTTAGTATCCAAAAATAAAATGATCCTGACATAAATGTGTGCCAAAAACTGGACACGAATCTAAAGATAGTTAGCAATCAAATGAGTCACACGATATATTTATTATCAGTAGTTTCAAATTTAGAAATAATTTCAATGTCACTTGTTTCAAATTTGGTGTCGATCCAAATTAGTCTTGATTTTTTTTTCGAATGTGAACAATGCACTTATTATTTCTACAACATAATTAGTTTACGTTCGATAATTCTGACAATGCGGTTTCTGTACTAATTGGTTTTGTAGATTGACATGTCTGCCGCAGTGAATGCAATCAGCTACTAGGATATGTGGTTAATCGATAAACTTAAATCACCAAAAAAATAACAAACATATTCTCTCCTATTTTAATCAGTGTAAAGTAAGCACTTAAAATTTCCGCAAAACCCAAAATGAAACTAGTCAATAATTGATGATTTTCCACCCAGAAAAAAAGTTACTAGCATCCGACATGTATTATAAATAAATCATAATTAAAAAAAATAAAATAAAAAAAGCAAAATTATCCACGGAAAGGAGAGCTTTTAAAATAGACTAAAATTACTTTAAGGAGTTACCCTGATGATATTCTGTGGTATGAAATAAAGACTATTCTATTCTATCCTATTCCAGAAGTAATAAATGGAGTACATATTATTGTTTAATTTAAATAACCTGATCGAATTTCGTAGATTCCTCGCGGTAGAACCCGCCCCCGATATCCAATATTTTCATCTGGCGTCCTGCCCTCGCTTCGTGGTCGAACAGGGCTCTGGCATGTCGGATACCCACAGCATAACTCTCTATGGACGAACAACCGCTACCCACATGAAACGCCACACCTATCACCTGTGATATACGAAATTAAGCTACGTACGAGAAAAGTTCAAGTTATATTATTTTATTTTTTAGGATAGACGTCAACAATTTTACATGACTTTTTTTTTAGCTAACTGGAGTCGACATTTCTTCGCTGGCAACCCTAAGAAGAAACGTCGAAACAAACTCAAGGGTCATCGATTAATATAGTTTAGAATTGAATTATAATATATGTAAATTATTTTTGTAAAAAAACCGTTTGTAAACAATTCGTTTAAGTAAGAGCTTGGAAAACGCTAATTATGTTATTCACACACCTCTGTAGTTTGTGTATCTGATTTGCTATAAACTTGTGGTTATGAGTGTACCACTTTATGACAGTACACAATTTTGTTGCTTGATTCTGATACTTCAAGCTTGGGGATCGTGGGAATAGCCTCCAACAAACAGGGAAAAGCTTGATTTAAACTTTACACAGAAATCAGAGAAAGTAGTACAAATAGCCAATAAAAAAACAGATTTACAAAAATTATTGGTCACCTATTTTTTTCTTCTTAACCTCAGTTTTTTCCTTTTTTTATTTGAGGTCATAGTGGCAACAGGAATAATCAACTGTCTAGCTATTACGTGTTGTATGTGCCGTTTTAACCTTGTAGATTCGGCACCTCAAAAATGCAAACCTAACAAATACTCCCTTAACCACACCTGCTTCCAACGAAATCAATACGAATGATCCGTATGTAAGAGTTGAATGAGCTATTGCTCATAACCACTTAACCACTTTACTCCCTTCATGAAACTTTACATACAGTCAGGCCGAGGCTGGCGGCAGTTTCCAAAAGATCCACAGCCTCCGTCTCGAACAGGCATCCGAACTTCTCGCCCAACTTGTAAACACTGTCGCTTTCCACCTTAATGCGTATTAATAATCTGGAAAATTGTTAAAACTATATTTAAAATATTCATTTGTCTAGAACAAATGAATATTTTAAATATGAAGGAACCTAGGGATTTATTATTTCGAATGACAAGAAATGAAAACACGTATTCTGTAAGTAGGATTTATTTTTAAACGCTGACGGTCATTTTCTCTCTGACTACCCTGAGAAGAAATGTCAAGACAAGTTCAGACAAATTCATCTCTTTTAAACTTCAGACAAATAAGAAAAATCTGCTTACTTCTCCACATTTAATTAAACATCGTTTCAGACAGAATAGTCATTGCAATAAAAACTCCTCGTACATAAATGTTGACAAAACCGTATTTAGGAGTGTGGAATTAATTTTGACACATTGTATATGAAGATTGAATTACAGTTAAAAACGCATCCTAGTCTTTACCATAAATCATATCAAGTGGAAATATGTAACACAAGATCCTATTTTAAATATACATAATGTATAAAACCTGTTTGTTTATATATCACAAGTAGTTCCACTTACTTAGCGTCCGGCCAGTATTGTTTTATCTTATACAGTTCGCAGGCTGTGTTAAATGTGGTGTGCTTCACTCCGGATATTCTCGCATAAATCATTTGTTCTGGAGTTTTATTTGGAACTGCATATATAATGCTCCTGTATTAAAACAATAGAAACACATATAATTTTTATAAAATAGGATATATTTATACATAGGTATCGTTCCGTAACTAAATACGCTAATCACCTGAGCTTATGAATCCAAATAGTTTTCCGTGTTAAAGGTTTTAGGTTATTTTGTATCACGATACCAGGAAACAAACAAAAAACTTTTGCACTAATATTATTTGAATATGAATACGTAATACGATTTTATTATGAAAATAGTTTTCGAAACAGTGTACAAAATAACATAGATATATTATATAGGCTGTTACAAAAGTACTAGCCACTATAACAGTTCAATATCCACCTCTTCCATTTTGAAAACCAGGTTATATAGATTCGAAATACCTCGACCTGGGCAAAGTACAGGAACAGTAATTAACATCACTGAGAGATTTTTCAAGCACCCCAACTCGGGTCAAATGAAGGCAAACGAGAGTACCATTCAATATTTAAAAACGCTAACAGCATGATCGAGAGCTCGTGAAATCGTGACTTTGACCTTTTACAATTATATATTTTTCCCGTTCAAGATGAAATTCTCGGAAAATGTATTTGAAAGACAAAAGTTTTTGAATTAGATATTTTTTTATAAGTTACAGTTAATTTACTTGAATGAACTTTTGTTAACGCGTAAAATGAAATGCGCTTAGATACCAACGTGATTGCTTTATAATTGGTAAATCTAAATATAAGCAATATTTAGATATTTGGGTTGTCTGTGAATTGAGAGCTGTTGAATCTTTTTAAGTTTAACAAGTATTGTCAGTCTGGTACTATAAATATACAGATTTTACCCTTTCCACTATTATCTTACATAATAAAAAGACTTTATTTTTTTTATAATAACTATCGTGAGACTGATTCATTATTAAATGATGTAACGGTTTACTCACGCGTATTTATCGGGGTAGCCCGACTAGTTTCGGACCCAACCGGAGTCCTTAATCATGAGCAGACGCGGCGGGATCGCGAGTCGTCAGTTCGACTAATACGCGATAAATACGCGTGATTAAACCGTTACATCATTTAATAACCATAAAGGACTTGTTAACTAACGTGGGATCAACTCCGAACTTAAGTATCCTGTTGATTTCACCAGGTGAGGCGCAGTCGAACCCCACTCCCAAAGCAATCGCCAGTTTCAGCATCATCTCCGAATGGTTGGCTTTCATAGCTGCAATAAAAAAAACATTTACTTCAGTAAGAATGACGCCCGTAATACAGTCAACAATTGAATGTTTTTACTGATTGCTGTCACTCTTGACAAAAGGTGACAATATCTATTTAACATGAATAGTAGATACAAAGAATCTACTATCATAAATGTTTTAAAGTCTTTTGCTTCAAAGATGGCTGGAAAACAGGTTTATTTGTTTTTTTGATGTCCCACTGTTGTTAGAAGATTTTCCACTCCATTTAACCCTAACTTTTTGTCTTACATTCTATGTTTTTTTCGATTTAAATCTCGTCTCTTGCAAATGCTACACACTACAGTTCCTTATAAAGAGTTTATATAATCAACATTTTGATTCTGAAAATAACAAATCGTATTTCCATAACTGACGAATAACCGTCCAGTTTGTGGCATAGATTAATTATGATATGTTCACTACTAACAGGTTTAGTTACGTTATTAGTTCGACAGCCTGAAACTGCAACAAGCAGCTTTGTAATACACTGAACTGACCGTTGTTCGTAAATAATTGTTGTTTGTATTCGCTTGTTCAGATTGCTAGTTCAAGCGAAATTCTCGTGGCGCTAATAAATCTGTAGCATGTTTATTAGCTGTCGAACTTCATACATTGGATTTTTTTATTGGAAAGTTTATTTATGAGAGTTATAATAAGAAAGTTAATTGGCTTTGTTGTGAATTGAAGTACTAAAGCATAGGCATCTGTTGGGTTAAAGTCGGCTTTCAAGCCTAATCAACTGATTAAAATGTTTCAAGAACACCTACATTTTCACCGCGCTTTTTACCAGATCACACGAAAAACAGCTCTTCTAGAATTGATAAAAAAAAAATAATCTACATAGATCTATATTTTAATGTATTATGCATTTTGTTCCTAATAAAAAGTTTTTTTAGGAACTTACTTACCAAAAAATACTTGCACTCTCGGCATTCGTTGTTTAAACCTCTGTATATGTCGATACGCTTCGTCCATATCAAATATGTAAAAGGGTTCTCTCTGTTGCTTGCTCTCTATCAAGGCTTTAGCGACATCTGCTTCTGAACATTCGTCGAGAACAAATGCCGGTGACACCGCAAACTCCCGAAACCTCTGCTTATCTTGAAACATCCTGTTTTACATAAAAAAAACTAGAACTAAACTTAAAACAAATCAAATATTTAAAAATTCAAACACTCTTGGATTTGAAATTCGCCATCACAATATCAATATATTTTACTAGTCATGCCACAAGTCACATTTGAAATCTATTGTGAAAGAGACCGACCGGGCTTCAAAATGGTGATTTGTGTCAATCATAGTTTAAAACTCTCTCGACTCTTGACTCCCGTTTTAAAACACAAAAACGTCATCTTTTCCTCCAAATGAATATAGCAAATTTATCAATCTAATTATATTTCAATAAAAGCATTTCACGAAACGCAATTCCAAAATATAATTTAATTGTATTAAAATTTTATCTCGCCCTTCCGTCCTTCAATTTCTATTACGTTTATTTCGAGAACGATCTAAATAGGTAAATGAAATGAGAAAATGAAAGTTCAGGAAGAAAAATACGAAAGAATGTTTATCAAGATCGTTCAATTGCAATATTCCCAAAACTGATGCAAATTCTGGAGGAAAATGTAAGGCAAATACAATAAAATACGAGAGAGAGGATCTTATTAACATAACATAGATTTTTTCTTTTCTTTTATCATTTGTTTTGTATTCTGGATAATCAAGAGATTTTGGAAATTCGTTTGCATTAAAGTCATAATAATAATTCATAACGTGTCGTTATTATTTTGAAACCCGGTTCAAAAATGATATTATTTTATTAAGTCTAATGCGAACAGTATAGGCATAACAAATACTTACTCAGATGATTAGGTAATTCAAGTACAAATCAACGAATCACACCACTTTATTTTAAAATTACAACATTTAGAATAAAATTATTGAAATTTAATAAAGTAATTAAAATATAGAACACACGTCCAATTAACAGAGTCTGTTTCTACTTTGAAACAATTAACTTAATATAACACACTCTTATTTGTACAGTTTGTATGATAACTGGTTATTAACCTGACATTATTTAGATTTACTTCAGACATACCGTATGACGACCTCCGTGGTCGAGTGGCGTACGCACCGGTCTCAAGGTGTCGCTAGCTCTGAGGTCCCGGGTTCGATCCCCGGCCGGGTCAATGTAAAAATTGACATTTCTGCATTGTCTCGGGTCTGGGTGTTTGTGGTGCCTTCGTTGTATCTGAATTCCATAACACAAGTGCTTTAGCAACTTACTTTGGGTTCAGAGCAATGTATGTGATGTTGTCCGCATTTATTTATTTTATTTTAAACATTACCGGACGATTTTATTGATTGTTTATAATATTGCCTGTTATTATGAAGTACCTTTCGTGAAGATCCAATTTGACTTGCGACCCAATCGACGTTTCAGCTCATGATTAGATCTCCGGTTTAAGTCCTAAACTAGTCGGGCAATCCCGATAAATACGCGTGAGTAAACCGTTTTCGTTTCTTTGTTTTTTCGCTCCTTCAATAGCTTATTTGTAATGTTTTATTTTCTAATTTAAGTCTGAGTTTTGAAATAGTCCTTAATATTTTAATGTCCCACACTATAAAACATAATTGATTCATTATTATATTATATACTAAGTCTTGCCGCCCGAAGGCCTTTGATGTGACTAAAACACTTGAAAATGCTCAGAGGAAGATTAATGATACCAACTTTATTTAAAAAAAAAATTTTTATTCGGTATACATGAAACATTTGTGCTGAAACTCTGTAGTGTAAAACTATACTAAAATCCTAAAAGGCTGGAGTTTATTTGCTTTTAAATATTTCACGCTCAGTTAACTAAGCGTTGGCTTTTAAGCTAGACTAGGCGCAAACTTGCTAATGAAAAAGTTTCTACAATAACTACGTACATGGTTCTAATAATAGCAGACTTAAAATCTCCTTTACGGCTAAGGTTTAAGGTTCATTCTTGCGTTTATCTCTTGAGTTAGTGGAAAGGTCTACTGTATCAATGTTGATAGACCTCGAGGGCATACTTCGCGAGCTAACAAAGTGTTTAGAGTGAATTCAATTAGACAGGTTTAAATAAACAGATGCTCTAGTTTTTAATAGCCTCGCTTTTCATTTGTTTTCGCTAGTATCTGTCGCTCTGTTTGAATAAGACTCCGCTGGCAGTTAATTGCTTTTGGGACGTGTAGGAGGCATTGCAATTTAATATTGGTGGTAATTGCAAACATACTGTAGGTTAGTAAGCAAATATTTGTTATTTAATTAATGTATAAAAAGTATTCGTTATGAAATGTATTTTTGTCATTGGTTTATTAAAGGGTCCCCTAAACCCGATCAATTCAGTTTCTTACGACACATTCTTTGATGCGCGTATATGTGCGATCAATGACCAAAAACATCAAAGTACACCTCCGTGTCGCTAGCTTTGAGTTCAATGTAAAAATTCACATTTCTACATTGTCTCGGGTCTGGGTGTTTGTGGTAAGATCGTTGTATCTGAATTCCATAACACAAGTGCTGTCGCAACTTACCTTGGGTTCAGAAAAAATTATGTGATATTGTTATTTTACATTTATATAAATTATATTTATTTTAAGGCTGCCATTATGCCTTATGCTGTCTTTATTTTTATCTCTTGAAGGTATAATTTTCACTGAAATTTTCTTTTTCTTAGCCGTTTTCAACTTATCTGGCGTAGGCCTCTAGATTCCATCATCAATCTCTGTCTTGTGCTATCTCTTTTTAATTAGTTCCTGCAGTATTCTGAATGTCATCATTTCATCACATCTGTGTCCTTCCTCTGGGTATATTTTTATCGTAGAGTGTAACGAGAGTAACGTACTGTTCCAGTATCAAGCTCAGTGAAAAAGGAAATAATGATGATCAAAGTTTAAATATAAAGCGATATTTACGATAACTACATCGGAATTAAGATAAACTTTCATGACCTAGCCAAAGGACTTTAAACTTTAATCCGTTAACATGAGAGTAAATATTCATTAAAATGACGTATGTTATGAGTATGCGGCAGGCGCCAACGACGATTCCGCATTCTATTTGCAGTTGTAGACGTCTATCAAATATTTCCACGTATTAAACTAAAATATCCTACACAAACTCATTTCAGACATGTGCACTAATGTGACTTATTTATAACTGTTTAATCAGATTGACGACAAGCTAGACAAGAAACTGTGATAATTACAAGCAATATTTAAGATCTAAGACTTATATTTTGAACATGTATTTGCTCGTGGCTTCACTTGCGTTTTTTTGTGAAGTATTACTATAGTACGATATTAGAACACAAATATGATGTACTGGGTTATAAGTATAGAAGAATACTGTGATTTCTAAAGACAACTTTTTTGTATGGAATTCAATAAAAAAGAAATGCTATCGCCAATAATTAAAAATGTAATTTCCTTTATTTTTATACTCCTATTGTTGTTTGACACGGACACAATTCAAAAATGCTAAATATAGTTTATAACATTCGGTGTCAAATAAAATATTAAGTGCGTATTCGGCGCTAACTGTAAATTTTCTACGTCACCGAATTGAAAACACTCATGTATGAAACTAGTTCATTAAAACTGTCAACGACACTTCTGCAAACACATTCTATACATACGCGAACTTGTTTCCATAAACTAGATTAAAATCAAACAAAATTGATCAATTACAGTTTAGCCCAAGGCTATCGTATCCCGTTAAGTTTGGTCCACACAATAATATGTCTAGGAGCGGTCCAATGGGATGTATGAATAATTACATCTCGGAACATGAGTGAGTACTAAAAAATATCGATATCTAGTGATTTAGGAAAACCCTTTTTTTTTAAGTCGGGGGAATCCTCATTGACACCCGTTCCCTCGGGGGTGGGAACGCTTAGTGTCAAACTCTTCCTGACTTAACCTTAAGCGCCGTGCTACGTCATCCGCGGTTATGTGTCAGTGTTAGGCAATGCGTTGCCATCCTTCATATACCAATAACGATTAGGGATGATCAAGCTAGAAATAAATTGGTTTAAGTGCTAGGGAGGATAAAATTAAATAATGCTAGTAAATTATTCAAGATAGAGTACATGTTGAGGGTAAAGAGTCTACATGATATTGTTTGGCATTTATGTATTTTAATTTAAACACAACACACCTGTCTGTGTTTTTTTTTAAGTGGCAACTTCTGTCAACAACGTAAACATTTGTATCAGTAAATTATGTAGCTCATCTAGAACTGAAAAGAACTCAACTTTAATAAAAAATAATCCAGAACGTTCACACAGCGCCATCTGGTCTCAAACTAGACAAAGCTTGTATTATGAGTACTAGACAATTAATAATACACATACATGTTAGATATAAGCTAGCTGTTGCCCGCGACTTCGTCCGCGTGGTTAGAAGATATAAGTTATGATTTATATCTGCCCTACTTTTTCCACATTTGACATTGTATCTTTGCTCATATTAGTCGCAGCGTGATGGTTTATAGCCTAAAACCTTCCTCGATGAATGTTCTATTTAATGCAAAAATAATTTTTCAATTTGAACCAATAGTTCCTGAGATTAGTACGTTCAAACAAACAATCAAACAAACAAACTCTTCAGTTTTATATATTAGTTTAGAGTATACAAGTATAGATTATAACCAGAATATGATTTCATCACTGATTCTAATAAAATAATACTTATTGCCTTACATAATCTCGTAGAAAAGGTTTACTATTGACGTAAAGGCTAAAATTTCTTCGAAAATATATTCTGTAAAAGTTCGGTGTACCTCAAAGATGCACACTCGATTTCCGTATCGGAAATTCGTCCCAAATCTTGATATTTGCTCGATGTGATGCGAAATACGTGCGAGTTTGATTTAAAAAGGATTCTGGTATATGTGGTCTCCTATCGTGTGTGCGGCCCTCGTTTTATCTAGATCTTTATTCCGTTGAGGGTTTACTATGTTTAAGACAAATGCTGAAAGTTGTATGGCAGAATTTACTACATGTAAAACGTGCATACCAAATAGTTATAGTAAATAAACGGTATTGTACGTAGGTATACAAGGTGTTAGCTACCTTAAGACAAAATTTCGTAGAAATACGTCCAGCCATCGGGCGTGAAACAAAACATACAGATATACACACGATCACATACTTTGTCATTAACAATATTAGCGTGATGTCAACGTGCTTTGAAATACTGAAAAATGTGCAAAACCATGGATACCTTTAATAAAATAAATTCCTTTTACAAAAACTTTAATAATTTATAGTACAATAAATTCAAACTAACTTTAATATATTTTATCTAAAAACTCAGGTTTCATTAAAAACTTTTTCACAAAATATATGTCCTGGAATAAGCCTCATGTACCAATTTTGAACTTTTATTAAGAATTTCGAATATACCAGTCTGGATTCGGTTCCTGATTAGCATAAAAATCGAAGCACGTTCTGCATCACGAGGCTCGAGTTTTTTATTCTGTGTGTGTGTGTGAGTGCGTGTTCCTGATTAAGTAGAGCCTTATGTAGGCAGTCACGTTTGCTTTTGTAATTATATATCTGCTGTTATTTTTTAATCGCAATAGCAATGAAGTAATGAATTGAGGTAATGAGTTGTCAGTTCTAGTTTTCATTATGTATAGAATATTTTATGTCAATATTTGTTATAGTTGACTGCACGGATAGCCGAGTGGTTGAGGTCACCACGCCAAAGCCACTGTGCGCGTCGTGTCGCGGGTTTGATCCCCGCGTAGGACAAGCATTTGTGTTATCCACGAATGCTTGTTCTGAGTCTGGGTGTCTTTGTGCATGTGAGTTGCATGTTTGTAAACCCCCCGCGATACGAGGATTACATTCATTAGTCGTTTCAAAAAAAAAAAAGTTGGAGTATTTCGGATACGTACGGATACGGATAGGTAACTAAACTTCTACCTATCTGTATAACTATTTTACTCTACCATTTTTCGAAGTGCTGAGGTCGGCTGACAGCCTTACTAAAAACAGTTGAATATTGTCTATACTGCCAATCTATACTCATCAAGCCCAATTTGCTGGACAATTAAAAAGAAATATTCTAAAAGTTCCCAGAAAATCTATTTAAATTCACAGAACAGCGCAAGCGTGCCAGTTAAACCTTCTGCCAATAGATCTGGCAGTAAGAATGCCCAGCAAAGACGTCTCGAAACGTCTTAAAATTTTCTGCTCATTGAAAAAAAATGAAAATATCCGTAATCGCTCAGTTGCAACCTCTACTTGGAAGCATAATTCTTGAAGTTAACGATGAAAATAATTTAAATATAAGAGTCTTTAACAACTAACACAAGATTAAACGGAGATCATTAAATTACTTCAAGTGATACTTGTATCTCTTTATATTTATATAGGTATACAAAAAATACCTGAAAACTACCGAGATAAAAGCTAAGACTGCATACAACATTTTGTAAATGGAGGTAGAACATACATATTCCACTCGATTCCGCAATTCTAAAAACATTCTCCCTAGACCGGCGAAGCGTAATACATATTCAAAGTAAAACCCAAAGGTAACAATAACAATTTCATGTTATCAAATAAAATGTTACGCGAGTATCTCGTAACATCATCATTTTATGCATAATTTTATCAGATTCAAGGGTATTATTATCTTTTCATACTCTTGATGTGGCACGTGTATTCTTATGAGTGATTTGTTTCAATGTCACCCATCCGTAAAAATGAAATTTGTCACTTTGTATCAGTTGGAACACAACGGAAATAGAAAAGAAAAATAAATTGTCTATTACTTCCTTTAATCCAATCGGGATGGTATACTGAAAAATAAGGTAAAACCGGCAATTGTTTAAATATTGAATACGGACAATTACAATGCAAAATAGTCCAGTTTAATTAAACATAATGAGGCCATTAATTACCTACATGGGGTCAAAGATAAAGCAAATAGGAGATAATTATTAAGGCCGTTCCACTCCAGAAATTTCAGTCGGAAATTTGAGCCCTTTTTGTGTTCCTGTCCGTAAATACTTATGTGAATACAGGAACTGAACAGACCCAGTTTACGTTGATCCAGTTAATGGAAGCCCCTCTTGGAATACGTAATGAGATCTTAACAATAACTAAAGATCACACTTGGAGGGAAGCAATAACAAGCCAAATTGAGCAATCAATGGTAAGCACGCGACTCATTTAGGGTATTTCCTTTATTAATGGCGAAAGAGCAAACAGTCTTAAAACTTAAATATAATGGTGTTAAAATTTACATTTAAGTTGGTTAAGGAAGACTGATTAAGGGTACTCTGAGACCTCATCATACATTTAAATGTTTGCAATCTTCACACTCTTTGATATCAATATTATAATAAGAAAGTCGAGCTCTATTTGCAAAATACAGACATTCGCAACTAGGGCAGTCTCGAGAGTCGTGATTTACTTTTATCTGCGTGAGAACAATGTTGCGAATGTAAAAGTTTTCTGCTCTACCCACAATTCCACACATCCACAAAATTATGTTCCACTTCCAGGACTTCTGAACTTTCCAACTTTCGTGTAGTAAGTGTTACTGTAACTGCTCCATACTTGACCTTTGTAAGTCCAAAATACACATGAGCATCGATAACAATAAACGTGTATAACAAATTGTAATTTTAATTGAAAAGATCATCTCCCAATCTGAGCGGCTGAGTCCCTTCAATAGGCAATTCGGTAGAATTGTTCCCATTACACTGTAGTAGCGAGCGGAGAGCAGTTTACCTCAAAGAGTTGTCCAAATTGCTCGGGCTTGTATCCCGGTAATAAGGTCTGAGATATTACGGTTCAGTGTGCCCCGGTAACACATGTCTGTACTATGACTACGGCTTATTTTGTACCGACTAATTTAGCTTGCTCCCCCACTAAAACTAGTAATATTATCGTTGTTAATTCAGACTTTGTTTATTTTTGGGTTGATTAGATTGATTCTGTATTTCTGCGAAATTTAATTAATTTATACACGACGAATTATTGTTTCAAGATTTCTAATTACAATAGACACAAACTGAGAGCCTTGAATGCTAATCAATTCACTGAAGATTAGTGTCTAGTCTCTCTTATCTCGTGCACATATAAAGGGGTACATTCCTTGTATCGAAATGTTTTTAATAAAGGAAAATTTAGTTCTTAATAACAAAACTTAACTTGTGATATAAATCAGATAGAACGTTTTAAAGAATCTCACCTTCAGCAAGCACCATCTTTTTCATAGTAACTAAGTACTACACCACTAAGCCACAGCTATAAAGCCTAAAAATATGTTTTTCAACACCCACAAATATACAGCTGTTATTAAAAAGGTCTTTAAGTAAAACGACTCCCGTTTTAAATGAAACAAGTCCACTTTATTCGTTTTATACATCATACAAAATTATTGTCTACACGATATTCACGAAATAGTATAAAAATAACAAACGCTGTAGAATGACATGTTTTAGTATGACAATGTATTAACAAATGAAGGCTTACAGCGAACCAATGGCTCTAGTGCTTAGACGAGAATATTATGAGTGACACATTATTTTCATCTGAATTTGTTTTTCACTTAATTGTAAATATCAGCTTCTTATGTTGCTTAGGCGGACGCTGAAATAAAACAAAAATGTTATTGAATATCACACAAAAAAAATTAGGTGAAAATTTGGGGAAGAAATCAACATTCACTAATTTCAATGAAATTATGGACTAATAAAATATAAAAAATATTTTTTTTTTTCCTTTTTGGCATGTCAATAATGTATTGATCCTAAACTATGTGGTAGGAAAACTCTTTTAAGTCGTGGAATAATTAGATGATATTGTATTTTTATTATAAAGGTTTTAATAAACAATTTACCTTCGACTGGTGGAGGTGCTGCAGGTGCAGCCTCCGGCGCGGGCGCCGGCGCTGGCGCAGGGGCTGAAATTATTAATTAATTATAAGTTTATAAAGAGGTTAATAGTTAAAACTTTTTAATAATAGCGGTTAGATGTCGAAGTTGTATATCGATAGATGTTTTATGTTTTCGGGCCTAGGGTCAGTGTTACGCTATAGTTGAACTATTTGCTTATACTTCAAACATATTTTACAGATGGACGGCATAGGTCACCACGAAATGTACTATGCGTGACGTGTCCCGAGTAAATTTTAGCATTTTTATGAGCCCGGTATCTTTGTCCTTATGATTTGAATATTTATAAAAACCTCTACGAGACAAGAAAAAAAAACAAAGTGTGAAGGTTGTTTTTGTTTACTAAAGAAATGGAATAAACAAATACTTTTATCACTATAATATGTTTTTAGTAAAGCATTGATTTTTACCTGCTTCAGGGGCTGGTGCAGGAGCGGGAGCTGGCGCAGCATCAGCCGCTGGCGCTGGAGCCGGCGCTCCTGGAGAAAGACAGAAATTCAAACAATTGATTAATTTTTGGTAGCATGCTGAACGTTGTTTAACTTTACTATGAGAGAATTTAAGGATACGCAAGGGACTGGTACAGAACTCATTGATTTTGGTGTTAAATAAAGTACCTTCTGCAGGTGGTGCTGGCGCGGGAGCACCCTCTGCTGGTGGTGCTGCTGGTGCACCTGTCAATGAAAAACATTGAGTACTAAGAAAAGGACTTTTAAGGTTCTTGGGCAGCGGCATTCGGTTGTCAACGGAAAGAAATACAAGCAGAGAAAAAATTGCGTATTTTTATAATACGATAGAATCCATCGTCATCACTCTTAACATCATTAAACTCAACTCTATTTCTATGAATATTGACTTTGTACTCTGTTAATCAAGTTGCGTCGAAGCAAGATTAAACCAAGAGAGATATACAAAATATTCCTCCTGAAGAAACTTTTCCACTCGAACAAAGTCGCGAGCACAACTAGTATAAAAATAAACCACCGGTTTACAGTATTTATTAAATAATCATATGGACTAGAAAAGTACTCTTTGAATCTTAGTAGGTACCCACCAACATACAATCGTCATCGAACAATACTGATAAATATTATTTTCAACTTTATCTAATTGTAATAAAGAGTAATAACAATTAGATAAGCTAATGAACGTACAGAACATATCGTAATACAATCAACACTTGTGACAATATTTTTCTCCTAGTAATAATGGTATAATTATAACCTATTATTTAAATATCAATTATTCGTCAACACATATTGCATATTGTTTTCGGTTTCCTTCATAAACAATATGATGCTAATCCATATTTGTGAAAGTGTGAACATTAATCCCAGCGCTGGTGTTTCTCGCTTGGGTGGGAGCCAGAAGCAACAGACATTATTGCTGACAACCCCTGGAAAGCTGCCCATCCCGCGGCGGAAAAGTAACTTAAAGATAAATAATTGTTGGCCACGAGTGTTGCGAAGAAGTTCCTCTTAAGTCTGTAGGTTAGTATGCCACTGTCTGCAACCACATCTTTAATTTAAGTAGGTCAACTCCGCCAGTGTTTTACTAATTTGGTAGGTTTAACTTTCTATTTCATAAAATATCGATGTTCTGAGAAATATTAAAAACGATTAAGGTAGAGGACCTAAGAGAAAATATATAATTACTTCTCCATGTTTGGGCTAAAGTACCTTCTGCTGGAGGTGCAGCTGGGGCTCCTTCCGCAGGTGCAGCAGGAGCGGGGGCACCTTCTGCAGGTGGTGCAGCAGGAGCCCCTTCTGCCGGCGGGGCTCCCTCAGCAGGTGCAGCCGGCGCTCCCTCAGCTGGGGGCGCACCCTCTGCCGGGGGCGCTCCCTCCGCCGGGGGCGCACCTTCCGCCGGGGGTGCACCCTCACCCGCAGGCGCTGCCTCACCTTCCTACAATCATCCAACATCATAAACATATCGAAAATATATTATCGATGATTAATAAGCGGGCAGAAATTAATATCAAAGCGCTTAGACAGAAATCTCTTGATTAATAGTTATATAGCAATTGATAATGCCTATTATGACTAATGAGACATTCACAAGAACAATGGCGACCACAAGGTTATTGTACTATTCAGCTAATTACACTAATCTGCAACGGATTATGGGTAAAGAGAGCTTAGCAAGCAGGACTGTTGAAGCGAGATGGAGATACACAGCATAGCGCACCGTCTTGCTTCTACATTTAAAACAGTACATAGTACATAAGTACATAGTACAAAAACTGAAGTAGAATAGTTGTACTCGTGGTATTATTATAATGACAATGTAAAAGATTAAACTGAAATGAAGGCATGAGCTAAGCGAAAATGGTGAACGAAGCTACAAAATACGAGTATGAAGGTTTTATGCACTACTAATGAACAGAATGTTTTGCCACATAGTGTACTATCAACTAGAATAAACGATGTGTTCAAAGCTAATGAAAATATGCACAAAGCTTCCCACGAGCATAACACAAATGCGTCTATAATGCCGGGATTAACTACCGTCGTTTATTTCCAAAACTAGGTGATTAGCTGGAAAATTATGGGAAATAAAAGCTCTATTTAAATTCTACTGCTTTCGGAAAAATCGTCATTTACGTGATAAAACGCTGCTGAATTAAGATAAATATACTGAAGTGATACATGACCAACATATATTTAACAGACAGGAAAAAGCATTATTGAACGATATAAAAATCCTTTATTTTTGGCACATTATAATTAATTATGATAACTATTTAATGAATTTTAAATAAAGAAAACTAAGGATACGTAAATAATTAAAAAAGTAATTAATTCAAAATGAAAACCTGCTTTCACAAGCCACAAATTCAAGTTAAACACATGTCGTTTACGATAAAACATTGACATCTCATTTAATTGAATGGCATCCATAATGAGAGCGACGATGATTAAATTTGTGAGACGCCCGTCATTATTATTCGGAAAAGCTAATTAATGCTGAGCCAAGCTCAATATTAACAAATAATGTTTTGGAACAAAAAAAATGTATATTTTTATTAAATGAAACCGTTTTTTTTTTAATTTTCCTTTTCTAATTATCCTAAAAAAAGAATGAAATTGATTTATTAGTTCTTTTTTATTATTTTTATATTTATAATTTGGATCACTTTAGTTTTTGGATCCGCGTCATACACTAGCATTGATAAACATTTTAAACTTTACTAATTAAGTGTTACAAATTCTACATTATTAAATAGGTAAATAAAATGAGGAAATTAGTGATTTAAAAGTTTTTTTCATAAATTAGAATTAGAAATCGAAGAAAGAGCGCAATTTACAAAGCTTGGAGAGTAAGCAGTTATAGAAAAACACTAGCTGAACAAAGTTTACGATGTATAGACTGAGGGTCAAAAACTTACCAAGTGGGTTCACATGAACAGCTGTGGACATAGCCTTAGTTCCGATCTGTGATTGTGACACGAAAAAACATCCAAAACTAGATGTAAGTAACACCAAGGGTGATTGTAATATAGACCTTATTTTTACACGATATGACTGATTATTAAAGCAATATTTTCAGATTTACGTTTAAGTTTTTTTCATGTTCTACCATAGCTACTGAATTTACGACGAGTCTTATTGCTGTTCGATATGAAAAATAATATTAAACTGTCTAGGGTGTAAAGACATAAGCAAAACAAGTCCAAATTATAAGTTATCTACATTTAGTATCTCCCAGAAAATACTTGACACTTTGAGACTTGACACTAAAATAGATAACAATAAAGTTGCCCTCTACTCTATAAATATATGATTTTAATTTTAGAATATAATTAGTTTTATGTTCCCTTACCAAACTAAATGCTTTGAATAAATAATTATAACCTCTTTCATAGTTGAGAATAACCAAACCATTTTACTATAGCTATTTTGGTGTTATCAAGATTGGATTAAGATAACTTATTCGATTAATTTAAAGTCTAGCTATCACGAATATAAATAATGTGTGTATGGAACTAAAAATGCTGTGGCAAGACTACTATAAATAATACAAAATGAGTATACTTAAATTATACGATAATTAACTCACGCATATTTGTTAGGATCGCTCGACTAGTTCTAGACACAACCAGAGCCCTTAATCATGAGCGGGCTTGCAAGTCAAACTCTCTTGATAAATACGCATGAGTATAACTTTGCATCTAATTTAAATATCCACACGAAAGGTTCTTTAAAATGTAATGTTTTTCTTAAAGTAACAATACAGGGTTTGAATGTGGAATTTGACTGAAGGACTTACATACTTACTTACATGTGCAAATATATACTTACCGGTCATTCTGCTTACACCACTCCAGGAAACATAAACATTCACATTTATTTTCTACATCTACGTAACAACCAAACAACATATACTACCTATTCAAACATGAAATTTTATTCGGGCTCTTGGGATACAGAGGATCACAGAGGGATAAGGCTGTATAAACTAAAAAAAAGTAGCAATTCTTTCCAAAATGCGCGTAATACCACCAGTTATAAATCATTGTTGAACTGAAGTACAATTGTGCCGATTAAAATCTCTTTGATTAAAACTCGTTGGAACGTTCGCTTCTATTTTTGAATCTATTCAAATATAGGTATATCTACATATTTCATAATATTACAAAACCTTTTACTACGCCCACGTATTACAAAATTTATCTTTAATTAAGGAAAGAGCTACAAGTCTGTATCTAAATTAATTAGTACACCTTTAAAACCATTGTTGGGCTTACTTTGATATTAAAAATAATGTTTTTGTTCACTTCATCAAAGTTTAACGAGGTCGCCGGCTGTGTTATAAATAATAGTACCAACGAGGCTACATTTAAACAAGAAAACAAAAGACTACGTGTAAAGTCACCATTCGATTATTTTTCATGTCTCGTGACAAACATTATTCACCTAATAATTTGTTTTCAACAACACAAAATATACGATTTTTTTATTATTATAAAAGACACTTTTTTAAAGTCCATTAAAATTATTCGAAACTGTTCTCTTTAGAAGTAAAACATTTTTCTGCGAAATAGCGATTTATTTTCAGCGGCCATCGAGTTCATCACGAAAACTCTAGTGTCATTGAAATACTCGATTTATGGAGGAGCTCTCTAAAGGACCAGTTATGTAGGATTTTTAGCCCTCTTTAACATTTCAAAGCTGAAACGTAACGATCAAAAGACTTGTAAAATTTATATTAGACATAGTACATGTGTATACATACGTACCGACAAACATTCAAGCTTTATTAAACTGAAATATAAGTTACGTTTAGAAAATACTCTTACGTCTAAGTACTCTCTCTTGATCGATTTATTTTTAAACTATTTTCTGTTTCACTAATACCTCGAACAAAGGTCTCGTAAATACCGAGTAATTTAAAAAAAAAATACGTTGTCCGCCGATAAAACTGAAGGCTGTCACTGGTCTGAAAAGAGTTCTACTGTATCGCTACTGAGGATGAAAACTACGACACAGGTTTACAAAGGGAAACAGGGAAAACAGGGCACAAATGACATCCACGAAGTGTAATACAGTACAGAAAATTAATTTTATTAAACGTATTATCTTACAAAAAACATTATTTAATAAATAAATAATTATAAAAAATTATCTGATATTTTCGAAATGGATCTGTCCAGTTGACAAGTACACAGATTTGATAGGAATATTGTGGGTGGAGGATACCTACGGGATGACGGCCGTGTATCACGGACCAGTCACGGGGGTAGGTATATCACAATGTTGATGGTTATTAACATTTGCCAACTGACATAGAGTAAGGTCTTACAATAGGTGGGGGTGGTTAACAGTTCATGCCTCAACCTCTTCCTCTTTTACCTTCTGATCTCCGGGTTTGCCCTTGGACCAGTCTGGTTTTTTCTGTGAAAACAAAAAGATCAAATTAGAACATTTTTAAAATCATCAATTCTTATGGAAGCCGACTGAATGTCGTGGCTGTACTCTCGATATGCCAGCGAACAGCAAACCGCTTAAAACTGTCAAACCAGGTCTCATAAAAATATATACAGATGCTTATAATAAAACCAAGGAGTGCGACTTTTATTTTATACAGATGTAAATCCGAAAATTTATCGAAATAAAAATCGCACTAATTTATCTTGGCATCATAAGCCTTCAATAGTGCTTCTTTATCAGCAGACGCACCGCACCACTCGCCGGAACATACCGACACGACGACAATCCCCGACGGCCGGCGTCCGGCGTGTGGTCTGGTGTAACAATAGGTTCGCCAATCGAATAAATACTCGTCTAAAGCACACACTTCGAAGCCTTGAAGTAGGTATGTAACACATCTAATAAAACTATGCTATAAAAACCGAAGCGTTTTGTGTAGCAACCTAGAATAACCGGTTTATAATACAAGTGAGGGATGTTGGCATCGGGACCACGTATCGGTATCACACAAAGCTTTATACAGTAACTCTACTGAGGGCGAAAAATGCAACGAATCGCAACCATCAATATTTTTCCTTGAATTAATTAAAAGGAAAAATAAAGAAATATAAACGCAAATAACAAGCCCTTGAAACCAGGTGGACGGATGAAATATACAAAACGAATTGATGCCAATCTTATGTATCTGAATTGGCAAAGATCTTCAACTTCAGTGAAAATTAAACTAGGTAATTGTAGCCACTCTAATAACGGTACATCTCATAGCTGTGCTGAAAATAGAACATGCCGCGTGTATGAGCAACGTCTAAATGAAAACGTGTCTGTACGCGTTGTCGCTTTACTTATTTACCTTGCCGGCAGCGCCACCCTGTGAAACATCGCATCATGATATTGTAACATATTGAAATCGTTTCTATTCTACTTTGTATATTTCAACGAATTTACGACTTACAAACATAATAATTACGGCTCAAATTTCGTTAACTTTCTATTCAAGTTCGATAAAATTTTCATATCGAAAATTAGCTTTGAGCCGGTGTAAGGATAGATTATAAATGTTTGTGACAGCGATGCGGGTATCCTCAATCATGTCTTGTGTGCAAATGTATATGTAATGCAGATAAGAATTTGAAGATCATGTTCACGTTTCATGTCAAGTTAAAAATCACTATTCGCAGATTTATTTCAGAATGTTAGTCACTAAAAGAAAATGCCACTGGTACGTAAAATTTCCTATTTTAAGGAATTGCGAAGCTTGCAGGGGAATTGCTGAAAATCCGAAAACTCTATTATAGAAAAATTGCAGCGAAAGCCTTGGTCGGGGAGGACTTAAGTCAAAATGTTATTAACAATATCACAAGTCACATCTATATCAAATTTGAAGCTGTGTTTAGAGCGCCATCCAAACTCTTTCTCACCTTGTTATATCAGGTTTGGATATATTTTGGAACTTTAAACAGTTTTTTAGAAAAGAATGATTTATTTATATTAAATTATTGGTAATTAAAAAATAAGTCATCATTTGTTTAACATTGGAGAATGATTGTAAGAAATTGACTGTTAGTTTTAATGTATGGTCTACTTCTTTCCGATAGCCCAATCAGCTTTCTCCGCCTTCTTGGCCTGTTGAAGACGATGTAAGTGGTATTAGCTGTTAACATTACTTTACCTCAGAGAAGAAAACATTAATAAAGCAGACGTCAGCGTTGGGCTTCGAACCAACAAACTGAATGCATGGAGTAATGCATGACGTTAATGAAGAAAAGAAGAAAGAAATATTAAAGAAAAGTTATAAGTTCAAAGATAAAGAGGTGTAGAAGAAAAAGATAAAGCTAATAGAAAGAGATATTGATTTCAATAATGTTAAAATTACTTCGAATTAAATTCAGAAGCAAATTAGTTCTAAATTGAAAATATTTCCAATCGTATTGTAGGTGTTGTATGGAATCGTGTAATTTTGTATTTTATTTCTATCCATTCATTACGAAACTTATAACTAAACAGGACATAAAATATTCAGTACTTTAACAAACAACATATAGGTTTGTCATGCCACATGGAAACATACATATCTGTATAAAATTGACCAAACGGCCCTTACAATTCAAATTCTGTCATCAATTTTCAACAGGTTCATTAATACTTTGGCTCTACAACAATCTTATACAAAAGATTCTGAAAAAAACTTATGTAACAAAGAAGGATATAGTTTGTTCTGTTCTTACCTCTTTGTCTTCTTCTTCAAGGGTGAATTCCTTCTTTTTGACAACCTTCAACTGGTTACGGAAGTTGAATTCGGCGGCCTTCTTCTGGAGCTTGGCGAATTTGTTCTCGTATTTGGACACCTTCTTTAGTGTGGGTTTAACGCTGAAAAACAAGTAAAGAATAGGTTATTATAGGAAAACCTCATTTAAATCACATATGCCACCAACAATTGTCGGGAACCAAAAATTCAAACAAAAAAAAAGTAGAGTCATCAATTTTAGTATTTAGAATCTAAATCTAATTTCGTTTAAATTCCCAGCCAGTTTTTTTTTGTTTAAAAAGTTTTGATATAACCCACAGCCATTGTATTTTGTGTTTGTTCATATTTAATAACGAGTGTGGTACAATAGGAGCATAACAAAGGCTGCTTGGTGCAGCTGCACTATACAGCTTGCCTCTGAATATCATCTAATAACCGTATGCAGGAACTCTACCTACATGCCTTGAAATTTTAATTTATTAAAATACTTGCATCCTTATTCAAGATGAGGTATTTTTAAAGAAGTAAAGATACTTACAATTTGCCTCTGAGGTCGTTGACTTGAGAGTTCAGGTCGGAGATCTGTCAAATAAAATAAGGTCTTAGTAAAAAATAACTAGAATATGTCGTCGAGTTAATATTATGAAAGCAAATGTAGAGAAAATTTAAGGAAATGTTATACTTTCTACGGAAACTAGTAATTACTCATTCCAGATTCTACAAGAAAGGGTTTGAGGCAAATACATTAGTCTTAATTGAAATGGTAAAAGTAAATAAAATAAATGAAGGTAGATAAACTTTAGGTAGGAATTAAATAAGAAATAATAAATAGATACAAGATATATTGCAATATGTTATGCAGATAAAAATTAAAGGCAACTTTTGATCGACCACTAATGAAATAACTTTATGAATGCATTTCACAAGTTTGTTTCATTCCTTTCAAATTATACTAACTTCTTTTTTAATAACAAAATAACACACGAACAACAGAAGGTTCAAACTTGTGCAACGTACGTTTCAATTTACAGCTGAAACCTCATGCAATGCACAGTGAAGTTATGACACATTTAAAGCTCAAAAACTCTCAAAATGTAAGAGACAACAAAATCAAAACCCATCCAATGATTAAATGAAAAAAAGAATTGAAATATTAATTTTAGAAAAGCACAGTACAAGATATAGAGCTGAGCATAGATTAGGCAGTGTTATTTGCGAGCTGAGTCTGTTTCTTTTTCTGTGGTCTGTAGGAACATTTACATTCTATCCCAGATTAGAGTAGTGACCTCCTATATATCTTAAACCTGTGCTCTTTGCCTAACATTACAGTCACGTGGGCTATTCTATAATTACAGGTAGGTACATCTGACAATACTCGTGCAAGATCTACTTATCGTGCCTCGTGATTGGTAGCTGGCCGCCTGCAGCTCCTGAGCCTCAACAATCTAGATATTCACAAATGTACACGGAGGTGCAGGATATAATATACATGTGCAACATATATAACACGAGCGCCAACAATATTGTACTTCTTCGACTGTCATCGAATCGTGCGTCGATTGATAGTCAAGTGCTTCTAACTCTAGTCCAGTTATCGAAGTTGTAACATATTGAGCGCTTGTCGGTATGCAAGTTATTAATAAATGTATGTTGCGATGGAATCAATTCTGTATACATCGACGATCAATGTATGAGTACCACGTTGCATAATGTGTATCATGGAGTGACGGTGCAAAATCGATCCAGACTTGCAAATGTGGGTATGTATGTAGATACAGATGTGGGTACTGTGTGTCTTTGGACTCGCAAGTGAGCATAGTATACACCACTCCGTGTCCCGAGTAAGCGGCGGCCGGCGAGCGCCGAGCGCCGAGCCGAGCGCGGAGCCGGCTCGCAGGGAGGGGGCGGGCAACATCGACCAGAGCATGGCACTTTCAATTTAACACTCGGTGTATACAGGTATTGCAAAAGGTTTGTGGGGTATTCAGCAACCGAACACGCAAACATGTCGCGCGGAATATTACGGCACATACGTGAAAAGTTGGAGATTTGGAACAAGAAGTTTCACTTACACTATGCACTTGCGTGTGCCAATAGAGGAACCAGTCTAGCGTTCCAATTACACCTCAACGGTATCTCTAATTGTTATCATAAAAAAGAGAAAATTCAGTAAGGCCACTAAGCTCGCCACCACACATGAAGCGACACACTGGCGGATGCTGCGATTATGCTTGATTATTATTTATTCCAACACACTTTTTTTATTATTATTAAAGTGCCATACTATTTTAGATTTGATTTATTCGGGTATTTTAAGGGATAGTTATTATTTAAATAACATATTTATATTATCAATATAATTGACATGCAACAGGCAAAAGCTTTAGCTGATAAGCGGTTTGGTGACGAGATGACATCGGTAAGGATGAACATGAAAAGCACATAGAGAGATGACCGAAACGACACATCAATCGAAGAAATATATAAACATAAAGACGATACATATAGATATGACTAACAGGAGAGACGTGGCCGCGGTATTGACAAGAAGAGTGAGCGGGCATGCAGCGGCCGGCGGTGAGGCGGCGGGCCTCCCGCCGGTGAGTGCAGTGTGGTTACTGTTACGCCGGTGGCGGTTACTGTAGTTAGTGTAGTTAATGGTGTAAGCTTCATGTCAGATGACGCGATCGGCGGAGATCGATTTTGCACCGCACGCCTTGCCGGGGGCGGGGCCTGTGCGCCCGCGCGTCCCTCCCCACTACGACACATCACACGCGCTCTACAAATACACCACTAACGAACCGACCTTCCACCGTTATTTACAACTCAACAACAAACAACCGAAAACTTACAAAGCGTTATCAATGTATAAACACGACTGTCACACGCGCACGTTTGTTACAGAATCGATGACTGTGGTATTCACAATGGTTATAAAGTATTGGTCAATACCTCATAATCTCTTTTCCTGACTTCATGTTCCAAATCCCACTTCTGGCCCTCACACACATACAGGCGGTCATAATACTCCTGTATTATTCTCTTGAGCATTGCTATAGAAAAAGGAAAGACATATCATTGAGCCAGCAGAATGAGCACGGGCGTCGGTGTGAGTAACCTGACGACGCGGCGTGGAGCGACGTGTGCATGTGTGCGGTGAGCCGTACAACTATCATGTCATGTCGTAACAACTAAATCAGAACCAACTCATATCATGTCATATGCATTCCCAATCCTAATTATGCAGTTTACCTCCATTTTCCTAATTTCGATCGCTCGTTCTAGTTCATATTTATCCCCCTCAAGGTTGTATATTCTGTGCCAGTACATTTGACAAATCGTCTGGAGTTCCGCTAAAGAAAAACATAATCACATTTTAAGGTTTGAATAATTTTCGGAGCTTCGAAGCCTGTCTCACGGGTTTGTGTTGTTGTGTAGTGGACTCGACGTAGGGACCTTGACCAGAGGAATCAAAGCGTAAGCGAAGCTACATGATCAGTACTGAGGTGGGAATCAAATGGACAATTACTGAAAAATAATCATGTTGTTATTGACTCAAAACTCGATGAGAGTATCTACAGAATCTATTGCAGCTTCGGAGGTGCTACAACGCAACGGGTCGTTGTTATTTCAGCATTTTACAATTTACTGGTTATCCACACGGTTAAGGTTGGAGGTATAACTTATGTTCAGCTTCGAAAATCGACAATTATGAAATTGCTGCGAAAACAAAACATTTTTAATCTAGTCACATTATCGGCACGAACTACTCAAACGAGAGCGTAATGTAATAATTGCGTAGCGCCCAAACCAGGTCAGACCTCGAGCGCTCTGCGGGCCACCTCCATCTCGTGATCGTACTTCTCCTCTTCGAGCTTGATGATACGCTGATGGTAACCCGTTATGATGCTTGTGAGAGCCGCTACAACATCAACCAAGAGTTACTTGCGCTGTACGCAGCAGTACGCGACTGTACCCCGCGCCCCGAAGTCCGCGCGTCATCGACCACCAGTTAGCCAAGTGTGAGTAGAAGAAGTTTAAGGACGGAAATATAGAAAAGTCAGTAGTCGCAAATAAGATCAACGTTATCAAATGGTGTTTAGAAGAAATAGAGACACGCGTTAGACAGGTAGGCCAGAAATTGACGGCCTAGCACACCATTAAAATCTTTGTTAAACCAGCTGACGAAGTAAGACAACACGGCACTTGACATTTCACAAATTCGTTATTTTTTTATTATAAAATTAAAGACTTTGTAAGTGTTGTGAGTTCGACAAATATGAGCCATTTGTTGATAGCTCATCTCTCTACCTCCATATCTTTTCTTTTAACGATGTATTCCAGATCGAACTTTTCATCCTCGAGCTGACCGATGCGGGTGTGGTATTCTTTGCAAACCCTCGAAAGCGTATCTATAATTCGACATAACACATGTACGTATACAATAGTGGCTAGTGATGCCCTAGTGAGAAAACACGAAGATGGGTTGGCTATCGCCGTGTTGTGGAGTGTATGATGGCTTACACTATACAGTTCTACATTGTTCAACATTTACATTTGTTCACTTGTATAGCTATATGTATGGGATGTAATAAAATAAGATTAGGAATCGCTGATGTAGCGGGGGTTGAAGTGATATTTACCTTCGTTGGCATCGTCAATGTTCTTGGCTTTACCGCACCTCTCCTCGATGATGCGCCTCCTCTCAGCCGCTTTGCGTTCCTGCTCCTTCTTCAGCTCCTCAGCGGCTTTCTTACGAAGCAGCAACTGTTAGGGCCGAACCAACAATTCAATATTCGAATTCCACCTGTACGAAATATTTACTGGGAAGACGGCAATTGACAATCTAGATATTGCTTTTAATTCAAACAATAGAAAGTCTTATATTTTATTTTTTCTCCAATCAAACCAATATCCTTAATCAACTGTCACTTGTTTTCTTCGATTACTTGATATTGAGACTTACCCTGAGCTTCTTCTTCCTCTCAGGTGTCATGAAACCCTTCTTCGCCTTCTTAGCTTTGGAGGCCTCCTCCATACGCTTGCGCACCTCAGCACGCTTGCGGTCGATCTCGGCCTGTTTGGCCTTCTTCGCCTGGAGACAGTACACATTGGTAACGACTGATTCTTATTAGTGACCTAACAGTGTCTGTGTGTATCGTGTCAAAAGTTATTCGAGTGTATTTGTAATTGTAAGTGTATGTGTGTGGTTTTGAGTGTGTAATGTGTTTGTGTTTGTGTGTAAATGGGTATATTTTGTTGCTATGTATGTGTTGTTGTGTATGTGTGTGTGCTGTATTTTATAGTGTCTTGTAAGTCGTTTTGATAGTATAAAGTGTATGTATAATGTGAATGTATTTGTATGTATGTATGTATGTAAGTAATGTGAAAAGTAAATGCAATGATACAGTATACGTATGTGGAGTAAATCGTCCATGAAACGATTGTTGATCCGTCGCTACTTTACCTCCTCGAGACGCTTTTTCTGTAAAAGAAAAAATAAATCTCAGTATACGGCAAGCAATTTGTACGGCGAGGGTTAATATGTGTGTTCGACAATTACCAGCACAATGTAGTTAGTTAAGAACCACGGAACTATTTCTCACAACGGTTGGGATAACTTACAAACATAGAATTACATGTACTCGGGGAACATATATTATAATGATAGTACATCTGATACATAGAATTCATTATACACGTGTACATTTAAGGTACAACAAAGACATATTTAACATATATTTTTTATTAACTTACATAGGGGACATATAGACAACACAGACACCTAAACAGGTTTCTACTTTCTTTAAATCTCATCTATCTCATGGGGTTTATAGTCCTACAGTTATCTATTCAACGTGTTTCAACAAATTTCGGTCATATTTTATGTAGTAATTTTGTACTTCAATCTGTGTACTAACCAAAATATTCTTTCTTTCATATTTTTTATTGCAAATACACATGGAAGCAATCGTGAACCCTGATGGGCATGGGCCTTTTAGAAATTTTGTTTAATTTGCCATTTCAAAAATATGCCTGCTGTCGTAACACGTTGTAAAAAATGTATTGTGCTGATAATAATGTATGGATCTATTACAAAACTCTGCGAGGAAAGTACTTGGAAATTTTACATAAGTTTTAAATTAAATTGAAGCGTTTTGCTCGCTAGCGTATGGTAATAGAATACAAGTACTTGTGTTATAGTGCAATGCAATCACAGTGTGCGGTATGAGCTTGGCTTGGGCGTGGCAGTTACGTAACTTAGATATAGGCTCAATCTACCTTATCAAAAACGTCAAAAATAATATATTTTGCATGACCCTAATAGAGAAAGTGGTATAGTTGTGGGAGAGAAATGCCATTCTACAATGTTTAATGCCGTCTTACTTCCACAATCAGAACAGTTCACTGTAATAGCTGGTGGTAGGAAATGACCAGTTTTTGTTGAACCTCTGTTACATTCAAAAATATCGTTGTGAGGTGCTAACATACAGTGGACAGTTACTAATAATTAATTTATTATTGATATGACGTTTTTGAAAAAGGTACGATTAATATAACATTTGGCTTTGCCGATATTTTATTATAAGCTTATGCTGTCATTATATTTTTAAGCTTGGGGTTGATTTTTTAACATTTAAACCCCTTTAATATTACTTGATCTTTTGTCTTTCTCTAAATAGGTATACTAGTGTCAATGTGAGTGAGTTCTACGTGTTTTGGTGCAGTACATACTGGTATAAAGGGGAAATTGTGTGTCAGTATACTTGTAAACTATTTTTGTTCATTATAGGGGAGGAAATTTTCTTATTTTGCTGGCTAATTAATGCATAAGCTTGTGCTGATTTTACTATTGCAGTTTATCTAGCGCGTACTAAAAACATTGAGTAGTGTACTAAGTGCTGAATCGTACAGTTTGTGCAGTTATACATATAATTAGTTACATATAGTATTATGGACGAGAACATCTATTGACTTACAATATTTTTGATAAATTAAATTGCTGTAAAAAATAATTATAAAACACAGAAACTTTCATACTCTCGTTGCGTAACTGAGTGAGTTTCTCTTTCCAGATCTTATAATTTTCGTTTTTCTTATGAAATCGAAAAACAGAATCTTTTGCTGTAATATGAAATTCGCTTTAAAAAAATACCTACTTATGTGCATATTTCGTTTTTTTTGTAATAAGAGCCATTTTTTTAATAGTTCTTCATTGATTATGAAATGTAATGATTCTTTGTGTGTGTGTGTAATGCGTTTGTTAGTCAAGCACAATAATTACCTGAGTCTCAAGGAGTGATAGCATTCAATACTATTATGTTGACAGCAGCAGGATTCACGACGAGTAACATTCCCGGGGCAGATGAAATAACAATGAAACAGAAGAAAAAAACACAAATCTCGTTAGTTATAAACCTAAGTAACAAAAAGTTTTCAATCCAATTTAAATTGTTGATACCTATATTTTTTTTTATACTTGTTTAAATCAAAGAAGTTTGAAATCATTGTCGCTAATTCCATTTATAAGTTTAAAAGTTTCTATTCGATTTTTAACACTTTTGATCCATTTGATGTCTTCTAATTAGAAATGTTTGTCATAAATCATTATTTATGTCTTTGTAATAAGGTTTTCATTGCATCCTCCGAAGGTCGACTTACCTCACATCATCATCCGCCATTTTGTTTGTGTTGTTTTAGGAGTCCTGAAATTAAGAAAACCCATTTTCAAATTCGAATTCAATTCCCGAACATAGTAATTGTACGAAGAACAAATTTTGATTTATAGGTACTTGAAATTGGCAAGATACAAATAAACTTAAATTATTGTATTGATATAAACAAGTATCGAAATGCCACAGTATGACAATCAAACATTAGACCAACAAAATATTATAAAAGGTATAACAAAATAAAGCGTATTTGGCCATAGTTAAGAAACAAGTTCGTTATTTGAAACGTTTTGGACAAGAGCCAAGTAGACGTGGACGTGTGAATACCGACACTTGATACTTTAAATCCGGTTGAACCCGCATTTTCCTTTGCTTAAAATCATGTTAAAATTCGCATTCTAATTTCAAATGAATCAAGCGGTTTTGTTTGCCAATCGAAGTGAGAATTTCGAAATTCATTAAAAAAATAAGTACCTAAAATTAGATTATGAAAATAGTTGCTATAGTCAAAGAATCTGTGTAATAAACGGTTGGCAGCGTAGTGAAAATTCCACAATTAGGTTCGGGTGTTGTCGGGCGAGTTCGGCTAGGTTCGGGCGGTGCGCGGGCGACTGAAATAGGTTGGCTCACATACATCGCATCCTAATTTGGTGGCGCCGACCGGTTCGCTTACTCGGGTTTCGGACGTTACGCAAAGCGGACAGATAATGGAAAGCTAAATGATATTTAAAACCGACCCGAGGAATAAGATGAACCAAAAATAATTTAAGCTCTAACTAATTTCTGATGAATAGCATTCAAAAAAAAATCCTTAGTTATTTTATAATATCTGAAGTAAATTGAGATCAGATTTAAATAATTAGCTATTATTATTTATATCGAAAGTTTAAATTTACCAAAAAGTTCAAGTAAACCAAAAAGATTAAATAGAATCTTTATGTTGCTAGAATTATATCATATAACATTTAAAATTAAAATGATAAATTCTCATTACTGCTCATCACGCTCATAGCTCATGAAAAAAAATCAGTTAAAATATGTTTGACAGCCCAATTATCAAGTATCAATTTTATCTACTTCAAATATATTGGTCCGCAGGTTTATTCAAAGTTCTACATTTTATGAATATGCCACTGCAATCCAACGATCACGTGACCCGGGAAGTAAATGTAAAGGAATTAACTCGGTCACAACGAACGAAGAAAATTTTTCAACATTGGGCGGATTTTTAAAGGAAATTATTAAGTTTTTTTTCCTAAGGACCTATGAGGTCAATCACGTCTATGACGACACGACTGACAATGACGTCATCAGATTACATTAAGCCGATATGATACTTGAGAAGATTTAGTTTTGATACACGGAAATCTTTCCAGTCCACACACTATCGCGGGAGCGATGCATCACGCCGCCGACGTCAGATAAGCACGCCGTTGATATATCACTTCACTGAACGTTAAATGCACTTTATAAATCTTCAGCTTCGAATAACCGTTTTACATGTTAGTAAAATTGTATTAACTTGCACCAAAACTCACCTACGGCAAAGAAAAAGAAGATGGCCCTATAGATGGTTCAGCCAACACGAGCCACAGCTGCTGACTGGTGCGAGGCGGGCGGCAAGGTGCGGCGGGCAGTGCGTAGGCGCAGCTACCCCGCCCCGCGCGCCCCCGCGCCCCGGACTTCGCGCCCCCGCGCCTCCGGCTCCTGCAGGCCCGCCCCGCATCACACGCCTTCAGTACAGACATTTTTAGAGCAGTGTCGTTTTGACACCAACACCGAAATAACATCAGATGTAAGCTCCAGTTCGAACAACTCGGATGCCTCGTAAACGCCTCGCCGACTGATGCCATGTGCGTTATTCGTAAACAATTTTCATCATTATCAAATTTCTATCTTTAGTATGAGGTTTATGGGTAAAGTTGATGTTTATGTGATTGTTCTATTCCTGAGAATTATTCCGTGAAAACGAGTATGATATTTCTTATTATGCACTCCATTACACAAATACCGCATGCAAATACTTGGAAAGTTTTCATGCTGTTATATCATAAATACGCTGTCGGCATGTTTTCCTTTGTAACTTCCCGTTGAACTCGATTATTCGGCCGCTTTGATAAAATTTCAACACAGATTTTGCAATCCAATAAGCGTGAGGACGACTCAAATCAATCCGATACTGTCATCGCATGACTGGTTGCATCCTTCAGTAGTACAAATAACCATTTTCTTGATGAAATTTAGACTAAAACCGTTTCCGACCAGATTACCAACAAAACAGTTAAGATTACCGTAATTCAGTCATACAATTCCCCTTTTAGAGATCTCATTGAACGTCAGAGATTTGAATCTGGCTAAATTGAATTCCCCACTACGAACGCCGGAATAGTACAAAGTTGATCGCTTCAAACAAACCTCACACGCCGTGGTAATTGTAAGTGTATAATGAAGGTTTAATTTGGTTCTAAATGAGGGATCTACCCTGAGATCCCAAGAGAACGTTCAGGAAACTTTGGGACACTTTGGAACCCTCTCTCGACATGTAATCGACGGCGTCAGAAGATTACCTACTTGTTATAATTTTCGAAACATACACTTTATTTCGCTTGAATGTATAAGATGTTGGCAAAATACTTAATACCTTAATGAGAGTTTTAAGGTATGTTCTTGTAAAATTTCTTCGTTTACACTTTACATATGGTTTGTGTCTAAATCATACTGGGTCCCAACAAGAATGTTAATTGTCTAAATTCATAGGAGTAAGTAGACTATTTGTCATTGAACTGGTACCAATTAATCAGCGCTGTAAAAATATTGAAAAACAAACACCACGTAACCCAATACATCTTTAAGTCCGTGTACGTTTTTTATATGACAAAACATTATAGCATATCACTTCAATTTAAATTCTAAATAAGAATGACGATAGCTCACATAAACCGAACTCTTTTCGAAAAGCAAGTTAAGATTGCTTCATGCGTTGCAAACTTTTTTCTTTTTAATTTTCTTGGCTCATGTATTCATTTGTGTAGATAGGACATTATTTACCTTAACTTTATTAGGTATATAATATATATTCATCCTACCCAGTTGTGTTGTCGTGTAAGTTGAGTGACTCAACCCATGATTTAGGGTTCACATAACAACGGCGTTATAACCAACAAAAGCCTATTGTCTGAGTGAACTTTGCGTCGCTGGGTGCGAGATAATAGCTTCATATTTTCACAGGAACACAAAAAGGTCACATGATTTCGTTAAAAAAATAAAATTTATAACTGTTACATGTTTTACCTTTAAAATATTATCAGAAAATTTGAATCCAGGAATGACATTAAAAATTGTAAGGTTAAATACGCCCGCATAAGCCATGCCGTTTATCTTTTGTCCATATACATTAGATACTTAAATAAATTACCGAAAAACAGTACAGTTTGTACCAGATTCAATTAAAGTTACACGACTGTAGGGGTAGTTACAAACAAATAGAAACTATTCGGTGATCGCTACAGTTTCCGTTCGTCGACAACGCATCAACTGTTGCAGTCATTACCGAGTTTCAGACAGCTATCACTGGAATCCTGTTTATATTGTTTAACTTTGCGCTTTACAACAATTTCGAATGATAGTTACCAATGTTAAGTGGGCTAACGACTCATTTGTACCAGATGAAAAAAATTATGCCAAATGTTTTGCGAACGATGTATCATAAGTTACATACTTATTTCGAGTATCTCGACTTATCTAAATGAAATTTTATAGCCCAAATGCAAGATACTAATTTACTACTATTATTACGCATTATTTGTAGCAAGCGTTGATTGATGTCACAGAAATTGGCTCATGCAGATCTAATCGAACCAGACGACAATAAAAGAGATAAATATAGGTAGTACTAATTGTGTGTGACTCAACTATCGATCTTTCAATTGTTTATCAACAACATAAAAATTATATTTTAATGACAAGAACTAAAGAATACATATTAGATTTAGTTTGTGTGCCGTATATAATAACATTATCATGTCGTCCTTTAATCATTAAAACAACTGTCGTGAACGGGTTCATAATGATCTATTGAATAGCGTTTCTCTCACGTATATTGATCGAGATAGCCCGACTAGTGTCAGACCCAACTGGAGTCCTTAATCATGAGCTGGCGTTTCGATTGGGAACCAAGAAGAACTCGTATCATCATTATCAGATTCATCATTTGACAGAATCCAGTCACATTGAAGTTAAAACGTGTTAACAGTTTCAATATGTCTCGCAATAGCACATTACACTATGCGGAGAGGCACTCATTCCCAGTTAGAGAACTTGGAGACTAGACAAAAGATGCTAAGAGCAATGTTAATTAAATCCTTGAGAAATCCATACATAAATATCTATTTTACTAGGAAAAACTGAGGAAGAAAATGTAAATATCTTGAGAGGAGGAAGGAAATTTTTATCTAAAGCTGTCAGTTACTCAATCAGTCGGCACCAGGTGATGGAATGATGGATTACGATACAATTTGATACTAAGGTAAGTTTTCCCTGAAAGACAGTAATTTTATCGGAAATCCCCGAGTTTTTACCTATTCTTCTGAGGTTATGTTTTGGGTACATTTACATTTAATATGTATTACGTAAATTAGATTAGATACATCAGCCTGAAGGGGATATTGTTTTAATTGCGAAATCGAGTGGATTATGTATTTATTTTTGAACATAGTACGAGGTGCATTTGCGAAATGTCGTGTGCATGTAGTCAGAGCTGTATTACAGGTTCGAGGGTTTGGATTTTTTCGGTTCCGTATAAAGGTAAAGGGTAAATATACCACTGCTATAGCTAGAAAGTTTTAATTTTAACTGTTCCTATAACAAGAAAATAAAAATCTAAATCGAGAACATTTGTTTCTATCGTATCGATAATAAGTCCATAAAATACATAATCATAATTTAAAAAAGCATAATTACTTCTGTTTATCTGTATTAAGAAGTCGGACAGACAAAAAAGTTATCCTGTTACGAGATCATTAAAATTGACCTGGAACTAAAAATAGCAAGAACAACACATGAAATGGGGCCGTTAAAGATTTACTTCTTTCACATATTTTAGGATATATATAGTTTACGGTCACGTTTGACATGTAGGTATAGGGACAGTATCATAAAGTTTACTAAACATATTTATGAAACTGTCGACCAACCGTGACGTCAAAATTTATAAACAACTTTTACAGCAAATAAAATAAATCAGCCTTGCCGACTAATAGTTTTGACAAAAACAGGCTAGATTTAAGGACTTGTAAGAATGCCTGTATTATATAAATTAGTAAACAAATAAATACATTTTATGACTGTTATTAGTCGACAATTTATTTTTATATCAACTAATAGATTTTTGCAAATCAAAGAAGCTGTAATATAAATAATAACAGTAAACTGTTGAGCTACCTATTACTATTAGTTATTTCATAACTAATGCCTTTACAAGAAATTCAAAGCAAAAATAAATTGTGTATCTTCTTACTTTTGAATTGAAACATTTAAAAAATAAGTTTACAAATCTTCAAGACTTGTTTGAAGATAATATAGAGTCAGAAACTTGTCAAAAATTTAACAAAAAAAACTTTAGATAGTAAAAGTAAATACATTGACCAAGTACTGTTCAATTATGTTATAAAATTAAAACTACGTATTCAATATTTTTTCAACTTCTGTCTGACAGCTTTATATTATTAGATTTAGGCTCGATTTTTCAATAGTCAGATAACTTTTATCTGAGGAATAAATATGGGCGTTTGACATATTTTCTATACAAAAGCTGTCAAATCGTCAAACTTATTCGTCAGATAAAAGTTATCTGGCGATTGAAAAATCGGCCCTTAGTCAAACACCACACTGATATTCCAAATCAATACATGACCTGTTAAATACTCACTAAAACACATAGCTAACATAATCTTTACAGGCCTTGAGTTGTCGTCACTAGATGTAAACAGGAACGTCTATTAAAAATAAGAAGCATGTACAGAACCAATGATCGGCGTTGGCTCGAGTAGCGATGACGTAAACAACTATTGTCATCATTGTATACAGCTTCTTAATATATAGAGGTGACGTTAAACTTTAACCTATTAAAGATCAGAAAAAATGTAGACGGAATATAAAAATGTAGATGAAACAAGTTGCGAAAGTTTTAATGAGCAAATGAATTTAAGTTGGGCTCTGAAAATTAAAATAAAGTTGGTGACATCGCTATATAAATGTACATTTAAAGTGTGTATCATATAATGTATACAAATAAAAAATAAAATTATGTATTTTTATTTCAAAAATAAATTAAAATCATTAAAATCGAATTACTATTTACATCACAAAATTTGTTTGTCAGCTTCAGTCATTATTTGTTTGTAAAAGCTCTGTCTATCTGTTCATTGGTCTGTGCAACTTATAGATGTCATGAAAACAAATTACATGTCGATTTGTGCGTGGATGTCGCAAACATCGTTTTCAGCATTGTGGATTATCGGGCATAATTGATGGGCACGGCCTAACCAATAAACCTTTTATCTTCGGTACTTGGAGTTATTTAGTACTACGTAAAACCTATTTGAAGAAGTTATTTGCAGAGTCACAAATATGTACGTATATGTATTATTAATGTTATTTGTTCGTAAGCAGTTCATTTAAAATCGATTCAGCTTCTAAGGACCTTTTAAAATGTTGAAATTTGTAATCAAAAACAATATTTTTTCATAATGTTGCTGACTATATACATAATGGTTGAACAGACAGGATAGTGGTTTTCTAGTTCATGTCAAAACATACATAAAACTATCGATAAGATCGATATTTGTAGGTGTCAAAATACCTGTACATGGTAAAATCAACCCTGTTTTACTTTGACGCGCAAACGAATTTCAACCTTAAGGCGATATATCACTTTCTCGTCTGTACAATAAACACATTTTCTAAACAAACTTTTAATATATCAACAACCTAAGCCAATTAATAAGGCTTACCTTGTACTAACAAAACGTCAATTTGACATCAACCAAATTATGTCAAGGGACAAATTAAAAAGTTAATTAGAAATTAATACCAAAAAGGTCCAGTAGTAATGAATATTTAACATCATTACGGAAACAAATATTAAAAAAGCTTTATGCTTAAATGTCAAAGAGACCTTTCCTACGTCAGATGTTTTAATTGGTTTGGAATTGTTTGTGGCGTGTCCTTTGAATACAATGATATTTTACATTTAATTCCTGTAAGTAACAGTAACGAGGGGGATATCAGACAATTTGTGTAAGCCACTGTTACAAAGAAGATTTTACTTTGTTCTTGCAGCCAGTGTCAATTACAGATTTGAAAATAATTTTAAATGAATTATTCGTTCGATATAAGTATAACACGTAATTGCAGTTTAAAGTACCTACATAAAAAAAGATCTATCATAGCATCACAATACTTAGAAATTAAAATTCCATACGTTTTCGCAAATAATTGTAGAGTGGGAATTCCTATGTACCTAAAATCACTTAAATTCAGTCTAAGATAAGTAAATAACACCTATACTAAAAACATTTATAAGCAACATATATGGAAACAACATAGTTACCTTGTTATTTTGTCCAGGAACTAGTTGCCCCATTCGACTTTGTCCGCGGATGAAATTACCTTTGACTTTCCCGGGATAAAGAGTAGTCTACGTTTTCCCTTGGGCACAAACCCTAACCATTTCGCATGCCTATACCAAAAACTGTCAAAATTGGTTCTATGACATCATATCATTACAAACAAAGCTTTTGTATTTATAATAGAAAGACGAAACCCTTACTTTACATTCAGAAGCAGATTTTCTTCTGGCATTAATTCATTCATTATTAGTGGTTTCTTAGGTTTACGCGAATGTTAGACATTGAAATGAAACTACTTTTACGGATTTTATCGCGGTTTAATTTTAGATTTTAGTTCCCGACGTTTCGAAACCTTTGCAGGTATCATGGTCACGGGCAGACTGAGATGGCATTCGTCTTGACAGAAGACGTGGTAGAACGAGCAACATCTTCTAGTTTCATTTCCAGTTAGTAGTTTCAGTTAGTAGTTTCATTTCATTCATTATTATTGAATACACAAGAACCACTGAACCGGAAGAGATAAAACACATAATTTATATATTAAATATCACGTGAAAAACGATACAACATCACTGACCTACATCTCCTGTAGGTTGTTTTAATACCTACTATTGTATATTAGTTGGGAAATGAAGGCTTTTATAAAGTAACAAGTTGTACCCGGCATGCGTTGCAATGCAATTTTTCTACCTACTATCTACCACTTATTTTTTTCTGAATGTTCTATGCTATAAACCTCACGGAACCCAAGACGTGCGTTTTGGAGTTATAGCGTATAGCGACATATACATGTCGGTGGTACGGGTGTCGGGATTGGATATTCGATTAAACACATATTCAAGTCTCATTATCGTTTATTCCTAGCCAAATTATCAATCTGGACATTTTCCCAATAACGCCCGTCCGTCACCGCTTGCCATGCGCTGGAGGGAACAAATAGTGCAACAAACTCCCCAGCCTTGCGCTGTCCTATCATTAGACATTATCTATTTAGCCAATATAATGCAATAGTTCTAATATTCACGATATTAACACTACGATTGCTAAATAAATTTCAATCTACTCTATTTAAGTGTTATAGATAATGAACAGTATAACCATTCGTCCAAAAAAATTCCATCCACAGAACATGCCTGAGTGGCTGACAGGACCTAAATGCCTTCGTTTATGGTCACAGGCTGATGTTAACGATATCGTCTGTACTTTATAGAAATTGCCTTGAATAAAGACTTTTTAAAGTCGTCTCCTTATTTTAAAGAACCATAACTTTTTCCTAACTTCAGTTGTTTCTTTTCATTGACGGTCTTGTAAACGTTTTATGAAAGGTTAAGGACTTCTTTTGTCTTTTATCTTACCTTTTTCATTTTAATTTAGATTTTTACGTTTTTTTTATTTTTGTGAATTGACAAAGAAAGTAAGCTTGAGTATCTGTGTAGGTGTAATTTATTAAGTAACTTGTTTGAAGTTAAGACTTTTTAAATAAAATCTGATTTACTGTGTTGACTTTTAATCATTTTGACTTAGAGCCAACCTCGAAAGCACTTTATAAATCTGCCAAAAGAAACCTTAAACGGTTGCTACAGCAAATTGGCAGTTACTGCCATCTTTTATTCATACATCTTTGACAGTCGTTACAGGTTACGGGCAGTCATAAGCTAGAAACACACAATCAGTCTGATTAAGGGGTATCGTGTTGCCCAGGTAACTGTAACGTATATGAGGAGGTCAGTTTGGCAGTCGCTCCTTATGAAATACTGGTACTCTATTATATATAGTTAGATTGGAAACTGAACCACACTGAACTGAAGTTGGGAAAAGTCTAGGATGACAATTACACTTTTACACAATAAAATCACGTAACCATTGTGAGAACTAAGTCTAACTACTTTGTAATTGTTCAAGTGTTCATGTTGCGCACATTCTAACTTATGTTTGAACTCACAAGTTATCGCAAGCTCTCGTGTTATTGGCACAAACTTACAACGATCAATCAATTGTGGTTTCATACAATCGAACTTTGAGTGTGAAGTATTATATACTTTAAGACGTGATAAATGGTGAAAGCTTTTTCTTAGCTTAAATCCTCCTTTTATAATATAGAACGGTTTTAGAGTAAAGTCTTATAAATATCGCACTTAGTTGCCAACTACTTAGCAAGATAAACCGAGAGCTAAAGTAAACACGAAAATAAAGTAGCTTATTCATTTTGAATGCAGATGAAAACCTTTTTACTCTTATATTTGAATTTGGACGTACTGGCTGATAATTAAGTTTAATCAAAGTTTAGTCAAATATAAAAACTAAACGTTTAAATCTGGAACTTCTTACTGCACTTCATTTGTTTAATTAAAAGCAAACATTTCGAATTTATTTTTCTGTCTATTTATACTAGACATAGAGCCGGAAAAGTTTACCTCATTACACGAATTTGCACTTCCCTGGATCAGTCTGTCTGTTTTATCTTAAATTTCTATTTAATTAAAGCTGTGAGCTACAGCTGTGTGACCTAAGCTCAGACCGCCGCCCGCCAATTGGCGACTTTGGTCTCGGCAGCCTGTAATTGAAAGCACGAAGTTTGAAATTTATGTTTAGTTGGGTAACTCGTTTTGTAAGTACTTTGTTGTATTTTACGCTGAAATTAGAAATAATAAACTTTTTATGTATTACGTTATTTTTTCTACAGATGTAAAAATGAATAAGGACGAAATATTCCTATATTTTAGCTTACACATCATATTTTAGTTTTAGAGTTTAAATAAAAAAACGTTTAAAATCAGCTAGTGGTTAGCATCCACTTCAAAATGATCACAAGATCAACGAAAATATTTATAAAATGTATTTAAACTTTTTCATTATTCACACGAATTCCTCAAAGAAAATATTTTAGTTTATTTAATTTTATAGCTAAATGTAGACATAAAACAATTGCAAGCTAAACTACTTACATATATAAAAAAAAATCCTGCTAACAAGACATATAAAGACATAACACAAGTCCATCTTACAAAATGTCCTAACATAACTTTTAAGGGAACACACTGGCGCTTAGGGCCACATGTGTAGACCCTACATTACTGAGACCAGCTACTACCAAAACCTCTTTAAGTTATATTATTGCGTGTGTGGGAAAGAGACACAGATATACCGTGTAGAGCACTGTCTCCATTTTACAGCTGCAGTTATACGACTTTAAGACGAGGTGGTAGGTTATCTAGTCTCCAGCAACCTATATACTCAGAGCTATGTGTATTGTCTAGTGACAAACACAAAGGCGGAATTGTATTGTGAAGGTATCAAATTACTCAAAGTTATTTAACAATATTTAGTTTAAAAAGCAGGCCAGTTGCAATTTGTCAGTAAATGGAATGTAACATTATATTTTACAATATCGTTTTTGGTTTACCTCTAAAAAAAGGACGTAATTCGAGATGTAAGAAATTGTATTCATCGAAATGTAATTTCGACTTGCAACTATTTGGTCTCGGATCGACACTGGATGAGGCTTGCTCACTACCGTAGAAATTGGCTCGAGAAAGGGAAGGCCTATGCCCAACAGTAGGAGGACAAGAGCTGTGGTTGATGATGATGATGCAGCGATTCGTTTTTTTTTTGTTTGCAAGTAGTCCATAATTATGCACCAAACTGGTTTCAAATGAGGCCGTTATCTATACAAACAACACTTTGTTAAAGAAGTATTGGAAGAGTCTCACTAACTAACTGAAAATAATTATCTCCTCTACTGGCAAGCAAATAAAATCTATTTTGCTACAAATCTCCACCGACGAGACAAGGTGACCGATTCCTTCATTCGTGTATTTCAATACCGACAGTTGTTTGACGTCAGAACGCCTACTACGAGCTCCTAAATCACGACCATTGTCAGCGTAGGAGCGGGACGCCGCTACACGCTGTTTATAGCGCCATCTCACTTCTATGACAGGAACAATATTGGTTTCGGATATCATGGTAGAGGATCACACAAAACACACTCACATCCTACTACAGTATTGTACCATATTGTAGTTACCGTATCGTCTACTATTTCGGTCGGCCTGATTAACTGCACGGCTATTTCTGAAATCGTTAGCGTTCACAAGATGCTGCAGTGTTCAAGGTGGGGTGTGCGATTAATCTGACATCTTATCCAATTAATACGAGCTAATAATATCGTTCAAGCTTATATTGATATTTTATTCATAAGTAAAGATCTGGTTTTGATTAATCTTACAATAGAATCTGTATAAGTAATTTCATTTGCATTGAAGGGCAATTACTAAGTTAATACCCAAAAATATTAATTTTTTGCATTGAATATTCTAAGAGAATGAGTTAATATTCTTATAAGGACATCAGATGATATTTTTTTTCTTTTATTGAATAAACAAGAAATAAAGACTGCTATGGTCGATCTTATGTGACGTCACTTATCAGTACCCTTTTAACCAACAAGTGACGTTACCTTTTAGCTCCCACTTCTCTTTGTTTCACCGTCTTATGCAATCATTTCTACCTATATATACTCGTAATCGTTTTAGTTATGAAGTACCTAAATTTTACCATAAATTGTTATCAAAGTAAAGAAAACCGATGGAATCATAAACTTTTTGATCATTAAGTCACCTGCAGCAAATTCCTTGATTAAAAACTAAACGGTTTTTAATAAAGTGTGGTCGTAAACAAGGCAACACTTGTTTGTTATTTTAATACCTATTCTCTGGTATATAGAATTTACTTTCATAATTTTAACTCTTCTACTTCGTACAGCGACATCTAACGGATGAATACTTTGTACAAACTTTGATCTCTTTTAGTTATAATATGGATAAAAAGAGCTCGTGACTTAGCTATAACAGCATAAGTGATTCGATCACAGGTTAAGCTACGCTTGACGCGGTTGGTCCGTAGATGGGTGACCATCTTTGTTATAACGAGTTCCTCCCGTGTTTCGGAAGGCACGTTAAATTGTGGATCCCGGCTGTGTCTCCTACATCTTTGGCAGTAGTTACAGGTAGTCAGAAGCATGAAAAGTCTGACAACCAGTCTAACCAAGGGGTATCGTGTTGCCCAGGAAACACTGATACTTAGCTGAATCCGGTAATACTGGAAGCCGACATCAACATAGTTGGGAAAATGCTAGGCCAATGATGATGGAGCCTAGAGCGTAAAGCCAGAAGTTGCAGATTCGATCCCTGTCTTAAATACCGTGCCAGGGGAGAGGGCTATGTCCAACAGTGGACTAAGAATACCAATTTTAAATCAAGAGCAAGAGAGTATGAGAATGGAAAATAACAATCGCATATGTTATCTTACAAAACAAATCAATCTTATCCATTCGACGAACAGTTTGTGTATGTAATCGCATTCAAATCCGAGCTTTGTGCGATAAATAGCTAGTACTAAATAAATACGATTGAGACGCTTCAGCCGTATCGCATGCGTTTGTATGTAGATTCGTATTTGTAACATCAATCACAGTCCTGTCGCTTAGAACCAGTCGAACGGAGATGGATAGGACTTCATTAGATTGGGATACAAGGGAATAATGTAGTTCAGGGTTAGTGTAGGTAATTCTGTAACTATTGTTGTTGACTGCACGGATATTCAAGTGGTTAAGCGCGACATGTCTCGGGTTCGATCCCCGTAGGACGAGCATTTGACTAATCCACGAATGCTTGTCCTAAGTCTGGGTGTTTTTGTGCGTGTGATTTGTATGTTTGTGAGACCCCCGAGACACAAGGATTTAAATTCGGCATTAAGGAAAATTTTTCTTCGTTGGTTTCTGTTTTTGATTAAAAAATATTTAATGTTGAAGTGGGATAGCGTTCTACATGGCGGCGTATCTCGTCCCGCTTACACAACTACAATAATTCCCTAAGACGTAGCGGTAATCCCAACAGGTTAATAAGAAACGATTGCTAAAAAATAATTCTATGTAGACAGTAATTTAGCGCATTTTCCTTCATCAAAAAATATAGAAGATCAAGCAAAAAAGATTCTTTATTACGGCAAGCCGTGAACAAAAAGAGCGTGGGCACTAATTTTCTCATCTCTGGAATATAAAACGATGTACCTTAGGAAGCTTTAATGATAAAAACCACTTACTTTACTTACCTCAATACTCGACGTAAAAGAAAATAGACATGAAATATAATTTCCTTCTTTGTTTTCAAATTAAACAATCTTGCCGCTTTCAACGTAGAATGTTCTTTATATTTCTTCAAAGTATAAAATTATTATCCTATTATTGTAGTGCTGCCAAGATACATTAATGAACCTAAGAGACAATTTGTACAAAAAAGGTATGTATTTAATAATTTTGTACGTAACAAATACTCTCAAAATTAAATACTTCTCTTGCACTGGGGAAACTGAAGAGGCACTTAGTAGTTGCAATAATGACATTGTCGCAAGACATTCAACAAATTGTATTAAGTCTACCTACCTTATACCTTTAAGGGTTCATAGCAAACTATGGCAGATGATGTCTGTATTCTTCTTAGCTATTTTCATTTCAGTATTTTTGGGGTTGCGATGCCAATGGAAAAATTGGAACCTTATTAGTTAAGCCATCTGTCCATCTGGCCGTTTCTCATGAACTGATAGCCAGCTGCAGCAACAGTTGATAGCTAGTTGAATTTATCACAGATCATGTATTTCCGTCACACACAGGCTTTTTGATGCTTGTCCGGACTTTTGAGTCTTGACGTTTTCAATGTTCCTTTACGTTTGTGAGTTTCTGTAGATGCTCTGATCCCTGAAAACCTCGTAACGTATGAATTATTGTTTTAAACTTAACAGTACTTTAAACTGGATATAACACAGATAAAATTACTGGCTATGTAGCCAATTGCCGCGAGGTATATTTTGAGCCTAAATTTTCAATTTATGATTTTTTAAATTGTAACATCAGTAGCAATTTGTCTACAAACAAGAACCGTCCCAATCAATCTGATCGGCATTACATCACAAGCACATTCCGGAGTCCCCGATGCCTCGACCTGCCCCTAATTAAGCAAGATTTAACGACGATGTAATGGTATGTAACCTGTAAACTGTCCCTGACTACAATTAGGTCACCCCTCACGGCCCTCACGTTGAGAAGGTCTCTGAGGTATTACGGTGTTATCATATCTGCTTCCATTTTGCTGTTTAAGCTATTAAACTAATACCGTGTTATGAACTACCTACTTGAAACACGTGTTTCGCAGTAGGAAAAAGTGGTCGGTAATTATTAATTACGTCATTTTTAAGGGTACTGTAACCAAAATGAAAGCCTATTACCAAGATTCCGCAGTCCGTCGGTCCGTGGTTTCTCATGAACCGTGATAGCTAAACAGTTGAAATTCTCACAGATGACGATCTTTGCTGCTTTTACAAGTAAAAATAAAAATTGAGGTTAAGCAAAGATGTGCTACGGTCAAAGGTAGTCGGTGTTTGTAGGCAAATCAATTTGCGAGTGGATACCCAAAAACATTTGTCACATTACCGATTTGTTTATCTTTAGCCTATTTCTACGGAATTCTCTGTCACGAATCCAATTCGCACTTTACCGGTTTCCCTACGTTAGAAGAAGGTTCAAACCTCCTTCAAGTTTGATCGTATTCATCATTAGGCTCACTGTGGATTGAGAATTCTTGATTTCAATATTTACAAGCCTGATTTCTGACGAAAATTTATTTCACCAATTGTTAGTAATGCATTAAATGAGTTAAAACCGTCTGCTACTCCAGTATTAATTATTTACAAGAATTAAATATCAGTGCAAATATATATAATGAGGAGTCACGTAATATTTCTTCTAGTACAAGTATACTAGTTTTCACGGAGCCACAACAAAATCCCAGTGAGTCTGTTCATTCGCACTGTGCCGGTATCAAAATAGTCGACGTACAAAAATAGCACAGAGGATTGTGTCAGAGTGAACTCTTTCTGTTTCGGAACTAATACTGGACGCCGTTGTATGTTGGACGGCTGTTTAGACATATTTTTTTGACTGAATGTAGGTTAGACTTAGTGCTGAAGCCACATTATGAGCAACAAAAAAAGTAAAACGAAAATAGTGTTTCGGCATCTATCTTTAGCACATGCAAGAAATGAACTTTTAAAATTGGATTTTTTTCAGATTCTAATTTGTTTTTGGAGCTTAAGAATGTATATTTTGTTAATGCCCAATAAAAGAATCCTGTTCTTGAAATAAGAAAGAGCCAATAATATAGATTATAGAATTTATGAGCCCGTAAATCATAGATGTAAATCAAATATTTAAAGATAGTCCCGTCAGTTCAAAATATATTTTAAAGCATTGTAAACCTAACCTAGCGTATACCTATGAGATTTTAAACAAACTTTTACATATTAATATTCATATTTTAGACCGAAAACGTTCCTATATGTATATCAGGCACACGACACGTGTATTTTATTAAAATTGATGACGAACTTGAAACATTTTAATGAGAGCAACACAAGTACACATTAATAATACATGGTAACAATCCCTGTGAACGCGATAGGCGCGTCATCTGTCGACAGGGATATAAATTACAACCGAGATGTGGATGACGGGTTGACAATGCTAAAACATATTCAGTTGCCAGAGGATTTTTAATTTTATGTCTTGCAATGTAGAGTCTAAAATACTTTGACGTGTTTGAAATTTTCTAGATGTTAGATAGTCTTTTGTTATAATGGACAAATTTTAATTCGAAGTGTACGTCGAGCTACGTGCCATTATCTGAATGGCCAATATTTAATATTCAATTTAAAAAACATTGCTATCCATAATCAGCCTCCTGGGAGACTCGATTTATTGTAGCCATTTATTTTTAATTGAAGGGTTTTTCGTATTTCCATTTGAAAATATTATAAATGCGAAAGTATATTTTGGGACCGTTCACTTGAACCTGAGTCAATATTGTATCGTTTTGAAAGTGCCAGGACGACAGCCTTCTAGAAATAAAAACATTTGATTATGACATGCATTTCTCGACCGATTCTCGATGAAATTTAGTATGGAGCGAGCTGACGCATTTTCTTAACACATAGGCTACTTTTATCCGGCTACGTTAAAGGAGGGTTATGATTTTGGAACTATAACCGATGTCCAGGAGGGCGGAGTCTCGAGAACCAGCTGGTAAATGTAGTAGTAGTAAGTAGACAAGTTAGTTGATTGTTATTTAAAAAAAATACAAACTGTACTGAAAAAATCGTAGTGGCTGGTCTAAGGACTACTTTCATTTAATGATGATTGATATATTATCCCCTTGATCTAAGATAATGCTTAATTGGACAGTAACCTAAATCCTATTATGAATTATTATACGTCGTATTTATGTAACTGATCCAATTGTGGCTCTCGTACCTGTGATCTTCCAGTTCTTACAACAACGATTAAGAATAATCAACCTTAATGCACAGATACAAAAATCATTTTAAATCGTTTAAATTAAAAATCAGAATTCAAATTATTTAAAAAACTCTACATACCCAAATTTCCTAAAATACCCACCCACATTTAAACAAAAACATCATTTACGTTTTATTCAGAGTCGAATAACAAACAAATAGGGGAATCAAAGAGTTCGCAACACAAAGGTTGTATAGAAGATAATAAAGGACAAACACAGCCCATTCCCCCGGGCAAACCCCAATGAAATAGATATACTATGATCAAATGGAAACATCGATTGGGATCTGGGATATAAAAACAACAAGTCATCGGTGGTAATCAAACTGGGATGTTCTAGTTATGTACTGTATTACGAGGTCTAATAGGCCTGATATATATCTTACTAGCTGTTGCGCGCGACTTGGTCCGCGTTTTCCATAAGTTAGGTTTTTTGTAACGTATTCCGTTACTGATCTGCTCCTAATAGTCATAGAATGATGGTATACACCTCTAGCTTTCCACAACAAATGAGCTTTTTTTCTTTAACTGAAAGATTTATCAAATCGGTCTAGTAGTTTTTGAGATAAACGCGTTCAAACAAAATAATTCTTCAGGTTAATGTTTTAGCATAGATTTGTATTTGTACACACTACTGATGTTGACACCAATTTATTAGTTAGTTGACCTAGCATGCTAAGCTAGCTATGTGAGCAATTTAAAACTAAACTTAATTACTAATTTTACTATAATTGTGCCAGCAATTTGAGCGTAAAGAGGTTATAAACATACATAAACACAAACTTTCGCTTTCATAATATTATTTTACAAAATATGAAACATGATATATAACAAAGTTAGTACTACGGATCTTAAGGTCAGATGCCATGCACGCCCTCCAATATTACGTTCAAAACAAAATTTGATTCAGTATCGTGTTCGTCACTAACTAGGTTTGTTACTCAGAGACATGTCAAGGGAAAATTATCATAGAAACGTACCAGTCATGGTACAATATATTCTAGTAGGTTATATGAATAGGGCAGTGACGTCATCAAAGAAAAGATCTAGTTCTTATTAAAAATTGAAAATCGCTAGCTGTTTTACCTATATTTATAGAATGAAATAGTGCGGTACACTCTATTTATAGTACTAAGAATTTAATAACAGTGAAAACAAGAACATAAAAATAGGTAAAAATCACAACATGTGAAAATTTAAAATCATTGTTTGAAAACAAAACTTTGCTGATCACGCTCAAAAAACTTCAAACATTCCGACAAAAATAATATCTTCTAATAATATATTGGTAAGTGCCAGTTAGTAACTTATAAACTAAGTACATGAACAATAAATTACCGTCAAGGTAGGTTGCAACATAATTCCCCGACGAGGGGCCACATTTTGTGCAGTGGATGTGGTCCTAGTACCAGGTGGAGAGGCCGACGCTCTCTACACGTCGGCCTCCGAGACGAAGGAAGCCATAGGAGAAATGCTATGCATGCCCGCGCACCTACTAAATACGGGGACGCTGTACGGCAGTTCAGGTTTAGTCAGTAAGAGTCTGACATAACCCACTTCCTTCCCCGAGGAGGTGGGTGTCCATGAGGATTACCCCGCCTAACCAAAAAAAAAGGTTGTAACATAATTTCTGACTGATAAAAACCCTTTGCCAAAACACCAGCTTAAAAGACTACTACTACAACGTTCAACGTTGCCTGATATCACGCAACGTTTCATATCATGTCGCGCAACGTGTTGCGCAACATTAGCCTATTTGTGATGAATGGAACAGACTATTAAGTCGGTGTAATACCGACTTTTTCAAAAATTCCAGTTGTTGTCGTTATTGTTGTCACCGATGTTTTTCTTCAGTGCACTGCAGGTTGTCCAGAGTTATATCGTCGAGCATGTAACAAAACCATTGCGACTTCTAATTTTACGTCCAGCGCCATCTAGGGAGCGCCCTTTGAAAACAGAAAAGGCGACATCTATATCGAGATTACTTTTCATCAATTCATAGACTGAGACTTAACATTTTCATAAATTATACTACGCTCGCCGAATGGTGATCCCTATGACAGTTCGTAAGCGCTTAACATTGTACTGGCGTACTGTACTTAACATTGTACTGTTAGAACAAATCCTTTGGAAGTCCATCGAAAAAATCATAATTGTGTAAATTTGTAAATTATAAAAATGAATATTAAGAAATTATTAGTTATGTTCGGAAAAAAACTCAATTCAAATGTACACGGTACGTGCTGCAAGAGTTAAGTCGTCTAGCTGTTATCAACTCGAAAGGTACGCATCGATAAATAAAATATCGATAATTTGTTGGAAAAATTAAACAAATGCTTTGAGTTTGTATTTTATTTATTAAATATAATTTTTAATATTTTTCCATGTAGCTGGCAATTATGAACTTTTTTAAATTAAATTAAAAAAGAATTCTAAACTCTTTAATTTATGCAATTTGAATAAAAAATTAAGTATAGTAAAATAAAATATAATAAGGTTGCTACTTTTCTTTATCTATTATTTTATGTCCATCAAGTCGCGTAATCTGTTTTTAAAATAAATAAATATTGCTTATTATGTTGAATAACCTGGCTGAATGACGTGACATTTTCCCAAAAAAAAAGTATTTTATCGAAATTGTTTGAAATGGTTTCGCATCACTAATACAACTGTCAGTTGTAACGTCATAGGGATCATCATTCGGCGTGTGGGAACTACTAGAATTAAGTCAACTTCATCCACTGACTTGGAATCAAGATACAACGACACCATTTTCTTTGCTTTCACTTTAAGTTGTTCCTAACCACTGATCGATGTTATATTTCAGGATGTGCCTTACTTAATTTATATGTTATGAACGATTATTATACAAATTACTTCACAATGAATATTTGTGGTTCAATTTAGCTACAATGCAACCTAGAATAGAATACTAGGAGAATTCAAACATGGCTACCGGCAATCGCATTTACAATACGATCCAGTCAATTCAAAGGCAATCCCTTAAGGGAAATGTACTTCGGAATCTACAATCCACTTCTACCATGTATTCCGTACACCTAAAATTGTAGAAAGTGTGTATTTTAGTATGTAGGTTGTGGTAAAAGAGTTTCGAAAGCTAGCTGATAAAGTTTAAGTCCCTAGACAGTGACAGGACAGATATTCAACTTTATTGTAATCGTGATTGACGATATATTGATGATATTATTTTGGGTTTAAATAGAAATGTTCACAGTACCTTGTGGAAAAAAAATGAATAAAAAAATTTTCATATTCATAAATATCTGATCTTTCACGTGTTTTGAGCTTAACATTTTTCTAAACATAATTGTACTTTATATTACGAGTGTACTGAACTTTTCGACCCTTTTGAAAGTTTTCTTTGTGTGTTTGGATGTCACCCTGGATGTGCTTTCATTCATAGAACAAGTAGTTTTTTTTTTAGTACAGTTCACCTTATCAGCCAACTCTTTACTGGAAACCAGAAAGATTTGTGTAGCTATTTTTAAAAATAAGTTAAACGGCAATCGAGAGTGAAATGAAAAGTAATTGAAAATTACACGAAACCAATATCGGACCAACATTTCAATACCGAAATCATTTTTCGATTTTTAGGCGATACCTACCTTACCTACTTACCGTTTCCAATGAGGCGTTTAATAACGGCTTATGAAAACTGAACGGAATGCTCGCGACCGATGAAACGAAGCCGAGGGAAGGGATAATGTAAACATGGATCCAAGATCGATGGAGGTTGTTCAAGCGAAATGAACCGACAATCAGCTGGGATTCATACATATTCTTACGATTTCCTGCAAACAAGGTTGTATTTGAGTTGAATGATGAATAAATTCTGAGGATATAAGTAGCTGTACGATAGTTATATATAGTGTACGATAGTTTTCTGCAGTTAATATGTAGGTAAATGACCTCCTCTTTTTGGGGTGCCTTACCTAATGGGTAAAAACGAAAATGAAAAGACATCAAAATGAAAATCTCCCAAATTGTTGGAAGTGTATTAATAATTCCCAGAATAATGGAATTTCTCATAAACCCAACAATATTCCAACATATCTAACAAAAAATCCATTAGAATATAAAACACAGTACAAAGAGATATGGCGAGGCAATTTGAGTCACTGGAACGAATACAATAAAGTTTTCATTTTGTACAGCAAGGAGACGAGTTTCCGACTTAGCAAAACGTTTTCGACCTCATGCAACATGGCTACCTTACTTATTCACCGCTTTGTACCGCACTATCTGACGGGAAATATTACCTGATGTAACTATAAAGACGTAGGTAGGAAAATGTACTGATAAGTACCGTAAATGTGCAAATATATCCACGTAGTCTGGTGATATGCGACTAGAAATAATAAAGAGGTAGGTAGGTAGGAGTAAGGTAGGTAGGTTTGGAAAACTATTTCAAATCAAACTTTTTGTTTATACCTTCATGTTTCTGATGAATTTTCACTGAAATAGTGACAAAGAAAATAATTTATGAAATCCTATTTACTTATACAAATTAATGTATTAATTGACCAAAATACTTCTAAATCAAAAAGGCGAAAAGAAAACCTATCAAAAATGTACGTTTTCAAACTTCTCAGTTACATTCATCTTCAGTAAGTCGATTATATGCTAAATTAATGTAGATGAGGCAGAGATTAATATTGTACTACAAACCAAAATCAGGCTTTCCCTGAATTAATTAAATTAATTAATTTCGCTAAAAGTCACGTTTTCCATCATAAATCCTAAGCCTGCTAACTTAATGTAATTATTCCATCACAAATAAATATTAAATTACAAATTTAACAATAACTTAATATTCCTAGATGTTAATAAATCAGTTTCTGTTTTAAAACGACGAAAAGGGGCGTTAATCTGTTGAAAATCTTTTATTTGGGAATTTAACTCAGAGTCAGTACTTATAATTATGTGCAACTCTACACGTTCTCATACGCAGCAAGGTCATCCCTCCTGATCTAGATAAGTGCTAAAATATAACTTACTAGAAAACTAAGTAGATAGCATTTGGACGAAATAACTAGAATCATTTTATTATCCATCCACTGATTCAATTTGCATTGATCACAAAAACAAGAATAATATAAAAAATACTATTCTTTAGCACTCAAAACAAAAAAAAACAATGTAGATAAAATATTTCCTAATAAAATTTACGGCTACGAAAATGTAGAAAATCCAATAAACGCGAAATGATCCGCTAAATCAGTTCCCTACTCTTACACAAACGTGAAATTAATTCAGGGATAGTGGTGGTAATATTGGTAAATTACCATTCTCTTTGTTCGAATGATAGTGATTCGTAAAGTAGGAAAAATAGTGAAGGAGTCTCAACAATTTTCCCGGCTACCTTAAACCATTACCAGCGCCATCTATTAACAGGTAACTGAAACTACATAGTAAATGTGCTGGCGTGTTATTCCTGGAACATTTTCACATAGTGAAGTTTCGAAAATTCTCTCTTTGGTGCGGGAGTTTCTATATTAGAGAAAGAAAATTCCAATAGATGGCAGTACTGAGCCACAAAACTTTTGGGGATAAACTTTCTGTTGAAACTATTTTCTTTTAAAAACCTTAAGACACATTTAGTCTTTAGTATCATTTAAGAAAAATAATTAAATAGTGTAGTGTGGTATACATTTTATAAAGTAAATGTACTTTGTAATGTAACTTATACATTATTCTATTTCTGATCAGCTCAGTAGCGCCACCTATCTCTGATCTGACAACTGGACAAGTGAACGAAGCGTTTCGCTCTTGTTTTGAGGCAAGGATAGAGGGCGCAACATTGAAGCTCACTTGTAGTACCTAATAGTAGCAGAAAATACCTAACAGATGTCTACTTACCAGTTACCTGCATATAGAAAGGTTGTTAATGCAATCAATATATGTACCTAGTATAAAAAATTAAATACTAAGCCGTAGTTCGGAAAAATACTCCGTCATACACTTAAGTAATGATACGGGAATCGAATTCGGGAAACTCCGTGTTAACCTTACACACTACTAATCCTCTGTGAACACAACGTTGCATGAATGATTATTAGAACTAAATACTTACGTTTTTAGCATCTCTAATCGCTTTTCCAAGCCCTATAATTCTTTTTCTCGACCTGTATTTTCATATTATTATTATAATATATTATTAGACATTTTCTGTAAATATCAGATCACCGTTAACTCACTAATGTGGTCATAAGTTGTTGATAAATATTTATTGATTTTATTTTCCCTTTAGATCCTTTTTTCTATGAACAGGTAAAAATTGAAAGACAAACAAATTTTACACCTAGCAGTTATTTGCATAAATTTAAATGTCATTTCGATCTTAAGCCTGAAAACTACTCAATAAGAAAATTAAAAAATATATATATTAGAATAAAGTTTTTTTCTTAATTCCCTACTCTCTTGGTTTTGCTTCTTTCGGGACGCATTGTCAACAGGTTAGTATGGCTGACAGTCAACTATCGCAGAACCTTCGTGATGGCGTTATCATGCAGTGAAAATATGTACATTCGAACTATATATAGACCTTTACTTTTTTATAAAATACACTTTTTACCTATATCTATAATACTTCTTAAAATTTAATCGCGTTGTTTACTATTTCAGAAATTAGGAGAAAATATCTCAACCTCGTTTCAAATTACTTTTTAGGCTCTTCAGTTATTTTAAAACCAAGATATCGTCTATTTGGAAAAAGAAATATTAAGACTAAATTATAATTATTATTCCATTATTTTAAGTTAAATTACAGAACTATTAGACTTGGTACAGGAGTGAGCTTTCATGGTGCAGGGCGAGGGGGCTTGCCGAAGGGGGGGGGGGTATGACGTCACACTCCTATACTGCGTGAACAGAGTAACGCCACTCTCTATCCGGGTCACCTATTTTGGGATATTGCACTAACGTCATACAGGATTCTATGAAAAAGGATGAAACACAAAGGTAGTATAGGATAGAACAAAGATGATATTCTGAAAGATAATTTATATGAACTGAATTTTATCTACTTTGAACTTATGTTGACGAATGTAATTTATTGTCAATTTAACAGGTGATGCATTTTTGGCGCCGTGTAAGTAAATTCGACAGTCTCTTGTTATTTTTATTTTTGTGAAACATGCAAGAATATTACTGAAAATTGAGTCCTAATTTCAAAAACCCAGACAAGATACGTTAAGACAGTAAAATAACTGTACATTTAGAATTTTATCCCAAAACGAAGAACAGGTCTCTTTCAATAGAGTTATATTTCAAAACGAACGTCAAATCAACTCTGCTTTGTGCTAAAAAAGATTCAGGTTACAAAGTAAGGTTGGTGCACCTCTATGAAACACTACGCTACTGGTGTTTTGCATCAAACGCTTCGTATTCTTGCAGTTCTTTCCTATTTCGTAGAAGACGTCAGATAAAGTACACTCAAATGGTTTTCAGAGGCTTAAATATATAGATACCGTTATTTATTCTGGAATATTCTGAATATTTTTCAGACCAGTGAAGATGTAGTCTAGTTGTACAGGTAAGGTGCCTCTACGCCGTAGCACTTTGTAGCGCAACTTACATTCTCCTAGTACTTATTCTCATATGAGTAGTCAAACAATCTTATATATTTGAAATACTGCTGCTAAAAATGTGTTTGTATAAATATATTAAAATATAAATGATAGGTTTCTTTATCATCTATCTTCCTTAGTTTAGTTTAGCCAACATTCAGCGGGTAAAGTATTTTTTTATATGGATGCCTTCGCCTTGCAGTAGAATACGAATGGTTTTAAATTTCAATCCAGTCAAGAAATCATTTTTTAATTAAGAAAAAATGAACGATGCTTGAATTAAATATGAAGATCAAAAAAACTAACTATCTATTATTAACCGACTTCAAAAAAAGGAGGAGGTTCTCAATTCGACTGTATTTTTTTTTATGTTTGTTATCACACAAAGTTTAATACTTAATACAAACTACACTGCAGTTCACTCGTACGAGTTTCAAAACTGAAACCTTGATAATACCGCAACATAAGCAAAACAAACGAAACTCGCTCCATACAAAGTCCATCTCCCTGTATGCATAGTGTTCGCTAGTTCCTAGGGTTAAAACATACTAGAACAGCGAAACACGTTTACACACTCGTGCACTAAATTGAGCTAACATTATTTTAGTAAAAACATTTTTGGTCGAGTAATTTTTGTGTTGTGAATTAAGTTTCGTAAAATAATGTAAAACTTTGTCAGTCAATACAATTTTTTTGTTCAGCGTAATAATAGTGTGAATAGCACACATTTGGCTATCAAAAAGGTAGCGTTTATCTATATGTCCACCTGAGTAAAACTCTTTTAAACTCCAATTCCAATTACAAGACCTTAGAATTTAATGCTTGCGTTGCTAGTGTTTCAAAAATTTTTAAGTCACATGCACAAGGACGTCTTGACTCTGGACATTGCAAGCATTCTTGGACCATATGCTTTTACCGTGTGCGTCGAACCGCACATCGTGTTGACCAATTCCATTCGGCAATCCGTGCAGGTAGAGTTCATATGAAGAACGATATTTGTTATATCAATTAGCTTTTCGTTCCTATCAGGTTCCTATATGTTGCCTTCCTGTATGTTGCCCTGTGATTAATATTCTAAAAAAGTAGAAACTGATCTCTTTTTTATTACAGTTACTGTAAGATTACAACTAAGACTAACACTAAGTTATTCAATTTGTTATTAAGTTAGGACACTTCCCTTCCCAATGCAAATTATTTCCTTTTGATAGCAATACTTTAATAACGACAGCCTTCGTGCTAACTCAGTACATTACAATAATAATTTTTACGAATTGGATAGGCAGAAATGTTTCCGCAAACGGTAATCTTTCCAAGGTATGACCGCGTTTAACCTTGCAAATCTATCGATTTACGCGGTAGCCATTTTGCAACGAACTCCCCAGGTGAACGTGTTTTTTGTTTTTCGATTAATTCAACTTACATTGAATACTGGATTCTGTGTTTGTACAGAACGTAGCAACTAGCAAACCCCGATAAATATAAGATTTCTCTCTTACCGATTATGCTTATCAAGAAAATCAAATGCATCAATTTAATATCTGTTAACGTTCTTAATCCTGATCTTAAGCAAAAATTAGAAAAAAAAAATATTTGAGCGCAATCTACACCAATGCATCACTTCAGACATAGGGCCTAAAGTGCCAGAACAGGTCTCTCACTCTGATCGCCATAAAGACCGACTTTATGAGATACGATAAGTTATTTATTCCGTCTACCACTTTGAATGAGTATAGAATTTTTTTAAATTCATCTCATTCATTATCAAATGTAACCCCTGAGTTTGTTTTGGAATTAATCCTAGGGAAATAAGATAGGAAATGTCGACTCCAAAGTTATTAAAAAATGACATGTACAATTGATAGAGATTCTTAATTCCTACCACAAAAATAAGAAGAGTTTTAAGTAAGCAATCACATGAACGGTGTTGACACACCCATCAGCTATGCACCTAGTCTCCGTGATAATCGAATTCGCCAGTCTTCACCGAGAAGGTCAGATGTCAACCAACAGCGCCAATTGGGTCATCGAATACGTCACTGCCGTATGTATTACTGTAAGGAAGTGTTTAAAATATGAGAGGAAATATGTTTTATATATTAAACAATTTACGAGTGAGAGATGTGTGTCCAATCAATGGTCGAATGTCGGATCTTGCGAAACATTTCGGTTGAAATATGTTTCGTTCTTAATTTATTATGCATATTTAAATACTATAATAATTAGGAATACTAAACCAGCTTTTACCTACATATTGTTAGATGACTGTTAAATAAAACCTTGCTTTGTAAACCTGATTAAAATCTATGTGTTTTCGTTAATGGAGCTTTCACACAATACGTAATGAAATGTGTGCAAGAAATCTTGCACAGTCTTTGTTTTAATCTTAAGTTTAAATAATTGAGATTGATGACACATCTGTCAAACGACTGGTAAAGAAGCTAGATTCATAGAAAAAAATACTCACTTTTATATTTTGACATTTTTTTTAAGCCACCTTTAATATGTAGACTGATGCTACATCTATCTTTCAAATGATAAAGTAACAATAGATGTAACTACCCAAAATAACTATTTCTAATTTTGTCTGTAAAATTGAAGGCAAGTCACGTATAATTGCAACAATTAAGTCAATAACTTAAGTCACCTAGTGTAACCTGTACATGATTACTCTGTAATACAGGCTGACGTCATGTCAAGGTCTACCTCAACCTTATTGCCGTCTCGCTCTGACACTTCCGCGCCTTCATAATATTGTAACAGAAAACCTTCAATGTAAATCTCTGAGTAATGCGGGTACTCGATGCGTTTGAATTTAAAGAGATATTTAGAAGAAGTATTTAGTTTCGACTACACGAAATGTGATGGTGTGTCGTGCGGCGAGTTCAATCTCTCTCAAATGATAAATATTAGTATAAAACATTAGGAATAAGCAATAGTAGATTAATAAGCTCTATACGATATGACACGGAAGAACATGTAATATATTGTAGACTTTATATTCAAAATAATATTTCTCCATTAAAATTATTTAAAATATAAATTAAATATAAGCGTTAAGTCCACCGTATGCACCAAAATTATACGTTTAGTAGTGAAAGTTTTATTAAAAAAAATAAACATAAATTAAAATGAAACAAACACGCTTGCGTCAAAAGTCGAAAATCATAAAAGCCCTTCCTAAGAAAAACAAAAACCATATTTTTTCCATTAAACTGAACATAAAAACTAAAAATAACCCGATAAGTTAAAGTGACACAGTTCCACTTTGAATTTAGTTTATATATAAGGTCGGAAATCGTATTAATGAAGCGTCCTCGTCAAGTCGTCCGTGACGCAAACTCAATTAGTATGGATTGAGCTGCACCGACCGAGATAGTTATAAAAGTAGTTACCCCGCTTCTAAATATAGAAATGGTAATCAAACTGGCTGAATACTGGAGTAAAACTACACTTGTAACTGGTCTCAAATATCTAAATGTCGCTACGTATCGTGCTTCAAGCATAAGAATTAACAGCTGATTAAATTATAGGTGTTTTTGTTTGTTTTGTTAACTCGTCTGTAAAAGAGTCGTGTAGAATTTAATGATACAGCTTATTCAGTAAACTCAGCCACAGAGGATTTAAGATACATTTCGTTACTTATGATTTTTCTTTAACATTGCCTGTGTAAACAAGAGACTTCAAGATATTCCAAGGTAATAAGAGCTAAGTTCTTATTTAATGGTCTCTTCGATTAAGTAGTAATCACTCCACTAACCCCTAAACCTCATCACATGAAGGACTTTCATAATAATTAGTGGCAGCTAAATTCTCGATTGAGCTGAAGCCTCGTCCGCCGCCCCTCAGGCTTCACCCCTCCCTCGCCAAACCTGTTTCAGAATGAAACTGACCTAATTCTGAGCTGCAGTCCCCCTCCGCACCGACTGACGTCATACCACACCTTCATATACAACAAGAATATATAACAAAAAATAAACAAGCAATAACAATTGCAATGCTATTAAATATAGAAGTGAAAGTTCCATAGCAAGCCTACGGTGCGTTACAGCGTTTCGTTGCTATGCGGAATGGTATAGAGTCAAAAACTGGGTCATCCCGGGTTGCAAGGCTCTATTCATGAATCGAAGCAAGCTGGGTGACGCGCACTCGTTCATTCTTGCTGGTACTTGTTAATCGAACATGGTTCTACCTGCGCTCGACTGACGCATGAATGATCTATATCGGGATATAAATAGATTTTTGGGAAAAAATAGGTTTTGGTAAATATTATGTATAGTTTATTGTGCTTTATGTTCGGAACGATTTGAAGGCTGTATAATACACATTTATATTATGTTACATGTGAAAAAAATGAAGGAAAATATGAAAATGCGTCATAATTAAGATTAAAAGCTCATTATGAACATCATGATTGAAAATAAGTATTTGAAAACTTACCTAGCTTGCGACTTAACGTGCTTTTATCATAATGTCCCTTTCAACTTAAGTTACTTTGAGGTAATGTCTTATTAATACCTAACAAAATATTGAGGGCATAAAAAACCTACCCCTAAATTACAAGACGAGTCAGTAATTCACATGACCTCCAATTCCTCCATCAAAAATATCTATGAGTCAAACCCAACAAACTAATATGAGCCACATAATACCACGAAGCTTCAACTTAAAACGAAATAAGCTAACACCATTATCGGCCTAAAATACAGGTCGTACAAATAGTACAGAACACCACACAAGTTCCGTACCATCAAGATTATAGCAGTCTCTATCGCAAAGACTTAAGATTGAATTTCGTGGTGGTGCTGTACTGCTTGTGTGGTGTTACGTACGGAGCCATGGTTTGAGCTGGAAGGCTGTGTCCTTGCTGCCTGTGACGCACGTACTCGCCTTGAAGCTCAATGGACTCACCCTGGACTATGATAGAACTCCCCGTATGATACAATATACAATGTTTGTTTGTGGATGTAATTTTTGTCTTTTGGTACGGGGGCTTGACTTTTTGTTTTTAATGATGGGTATTAAAGGGTGGTACTTAATTCACTCTATAGACATTTTTAAAAATTATTTACATGTTAGTGAGTTCAAGTTTCTTAAAAAAAACATGTTAATAAGGTATTGGTTTTTATCAGGTATATTTAATAAATTTATGGTTCATTTAGTACCAATGTTTTGCATTTGTTATTAGGTAACAAATATCAAATATTACATTATCAATTAATATGAACTAAGACGTATGTCGATTTCAATTTGTACCAAAAAAATTACACGTTTAATTAACATTTTTTTGCATTATTACCTCATCACAATAAAGTAAAGGCACAAAACAAAATTAGAAACCACAAACAAACCACTTCATAAAAATATATAAAACTTGAACAGCCTTTAAAATACAAAAATAAAATGCTATGAATGTGCTAAAATTAGATGTTGGAGTATAAATCAGGATGCGCAACCCTCGACACAGATAACACTAAAGGTCACATAGGAATAAGTAGCGTCAGCTGAAAAAACAACAGTTGAGTTAGGTTATGGTGTCCTAGTTCCATTTCAGTATGGTTAGCAGATAAGTACCTGATAATTGATAAATGTTATCTTCGGGATTTTGTTTTGTGCATTCTGAGAGCGGATATGAAAATTTTGTTTGATGTCACTTCGTGTATGGACGGGAAGGAAAAGTCTTGGTGTTTTTTTGTGGATAAAAATAATGCTGGTTATGTATTTAGAGTTTATATGTATTATTTGATATTTTTTACCTATTTGATAATCAGATGAATTGTAGTGGTATGGCATGTATAAGACATATAATAACAGTCAACTTTGTTCCTAAATTATAATTATACAACTTCAATAGAACACCAAATTGTGTATTGATCATTTTATGAATGATCGATTGTTTACGCAAAGCTAAAAAACAATATAGGGAAAAGAGTTCTTTCTTTAGCGTATTAAATTCACTTTTGTTTGTTTAGTAACTGTACAAGAAACCAAAACATAAAATTATATTAGAAATTTTCCTTAATAATGCAGCAAAAAAGCAACATTATCTTTAACCTGAGAACATGCTAGCATCCTTAACAATGTACTTCACATCTCAAGGCGATCATAGTTCCAATCTATTTTAGGTTCCCTAGTTGCCTAGGCGGCCGAGTTTCCTCCTAAATGTCAAACGGGTAGAGTCGATACACTTCCACTTGTTGCACCGTGACCGGGTCAGCGGGGGCGCGGGGGCGAGGGCGCGGCGAACGCGGGGGCGCGGGGCGCGGGAGACCAGCCCCCAGCATCGGTCAACGACCCACCGGACGCACCCTGTCGCATCCAACCTATTTTAAGAACAGACCTGTATAGGCAAAGTTCGAAGGTCAAATTATACCGCTGTGTGATAATGTGGGATTTTATTTTGACACCGTTTCTCGTTCCTGGTTTGAGATTACGAATTAGTTGTGTAATGCAAAGAAATCATTGTAGTTACACGTTTTTTTTAACTTTTTTTATAGCCAGTTATTATTTAATGCTTGGCGTTCAAAAAGCTCTTTAGTAAAATATTTTAATTTTATATACCGCAGCTGAAAATAAAAGTAAAGTTCCATGTGCAAGACACTGTTGCATTTCCCTATAATATATGTAATTTACAAGCCGTGCATTACAGACTTCAATACAAAACTTAAACAAATTCTAAACGAACGACATACAGGTTTAAGTAAATCAGAGGCGAGAAAGTTATTAATAACCTGTAAGTTATTATCAAATCTATTTCAGATGCTGGATTGCATAATGGAGGCTGGTGTTCGGTGACGTCAGGGAGGCAGGAGAGGCGCGCCGCGGGCGCGGCAGCGGGCGCCCATTCATGGGCCTTCGGGCACGCACACAGCTACACACCCACCACACACCCGCAAACCTACATCATTGTGATTTTCGTTATGACGTCACCCGCTCTCGACCAATCAGAGCCCGGATCCATTCAAGCCTAACTCCTGAAGGGAATTTCATGGAGCGGGATGGAGGCAGCAGTCGACGGACGAACGCCGCGTAGGCGGTAGCTGTAGCCGCCGTAGCTCTCGCGGACACTTGTCGAAGAAAAATCATGTTTTAAAAAGTTATCAACAGTTTTGAATAAGCATTAAACTTCAAGAATTAAATACGTTTTCTAATAAATGTTCACATTGGCATGATAAATGATCAAGGATCGCCTGCCTGAAGTCTTCTATTTTGGTAAGTAATTAAAATTAAAGAAAATTACAGGACGTAAAATATGGAAGCTTCAAGTTATCGTAGCTTAATGTTCAGAGCACGTGTTAGGCTACGATAGTCTACGATACGATGCTACGCCGCCTACGCGCTGTCTGGCTCGTAGCTTTTGTAGACTCGCCCACGCTTTGGAAGTTCCCTCTCAGCTGAAACGTGCCTAAATGTGGCAGAACGGAATCAAAGATTTTGAAAACTTCATCTCGAAGTTTTTTTTGCTATTATTTAATAATATAAAATGAATCAAAACGTGAGGTAAAACAGAACTACGATCATAAAACCTTTAAAATTTTATTTAAAAAAATAAACCACGATTGTATTTTTCTCTGTTTAACGCATCTCTTACGCCTAACAATGATTAGAAAGCCCTTTGTCCGCGATGGCTTGAGCAAAAGCTCTGTATCAAGGGTTCTTGGGGCCTCAAGGTCGGCCCAGGGTAAAACAGCTCGTCCTTGAGCTCAGATCAGTTCAAAATACATCTACTCTCTCATCCATAAAGTATCGCTATCACATAATATATATAGTCAAAAACATAAAGCAAATGAAAACATTTTTCTCGTATAAACTGAAATACTCAAATTTTAAGGTCCAATGAACAACACTTGTTCATTTTAAAATTATAAAAAATATTTTTTAAGGATACATTGCATCGTATCTCGCTTGAGAATTAAAATCATTGTATGAAAAACGTCACAGTCCGATTTTTTTCTTAAGGTACTGAAAAAATATTAAATCCCTAACCAAAAATACCAAACTTCTTAATTTATCAAAAATTAGCGCACTTTCACGAGTACTGTCAATTCCACTAGGTAACGAATAGAACCAGATTAGAATAATAATTGCATAAAATATGTATTAAAAGTCTTTCTAAGACTTACTCCTGTGGCTCATATAGTAAAACCTTATAAATGAATAAAATCATCCCCATATCAATTGGAGAGTCTTATCAGCAGACAACTGATATTTGACTCTACCTTCAGGTATAAGTAGAGTTCAACGTTTATTGCACATATCTAGTACTTACAAGTCGCGTACCGCAATTTTTCTGTTCCTTTTGAGCTATAGAAATACAGCCTATTACTAGATTTTGTTTTTAGTACTTGCTTACAAAGCTATTTTATGGTACAAAAAATATCAATACCTGTTTTGGCTGTAACTGTTACATACAAAACCTATTAGAAATGAGTTGGTTGAATAACTGCAAAACGGTTATTCAACCATAAAGTAAACAATAAATAAATCCCCACAAGTTTGACCGACTTTAAAATCGTAAATCTTATATCACATCGTACTGATTTGCAAGTGGCCCAATCAGGACATAATATTATGTTTCAATCGAATCACAAGTAAAGAAAATCCATATCTCGAAGTAAAAACATATTTTTCTTTACTTGCAAGAATGTCAAAGGTCACTCTTTGTTCTACTTACATACTGACCTTTATCTAAAATGGAGAGTAACTGTGTTGCAACATCTTAACAGGTGTTAGATCATGGTTAAACCTAACCTTTATTAGGTTGGCATGTTTACATTTTGCAATGCCATTTACAATGTTTAAATTCCCATTTAGAGTTTTCCTTCAGTTTTTCTATAACGATGTTGTTTTTCATGCATTTACTCATCAAAACCAAAAGTAAAGATTATGCAGAATGTAGAGATAGTCGAACTGTTAGTCAAAGGGTTGTTCAGTAGAACATACGACCAATTATAAGAAAAAATGTGAGCTCTTGTAGGAATGATCCTGTTCCATCGTGGTCCTAGAATCGTAAAAAATATCGCTAATTTCTTGTTCTCTTGAGAAGTCCATTGCAGGATGCCAATCGGCTCCCTGTAATTTCTCAAGTTTCTACAATTTCGGGTTCTTTAAAAAGGGCATTAGAAGGTTCTTTCAAGGTTTGTTGGCGTCATCCACCTGTGTTAAAGACGTTCATAGGCCACGGTAACCGCTACCCATCAGGTGGGATGTGTGCTTATCTATCACCTGAGTAGTCTAAAAGCGTTAAACTTTGTTTTCTTCATTGGAATTTGCTCCATAACTCACTGCAACTGTTCTCTATATTCTCTTTGTGATTTTTTATCTTCACAATCTGCTGAATACCTCATCAAAAACAAAATGAAATCGTACTATTTACAAGTTATCGGCATTCTGTAAATTGACAACTAGCATGAATGATTGCTTGTTGCATGATATTTGAAACAAGTTTGCAGTCACCCAATCTGTTATTGCCATATCAGAGTGAAATGTAGACACAAAAAAATACATTTTGAATCCTACAGTTTGGCTTAAAAAGTATGTCTAGCAGTAACTTTGAATTCATTAATAATACTGTGGCTAATTTTACGCAGATTTTAGTATAACTAATGTCTATCATATGTTTGAAATCAGTTAAATCAAAAGTTCTATGCTACGTACTTCTTGATCGTTAGAGTATTTAAAAAAGTTACAAAAGTCCCTTCTTTATAATAACAATATTATGAAGAAATTCTCAACAAGGAATCTACATGTTGGACCTGTGTCCCCGTGCAAGCCTTTAAAAAGGACCGGGTCTCTTCACATGAAGTGATCCCGTGACTATAAAGAGATACAAATAATATTATTAAGAGGTGACGTGCCTGTAACTTCTTTTACTGACAGCCAGCCACATTATTTGTGATTGCCGTAGAATATATGGAGTATTTACCAGAAAAATACCGTTTAATGGAGGGGGCACGTATCTGCAGTCTCACATCGGTTAAACTCTCCTGATCTCCTATAGTTTTTCTATGAGTCTTGCAGCATCGTCCCCAGAAAATCATAATAAACGTGGTAGACACAAGTGCCTAGAGTAAAACTGGACGAGTTTCTGAATTTCATGTTTTATCTTTTAAGAACAATCACTTAGGACAATATATATTATCTAGTCAGGGAACATACATACGTAGATAGATCGTGGTTGCAAACATCGGAGGTGTGACTACGCCCCTTGCTATTGCTATCAAGCACAGACAGTATGTTAGGCTAACATTAGCCTTGCAGTTAAATATTAATTTACAATTTTAGTAAAAATTTTTGATTACTGAGTTTTAAATTTTCCTGCGGGGTATGTTTTGTTGAATTTCTTGGGTAGAAACAACTGCAGACGAACTGCAGAGGCCACATAGAAACAATACCCATAAAGCTGTACAAGCAATTCGTGCGCGGGGGGGGGACTGTGTCAGCGGGGGAGGGTACAAAGGGGGCTCGCTTTGACGTCAGAGCTTCCTCGTGACGTCATAGGTCTCTGCCACACCCGCGTTTGACGTCACCAGCTGCTTCTGGAACTAACTCTCTTTCGAAAATCGCCTAAATTATCCAGGAATTAAACCTCAACATTATTTAAATTACATCCAAAAATATTGCATGAAAAAAATTAGCGTGAATAGTCTTAAAACGATCATTAATCACTAATAAAAGAAGAACATACGATATAAGCAACACAGAATCAAAAAAATTCGAATTATATTTATTGAATTACCTAATTTAAAAAAAAATCGGTCCCATTAAAAAACTAAAAATATCTTACTTCGATGCACTAGAAGCGAACGTCTCAGTTCCCTGTAAAATTCAATGAACGAGATTGTCGACGTCACTGGCGCTGCAGATCCTATATTCGTCCTTGTTGCTCGTACCGCCTGGCGACTGTGCGAAGGAGATAGCTGTTCCAGTGACCCAATTTCCCGACCTCGCTCGAGGGATCGGCTTCTATTTTTAATCTGAAGGTCGATTTATTTATAGAGCTGGGTGTGTGGCAGGTGGCGAGCTGTGTGAGCGCGTGCCGACCGCACAAACGCGGTAATCGTGACATTTTGAACACATTCATCTATTACATGATTATGTTAGATTTTTATCAATCGTACTTTGTAATTGGATAGGTTTATTTGTAGCCGATGTACTCAACATTGACATTGTAGCATCAAGTCTAATAAATATTAAATTCGGAAAATGTCAGGAAATCTTTTTTGGTAAAAATTTACTTTTTTATTTTTAATAACTGAATTAAACTAAAAAAGAAACCTTTAAAGTAAGCTACTTTTTTATTTAAGTCTACTTTATTTCTCTTAAAAGCAGCGCATTTTATGAGTGCTAGATTGTAATCTTGCATGATGCTTGCTGAAATATCCGAAGTGACATTACTGAAAAAGAGATAGGGACGAACAACAATTTCTTTCCCAATTATAAGAAGTGATTCGTGGATTTTTTGAACAATTAAACAGCTATAATAATATCTTTATGACATACATAATTTAATTGAAATACAATTGTTTGAATGTGAATCGTAAATTCATATCTTAGGTCCGAGTTGGTTTCCTCTTCACCTTGATCAGCTTTCCTTAGTCATTCATATCAGTAGCTCATTGGAACAGCTCTGCTACGCTAGCTATCCCGGTCCACTTCCTGGTGTTTTTTAACTGAGACCTTTTTTTAGAATTATTTTTTGGATGTAATTTACATATAATATACAATACAATATATATTGTATTGTATATGTATATATACAATATAATATATATACTGAATTATACATACATATTTCTTAAAAGTAACATTACATATTAAACGTAATTCAGAATTATTTTACAATTTGACATTATTAAACTATTTCTGCTTAATTACCCTCTCTTATAGGTACACAAAACCATTTTCTTTTGTATTTAATGAATGAACGCACTCCCGTCGCTAACGGTTGATACGCTCACAATACATCGTACATCATGCTTCAAACGTTATGACTTAAACCAGGTTTTTAAAAACATAATAAAGCCGTCATAACTCAACAATACCCTACGCATATGAATGCAAAGAGCATTGGCGTGATATCCATTCATTTACCAATCACAGTTCTAATCACATAGCCTCCTTTTAGATACAAAATTAAACTAATGATTCGATATCATTGATAAGGCTCTAATAATGATAAGTAGAATAGTAGGCGTATTTTTAAGGTTTTTTCTGAATAGGTCAAGTTATTATTATATCATTATAATACAAACTATGTTTACATTTATAGTGTCGACGTTTTTAGAACGATACGCGCGATCGATTTACTATTTTTGAATATTATAAGCCTATTTTTATCGTCATTAACTTACATTGAAGGGTTAAAACGTGGTCATTGACAAAGTGCCTAGGTATGTTTCAATAATTTTATAATAATTGTTCTTTCTTTTAAGTAAGACTTCACTCATTTTTTTATTTTATTATTGCAATGTCTTTACTTAAATTGATTTAGATTTGTATCAAGTTCATTCTTTTGAATTCTAAATTTTAAATACCATTATATCATTTAAAATATTTTTATACACTCTGGTTCTTTTTTGAAACCTTCTGCCCCGTTGCAGAGCCACCTCCTTCCATTCGCAAAATAAACATATTAATCCATTTTTTTCTGATTACACTATAGTATTGAATGTACAAGGCGTTAAAAAGTCATTTTTTGTAGGCTCTGAACATAATATCACAAGGCTGTTGAGCTTAATCTAATAAAGACACTACTTACCCAAATTTAACTTACATTACAGTCTTCTTTTGCCTAGCCCTCTCCTAAAATACATCATTAAGTTGAGAAAAATACTATACATTGCACTTTATATTAATTTTCTTGCAACCCTGCCGCCTTATGGACTCCTTACTTAACAATTTATTAAAAAAATATTATTCCTTATTTAAATCCAAGTACGCAACCGATCCCCAGCTCGCCACCCACAGTATGGCAGCTATCTGTCATTACGGCTGACTGGCGAGTGCTGGCCGATGTATCGGGTGACAGGAAACAACTTCCGCAGCGGGGCTTCGGGATCCGGTTTCTAATGTGTTACCTGCATTTTTTATTATTAGATCAAGTATAGGTAATGCACTTGATTGAATTGTTGACTGTTGATATTTGTTATATATATATCATTTGTGACAATACAATAAGGCAGTTAGATTAAAGTTTCTCGTAGCGTTATAACTCTCTTTTTTATTACAAAGTGGAATGTAGAGACAGTTTTTAACTCTTCATATGCATATGACAGTATTAACTTGTAGATACTCTAACCTTCGTAACATTCATAACTTTCTTAGTTTCGCTACATACTGCTAACGCCATCTAGTTCTTATAGCTGGAACTACAGACTTAGGTACGTTTGTCAGCTGAACAAAGGAATCAGCGTGTCTGTACTTAGTAATATGGCTTCTGAAAGTTTTCTATAATACCAAGCTATCATTAGCCGTAAACGAAGTAGAAAAACACCTTATCATTAGTTTATTGCAAATTATAGCTTCACTTTGAATATCTCCGGCTAAATAATGATGATTTTTTATTAGGAGCCACCAAATTCATCAGTGGAAAAGCAATGGAAATTCATCTTAATATGTAAACATATTGCACATTGAGTTTTCACTCCTTAAATCGGTGCGGATAAATGAAAACAAATGACGACTCTAATTATTTTGCAGTAAACTAACGAGCTTTTCCAATAATTATCCCAGAGCGATTTTTCAATTCTTTTTTTTTTGTACAAGCGTGATCTAAATAACTCCTCAATAATGGGATTTAAATGTCTCACAGCTGTGTATTATCTATACTTATTATATATATACTCTGAATCTACCTTAGTAAATAGTAGTTAGATTCAGAGTATATTTCTAGAGTATATTCTCTACTAACTAAATTAAAATAAATAGGCGTACTAAACTATACAAAAAAATAAGTAAATAATAATAAAGTCCAAAATCAAAATAGTTTTTTTTTTAATATCGGAAATTCTTTTAAAGAGTAAATAATAAAAACATAAGCTGATACAGTAAGTTGTAATGTTGTGAGTTCACTTAACTTTTACTGACAAATGACATTATTAATCCCTCAGTTCCACGTTTCACCGTCGTTAACGTTATTTATTCCTCTTAGAAAATACATACGTATAGATACGTATGTTATGTTTCTACGTAACGGAATTATAGATATTCATTTTTTTTTTAATCTAATACCATAACTTACACAATTACTTACATAAACATACGTAGTTGCGTACATAACCTGAATGGTTCAATTAAAAAACAAATGCACGGATAAAATACACATAATAACTACTTATGGATGTAAATCAATAAAGATTGAAAGGCGCCTTCACAATGGACCTCATAAAAGCGGTCTAAAAAGCATTAAGTTACATAATAATATGTCTACTGTCAATTAACCTTTAATGAGACAATCCTTATACATACCTATGTAGGTACGCAGATAATTCAATATACAACCAGTACCAAAGTAATATGTCACCCAACAATTGAAAGTTTTGAAAGGCAGCAATTATACGTGGACGTGACGTATTTCCCCAAAACCAGTAATAAAATCAATATCAAGTTTGATGTAACGGTGCAAGTATTAAAATGAATCCCCTTTATAAAATATTAGTTTTCGATTTCAGTTATTAATTAGTCATCGTGGCAAATACGAACCCATTTATTGGACTGTAGGCTCAAACTATCAAGGGTGTGTTAAAAACCACGTTAGAGACGGGTGATTTAAAAACTCTAACAGCAACTTATAATATTCAAACATATCCAAAAAATATTAAAAAAGAGTTATCGCGTGCTTAAACTGTGAAAGTGTAACGCAGAGATAGAGCTACATTCCTTATTTAGGAAACTAAATTAAAGAATACCTCAAAAAAGCTGATTATCAATTCGATATTCTCTATGCAAAAGTTACACAAAACGTACCTATATAACAATAATCGCTGTTGGTATGATTGCCTTTTTTAAGAGAATGTTGATTCTGCACTAGTCCATTAAAATATTTATTTCGATCAAAGGAATTTTAGGTAACGCATACTATTGGCAATAGTTTCGCATATATTTTTTTTACAAATATCAATTAATTTATTAAATTAAAACTCACTCTAAGGAATTGATTATGCACCAAATTCTTAAATTAGTACAGGTGCAATGTTTCCCTTCCTCTATTCTGTAATTCTTAATTTAAATAAATATAATATTTCTAATACATTTCCCTCCCTAGTGACAGTATCTATCAGTAATACATGTGCCAGGCTGGAATAGAGTTCCAGGTTTAAATCTTGGCGGTTACCTCATAATCCTGTAACGAGGGAGGCGCCGACCTCCTTTGTGGGGCTTCGGGCCGGCCTCGCGCCAGCGCTGCTTACGAGATAATGTCACATTTCAATGTATTTATTTTCTATTTGTATTAAGCTTAGGTAGGTTTTTTTAAATACCTTTACTTGCCTATTGCTTGACAATATATTTACTTGGATAATATTTTCACACTTTAGATTTGATGCGGAATTCAAGTTATCTTAATTTCCTCAGTTTTAAATAATCAAATTGCATTCCTTGGCTTGATTTAAAATTTGTAGAGCAACTTTTTCGACTGTCTAATTAAGTATATTAATTATTAACTTAAATGGGTATGAATAGACATTTGTTTTGTACGATACAATAAAAACATCGACTTAATTAATTTATTTATTTTTATTTCCTATTTTCTTCTCACCTTCAATTACTTTTTCTGTTACACTACATTTACCGACATTTTTTTTAATTATTGTATTTCGAATAATATTTAATCGGTATCAAATTACTATCAATTAGGTTCGTAATGCGACTATCTCAGAGACAAAACCTCGTGAAGACACAACAGCCTAATGCTGTGGTCTAAATTAAAAGCGCAAACGAAACGCGAAAGTTTATTGCGTGCCAAAACGTACATAAGGGGGCATAAAAGAGATTTAAAAAAATCTCAGTGTCAATTAATAATAGGCATAGTTGGTATACGTTTGAAATTTTATTTTTATAAACCGTTTCTGCCTCTAAATTCAAGCTTAAGGTACATTATTTTTATGAACCGTTTTTATGGTGAAAACTTATTGACTAACAAATGTAATAATATTTCTCTCCTTATAAACGAGTCAATCAATAAATTTACTGAACTAGCTCTACAGTTTTTTTTCTAATAAAAAAAGTGTTTGGAAAAGAGACTACTTACCTATTTTTTTTAATTTAAAATCTATTACACATTTACGATTCACCTAATCAATCGCGAAATCATTTCGGTTGCGGTAAAAAAAAACAATATTCCCTACTCCAAGCACACATCCTATTAATTACCTACATTTTTACCTACTTTGTCTAGGTCTTCTTACCTACGCATTAAGTGCTTACGTTCAAGTCACCGCCTTTGACATGCGCCATCCTGACAAGGGGTGGAGACGGGACATAATATAGGCCCGAGCTCCCACACGTAATGTAGTCACAAGTCTGCTGTGTTCATTCGCACCCCGACCTACCCCGTGAGCACACGTTACTAGTTGTCAGTCCTCGTTTGAAAGTTTTCGAGTTAGATTCTTTTTTTTCCTTTGTTTTTTTTTTGTAAAGTGTTTTTAAGCAAGTGAGTATAGATTATAAAGTTTGCACAATTTCTTTTTGTTCGTTGTTAGGAAATACTCTAGGCGGTCAATAGACTCTCAGGTATTTTTTGTTTTGTTAATTTGTTTCAGGAAACATTTAAAAATATATATTTTACTGTTGTAGTTTCTAATAACGTGACAAGTGTTTAAGAATTAGACTCAGACTAGTCTTAATAATAATATTTGTAAATTGTAATTATGTAAACAATATATAACGAACTGTATCTACATACTGGGAAAGCACTAAGTTTTATTAAAATAATTAAGTTGTGATTCCATCCTTGGTGAATATTCTCAAAGTTCAAAACCACTGTAAAAATTTTGATTCTTAATAATTTTTAATATTTATATCTTTCAAAGGTATGATTTAATTATCAAAATTAAATACAAAAATAAAAAATACAAAATCAAAATTAAAGTCAAAATAAAAGAAAAAAAATAAACAAAAAGTTTCAGCTTTATATTTTTAAATACAAAAAGGTGTCATAAAATCAACAAAAATAATTATGAATGACAGCGATTCTCAACATTTTTTTTAATATTTCGCTGGCAAGTGGCACCGCTAATAGGGCATTAGTATCGAATGCTCCGATATGCGTGTATTAAGTTAAGCCGGTAGTAAGGCTTCCTTCGCGGGGCTTCGCTCGGCCACCTGATACCTTAGTCACCTCAGTTTTTTACCTCCCTTCGAAGCGAACAGTTGCGTAAAGATTAAATGTAGAGTCAAGTTTTTTATTTAATGTAAGTGACGTTTTATTTAAGGGATAACAATTATTATTTGATTAAACTTCGAATTCACATAATTGTTATTTCTATCTTTTTTATTCAACAACATTTGTATTTTTTTTATTTTTTCGAAATCGGAATTAATACACTTTTCTTTCTTTCAATGTTCAACACTTTGTTCTCTTTATTGATAAACAGATTTTTTTAATTTTGCATTTTTTTTGTATTTGTGCTTTCTTCATTTAAGTTTGAAACGCTTTTCAAAATGGATCGTCAGTATCGGAAGGTGTTTACTATCCTCCAGTCTTCAATATTTTAGTTGTAATGAAGCCCAAAGCAGCTGCTGGCCACTGCACAAGATTAGTTTAATCTATACTCTTGTGCGTGTGACAGCGGCTATTGCGGGCTATTCATTGTCTACGAAGAACAGGACTCAACTGGAATTATGAAGATTCTGTGGAAACATTCGTTTCTCGTTAAGAAAATAGTAATAATACTGTATTGTAATTTTAACTTTAAGTTATCTTACTGATGTTATGAAATTGTACAATAAGGAGCGTATTGTAGTAGGTTAGGGTGAAAATGCTCTGAAACCATTTCTATTTTTAGTATTTATCTATTCGGTAATAACACGAATTTCAACTACAATATTGTTAAGCACTCAATGTATGTCAATGTTTCTGCTTTACTTAGTGATCGATTTTTATAGATTTCCTGCATGTTTTATATTATTTTTGTTCTTAAATGTGTTCTTGTTGTATCTTTAGAAAAGCGTCGACTTCGACAATTTTTATTTTATTTTATTTTAATCTTGATGTTACCTGATTCATCATCTTGATGTATTTAAATATTTTATTGGCTTTGTACCGTTTTATTTTTTTGCATTATCTTTTGTTGATTTATTTAGAAAATTATAGGTGGCCAGCGTGTCCATAATTGTTGGCACCCAACCGCCAGCCGGTGCCTGTTCAACGACTTCCAGTTTAAAAACAAGTAAGTGGTGTGTAATTATTTTGAACATTTTAATCGCTTCATTTTGTCATATTTTACGAAAGTTTTATAACTGTTTTTTTCATGCTGGTACTTTTTGGACTAATCTAAATTTAAAGACTTATATAGAGAAAGAACCGGTTAACGCTACTGGCTAATAAATTAAATACATTTAGGTGAGGGCTCTAATATTAGATAGCGCAAATTAATTCTGCCTTACGAGATTCAGGGACATCGCTTATTGTTGCCGTGGTAGAGTTTGACTGTGTTCATTCTTTTCTTTGAACATAGTTTATTTTTTAACATAGAAAAGCAGAGTGCCAGCAAGGAAATCATACTTTCATAGAACAAGAAATTAAAATGCCTAATTGCGGATTTACAAACATCACTTGAAAAAAATCTGCCCTGACTTTGTCCAGGCAAAATCCCGTTGGTTAAACTTTATTAAATTATTATCTTTTATTCACATGCGGCATTCTGAGTTTAGGTATAAAAAATACGTTTGAATTTTTTATCTCACAGAAGGTCACACTATAGTGAGCATCATCAGCCTTGCAAAACCACTTGAGTTTTCACGTTATGACCATTTTCCTATATCTCAAGCCTTTCGAATCAAATTCTATCCCTACCATTTTTTGCCATCCAAGATTTGTCCATCATTCGGGTTAAAGCTTTTCTCTATTTTCTCTTTCTTCTTTCTTTTTTCTCTACCGTTGTCACGTCTGGCTAAGAATTAAAAAAATGCATAGCCGGACGTGACAGATAGGTGCATAGCAAGACTCACAGTACAGGCTTCCTCATTCGAGTAAAAACATCCTCGGGGGAGAAAGCTTGTAGTGTCAAACTTAATGAACCAGTAACTGCAACAGCAGTTAAAATAGTTTATTACTTCTTACAAAAATGTTATACATACACGAGGCATTATTATTGTATTTCTTTATGAAAGTTGATTAGATCTGCATATCGCATATCAAAACATGACGAATAACGTGGTATTTGTTATTGGCGTTGGGTGATTCTCGAGAGAAAATATAAATCAAGTTATGGAAATTGTTACGCCCTTCAAAGTTCTTTGCTTAAATATTTAATACCTATGTGATCTTTTATTAGCATTAAAGCATTAACGATCTAGAACTTTAAAAATGTGATGGCCCAATGATAGTATGTACATATTTAAGTAATTTTTTTCCGGAAAATCATTCATGCTTTTACATGCATTCTCGATTATCAAAATCAAAATCAAAATTCATTTATTCAAATTAGGCTACTAAGTAGCACTTTTTGAAGGTCAGGTTACATTGGACAGCACCCAGTTTCGCCCACCCATCACCGCTTCCTAACAGTTCCATCAGTTATGCTATACATAGGGTTTATGACTCGGTATAAATAGGAACGATCTATTTAACTATTTTGCCTTTTTCTTAACACCGAAAGTTTACAAGAATAATGTTCTGGGGAGGAGGCTCGTGACGTAGCGATTTCATAAAATATATAAACCATCATGTCGTCACGCGTAAAATCCATTCACCGTAATTCGAACAATTTAGGTTTGCGGGACACAAGAAATACGCATCCAATATTATGCATTGAACTACAAGACGGACAACGAAAACAAATATCACCATCCCTATTGTAGTGTGTCATATGCCTTGTACCATATCACACCTATCTCCCAGTCTCAAATCACCTCACTAGTCAAGTCAGGCAAACAATTATTGTACTAACAGATTTCGACGCCATCGGATACCCTTGTAACGCTGTCCATGTAAATGGCACCATATGTCTTGTACAGTCATCGGTCTCTGTCAGATATTGCATTGCCGTAATTGATACGTTAGCCTATGCTAACAAGGAAAATAGACCAAGCAAAATCGGTCACTGTACCTGAGTGTACCTGGAGGCTTTTCTATCCCGAATTGATATTTTTGGCGATTTATAATGCTTACAATAATGGTCTATAACGTCGATGATCTACTGAATCTGAATACTCAGGCATCAGGGTAGGATATGCTAAATATTATTTTGACCGAGTTATTTTATAGCCTGTGTCAGATCCCACTGCTGGGCAAAGTCTACCCCCTTTTTCTTCCAGACCTCTTTATCTGACTAGACCACCATACTACCTTCGCCACGGAAGATCTTGGTGAAAAGTATAGAATAATAATAAAACATTGCACACATATACTCTACTTTTATATATTTTTAACCTTTCTACATACCAAGAAAAAACACGGATAAACCAAACCAATTAACTTATTTCGGTATTGCTCAGGAAAATTGCTCCCCCTGCCGTTAATGACTTAGGTATCATTCACTAGGCAAGTCTAATATTTATTACTATTCACGGAATACTATTACCTTTTATACCAATCAATGTCCTTACTTGCCACCGAAGTCTTTTTTATTCTTGATCGAGTTGGCTGTCCCAACTTAGTTGCATGTAATTTTGTTTAAAGGCTTAAGTATGCATGTGCAGTCGTGTACACTTAAGTATTTTAATCATTCTAGATTAGAAAGTGGCAGATTTTATGCTTTGTTTAGCACAAAGGAGGTTTCAATGAAGTAGGCAAGTTCAAAATTAAAAATAAAATACTAAAGAAAAAATATCAATTTATGATGGCCACAGATAGAAATGTGTAAGCAGCAACTGCCTTATTTCCTGAAGCAACTCAATTTCAATTTAATCATTTTATTCGTGTTAAATTGCTTTAGCATTTTGAATTCGAGATATTATTTCAGACCACGTGAAAAAGATCGACAAGACAACGCTCTATTACGTCAGGTAAGTCATTTCTTTACTGTGTTTTCACAAACTAGATTAATAACTTTACCCAGTGCATGTATGGGTGACTTTGCAAAAAGGTGATCTGTCATAATTTGCAGCTAAAGTGACGTTTTCTGCATAAACAATACTTTAATTGACTAGTAATGTAAGGTGGGTTTAGTGTTACAGGCATACTCATCTAGGTAATTGGTAACTGTCATACTTATGTACGTTAATGGTTTAGGAATAAACCGAAAAATAAATTGTCTAACTTAAGAAATATTCAATAATTTGTAAAATTTTTAAACATTCGATTCAATGTCGAGCATTTGTGTCATAAGTGGTTTTGTCAGCTACTTAATCACATTTGTGAATACTGAGAAATAATTATTAACGTCTTTATGTTCTATAAGTAAAGAACGGTAAAGTTATCTGTAACATTTAGATGAATTTAAAGTAAGCGATAAATACATACGCATCATGATTTGAGAGGATAGGTTTCTTATTTGAATTTATGATAGTTCAAAACTTTACTCTTTAATTTTTAATCTTGTAGTTTTTTGGACCATAGACAAAAATAACAATAGTACAAAATTCACGCAAAACTTGCTTCCAAGCAGACTATTGTTATAAAAGTTTTTGTGCAGTATTGATTTTAGCCTATCCATCAATTAAAAATGCTTTTTAGGAAAACTTGTTTTTTCATGTATGTTATGTACAGTTGTCTTTCCACCTGTCTATTATTTAATCCTTTACTTGATAGATCGCGTATTGTTTCAGTAGTATTGCAGATTTACTAAGCTTAGTTTACAAATAACGGCTTTTAATCGCATCGAACCGTGCGTGCAGCAAAGTTATAAATGTTCAAGTCTTTTAGGACTAAATTGGTAAGAGCATATTCACTCTAGGGAAAGAATTAATCAATCAGGAGTAATATTTAGAGGCATAAATTATATTTTCAGATTAACTAGTTCAGCGTATTCCTCTTGTTTTGTTATTATATATTTGAGGAAAAATAATGTTGATTTACTATCAAAAATCATGTGGAACTTAGCAATCTTAATCCGTTCAGTTAAGTAGATCTATCTATAGTGAATCGTTTGGAAGTCTTTATGATATATACCTTGAAATAATTTAAATATAGTTAAAAACAAAATACCCAGAGCAATGCTACTAATTAAGTTGTTTATTATTAATCATTGCTGCACAAAATTAGCGTCAATTCATCGTTGAACGCTTTTGATAAAACATATCAATAGGTAGATACCTAGTTATATCAAATTTTATAATGCATTATATCAAAAGAGTATCCCTATTTTTAACCGACTTCATTTACAGCTTCTATCGTCACATCAAGCGAAGACAAAAAGCCCTGAAGCCCAAAACAACTATTGGGCACTGCACAGGACTAGTAACCCGAATATACTCTTGTGCGTGTTCTAATAGTTGTTGTCGGAGCTTCACTATCAACGATCAGCGCTACAAACACCGGAGAATATTTACCTCTGAATATCTGTAACTATTGTGTACCTATCCTTGGTATTTTTTGTGGCTAGCAACCCTAATGTGTATGTTTTGTGTGTTTGTATTTGTTAGTGTTGCCACTGCATCTTTCAGAAAAAAAAGTAAGTTATGGGGAATGTTTAAAACTAATTAATAGTAATCAAAGAGAGTACATGACAATTCAACATGGGGTAAACAGAAACTTTAAGACGACCAGTAAAGCCTTATGGAATTGTTAGAATTGCTGTATTTACCCTATAGACTCAGATGGATTGGTAACACTACACTACTTATTATGAACTCCTCAACCACGCCATCTAGATTCTAGATTGCCGCTGCACATGAAATATGAAAAATGTAGCAAAGCTGATTCGTGTGAGCTAATAATGTATTATTTGTATGTATTTAGATTAATTTAGACGATTAAGTAAAAGTATTGTAAATTACGGGTCCCTAGGACAAAGTAATAAGTAATGCTATTTTACTAGAGTAACTAGTAAATGTTTGCAACTACAACTCCCCTTCACATGGGTTATACGTTATATGTATTTATCAGACTAGGACTATTTATCACACTTTTTTGGGTTTCGAAACTGTGAACATTCAGTTTCAGCCAAGGGCTTTTTTCTACATGAGGTTTACGAATATGTTTGCCCAAAATCACTTCCCCTGTTATGTTAACGAACTGTATAACAGAAATTTACAGTATACGACATGGACACCAATTAAATAAAACTAAATAGAATCACTTGAAAATTGTTTAAGTTTATTGATACTAAAAAAGCAGGTCAGTCTTAAGTATCTAATTGGAAATAGCAACATAGAAAACATTTTACACACAAAATGTTTATACAAAAATAATTTACATCAACAGTATGTACTTCGAGTTTAAGTATCGTTTAAACTTTAAACCATTTGTAGGTACACGGCCATGATGTTAACGTATTGTTATGGAATAATTAAGGTACCTATGACTAGTTATATATTAACGAAAATTTAACTACTATGAAGGTTTAATTAAGAATTTGAGCATAACAACAAGGAATGATTCAACATTTTGTTCTTAGGCGGAAATAAATTTAAATTAATATAAATAAAAACTACAAATACACTATGATAAATATATCATGAAAACGAACGATTTTTGGCAAGTCAAAAACAGTTACAGGCAAATTGGTATGATGGATTTAAGTTTAATGTATGAAATAAATAATAAGGCAGGTTGACCTGAAACAAGAGCGCAGAAATATGTTTAGGCAATGAATTACGAAACTTAAATTTGACAAAAGTACAGCCCAAACGAGTTTACGATTTAAATTGCACTACGTAGCATTTTTGACAGCTTTTTCACCTTATTGTTGGTAACTGTAGAAAATATATGCAATGAACTTCTAACTAGAACAAAACGTATTTTTCAAGGAACGATAAAGTATTTGTTATTCTGTATATACTTATAATTATGGTCACAACATTTACCTCATCACATTAATATGCATAATTATTAATCCACTTATGTATGTACGAATATTTTGTTCATGAACTACTGGTACTGAATAAATAAATATTGGAACAACGATTTATTACAGTATACTTATCTTAGGGGAAATGTTTGCGATTTGTTCAGGTTATTTTTTTAATACACTGGCACAATTTAAAATAATTATCATTTATGAACGTTTGAATAATTATTTTCACAGGTGCGGAAAACCAAGTCTGGAAAAAGTGAGCCCGCATTTCTGATTGGTCAAACCATAAATGCGCGCGCAAACAGTGAAGTAGATAGATGGCGCTTCAAGTTCCTATATGATCAACGAGACATATTGTTTTACCTGGTCTTCAATTATTATGTTTCAAAATGATCGTTTATTTTCATTGCGTCTTTAGTGTAACTTAGTTATTAATGTGAATGTTTAGGTTGGTTTAGGTTTCGACTTTGCGGCATCCCCGAAGAGCATGAGACACATGGTGGCGTGGAGACAGGCTTTCGCTGGCAAGAACTTCTCGTCGAAGGTGAGCGCGTATCGGTACATCCAGACAGCTGGCTCGTACTCCGCCTAGAAACGGAAAAATAATGAAGGGTTACCTATTTTACCACTTGAAAAACATAAACTACCTTTTAACCGTTTAACTTCTACCTCAGTGATAGTTGATATCACTGAGGTAGAAGTTAAACTTTGGATAGTAATTATTTTGTTTGAAGTTTTCAGGTGCAGCAGAGAAAGCGGAACGGCGTGAATGGGACAGCAGGAATGATTTTTGTAGGTAAAAACTAGAGATGCGCCGAATAACTATTCGGTATTCGGTATTCGGCGTATTCGGCAATTTTTTCACTATTCGTATTCGGCCGAATTATTCGGTTTGGGCCGAATATATTCGGTTCTTTTTTTCTCCGCCACATTACCCAATGTAGAACTAAAAGATATAACTTATTTTGTTATAAGTCTACGAAATACTATGAAAAAATGGTTGAATTACCTAACCAAAAATCAACTTGTTTATTTCTTAAACAACATTTTACTTACAACTTTCTAGTCAATATTTGTTTTAGTTTTAAAAACGCTTTAATCAGTCTTCAATCATAAATTATACTTTTAGACCTCCAAACAAAATATTTCAACCATAGATCAAGATAATAATCCCTACTAATATTATAAATGCGAAAGTAACTCTGTCTGTCTACTACGCTTTCACGTCTAAACCACTCAACAGATTGTAATGAAATTTGGTACAGAAATAGAGTTGACCTTGAGAAAGAATATAGGATAGTTTTTATCCCGGACTTTTGAAGAGTTCTCTTGGAAACGCGATATAACCGTCCTCGACGCGGGCGAAAAGCTAGTAATATTTATTTCTGAAACTAAACAGTTAAAACTTAAAAAATAACAGTTTTTAAATGTTTAAGCTAGTAAGGACATGTTGAAACCTGTTTACGCGGCGAGGCAATAAAATTTTGAACCGAATAGTTCGGCCGAATATTCGGTTCGGTAAACTTTAAACCGAATAGTATTCGGCATTCGGTTATTCGGTGAAACCACTATTCGGCGCATCTCTAGTAAAAACACTTGTTTTACTAACAATTAAATTTACAGTACAAATAAAAATATACTGTTCAGCTTCATAATGCCCAGGATAACAAATTCGAAAAAGTTCATATTTGACCTTTTTTGTTACCTTTTATGAATGACGTGTCATATATTGTTACAAATTGTATGATAATATATCCTGTGTGTTAGAATTACTTACCAAATATGTATGTGACACTCCAACCAGGAAAGCTTCTATTTTACTTTTCGGTCTTGCATAAAATGATAGATACGCGACGTCCCTTGCGTCTTTTATTTTGGATTGTCTGCAAATAATTGTGTTGTTAATAAACGTAATTAATATGATGATTAGTTATTACTTTGGAAAAAAGGTGTTTTAATTTGTTTCGTTAATTTTAAAGACGAAATGAAAAACTTATGAGAAGCCATGTTTTTTCAATAAGTAAGACTTAAACATATGCTGATTATACGTGATAGTATTTTCAAGAGATTTATGAAAAAGTAAATAATTTTAAAACTGCTTTTTAGGACAGAATAGGATAGGATTTTATTTTATTTCATCAGCATAAGTATTTTCTGATAGCTTTTGGTATCATCCACTTTATCGCAAAATGTTATCTGTATTGTAAAGTTATTTGCATATGTCAGTACGTACATGTGCAGCAGCGCGGCGAGCGCGCGCGGCGCGTGCGCGGCGTGCGGCGCGGGCGCGCGCGCGGCGGCGGCGGCCAGGCAGCGCGCCGCGCAGGCGCCGCGCCCGCCCGCGCCGCACCACCAGCCCGCCGCCGCCTGCCCCGCCCAGCACGACGGGTGCTGCACACAGCGAAAAACATATCAAATCAGATTTCTAAAGCGTCTACAGCCGGCTTTCCACAAAAAGATATCACTGATAAGTTCAAACATAGTAGCAGCACGGTAGCTACGGTACGATATGCTATCCATAGCAAGACGATAATTTCAAAATACATCGTAGTTTAGTGCAATTGATACTTGTTCATATAAACCGAGGATGTTTAGAGCGTATATGTACGAGGTTCAAACTCATCCGTTACATCACAAAGAATTGACAGCATAATAAACTATCATAACTAAAATGTTTTTGTATAAACAAATAAAAAGTTATTAAACCACTACAAGTGTAAAAAAAATCTCAAAATCCAATAATTATACAAACTATTGACGCTCTCAAATGCAATTTTTGAAATGATAATTACCATGAGTGTTAAGATACACACGTCATTTCAAAAATACAAATTGAGTTTATTTCTTTAAATTTAGTTAAACGGTAATTTTGAACTGTTAAATAAAATTTTGAATTTGAGATTTATATCTGTTTAAAACAATCAATATATTTATAAAAAAAAAACCATCAAAAAAACGTTTTATTTCCCCCACACTCACCGTTTCCACATATTTAGCTATCTTAGCTCCAAGAGTAACATAGTCATAGAAGTTGAAGAGCTCAGCGAACTGGTGCATCAGACTGAGGACTGGCTCCCAACCTTCAGTGTCAACCTTCGTCAGGCGATCTAGGAAGAAGTCCTCCGACGGATCAACGTTTATACGACATTCTGGAACTTTCTTGTTCGATGGCGTCATTGCTACAATTTCTGCTGGTAGCCTGAAAATAAAAGGTTATTATTGAAAGCATTTTATAATCCGGCGCAAATAGAAGGATGTTATAAGTTTGACATCTGTCTGTCTATCTGTAGTAGGTCCGAAAGGATTAATCTAAGCTAAGGTGAATTATTTGAAATTGTTCGTAGATACGTTTGATTAAAAGGGTCGACACTTAAAATGGAGGGGGCCAAACATCAAACAGACCAAAATTTTAGTGTAATGTATTTTATTTCATGTTGTTAAAAATAAGGTGGCTGGCTTATACTGGATGCAGAAGGCCGGGTAATGTAGCGCAACTTGGAGGAGACCTATGTCTGACAGTGGACCTCGATAGGCTACATGGATTTAAATAACCAGGAAAGTTAATAATAGTCAGCTTGTGTCCTTTTGTACAACAGTACTATTTTGAAATCCTTGTTCTTGTGTAACTACGAATTACATTTAAAATGTTCTGTCTTGAGATCTACTAAAGTAACAAGGAGAAAATCTGATGGCAAATGTTTAACATAATATCTAAGTTCATTCAGTACCAATTAATCACGAGGTGTAAAATAACGTAATTTTAAAGTTGATATTAACTTAATATACACTTTTAAGATAGATTTCTCCTGTATTGTGAATACACACTGTACCTTGATTCGGAATCACTGAGTAGCTGCCTAAAGCTAATGATGTGCAACCAATATCCAAGTTCTAAATGTTGATAAGTGCAATCTTCTTCTTTTAAAGCCAAGTCCTCTGGTTGGATACCTAAAACATAAATTACGATTCGTCACATGGTAAAATTCGTACGTCTCATACATAAATAGTATTTATGTATTTATTAAATACTCACTAATTTATAGAAGGAACGTCCAAAATGGCAAAGTTTTTATAAAAACCGTCCACTAAAAATCTCCAAAAAGGATGTATGGATTCACACAAAAAAGAAGAAAAACAACAATTACTTGCACATCCTCTATTCCCGCAACCCTTTAGCGCCTTCCCGACAGTCTTCATCAAGGCATCATAGTTCTTCTGATGGCCGACCTTATCCGTCCTGTCGGTCGGCATGTTCTGTACGAAATGATCGAAGACCCCCTCATCCATATCGTCTACCGACGCGCCCTGGATATTATCGTCTTTTAGTTCAAGCATTCGTACTAAAGTGCTGCTTTCTGCGACAATTAGGAAGGCATGTGTTATGGTTATGTTTGAGAATGTTAGTGAAGCAATGGAAATATTGTGATACTGATTATAATGTTTATAATATTTTATAAAGGTTCTATTTGATAAAAGGAAGCCTAGGACTGAATTTTCGCAAGGACAACGTGTTTTTGTATTTCAATAAAGGTTTGTGTTAATTACTTGTTAAAAAGATATGAACCTCTTGAGAAAACGCAGTAGCATATTGTTCAGTTTTTATTATATAACTTTTAGAAATGTTGCGAGCATAGAAAATAGAAGATTTAGGAATGGTGTTAAAAATATATTAATTTGATAATTTAAATATACAAATCAATTGAAATTGATTTCGACCTACCACGTTCATGAGCGCCATAACACTGTATGTTAGTTAAGTGACAGTTCGTGCCGTCCTTCTCACACACCATACTCATTCCCGGTTCCACTTGAGTACATATATCGCCTTCATTAAATTCTGTAAACGAAATTATTTATTCTGTTATACGGAATATATACATAACATAAAAGTGTTTACTTCTAAAAAATGCTTAACTATCATCCAATACCCTGGGCCTGAGTTAAAATTATTGGTTTCCAACCTGATGAAACCCTATTTCCATTTTGGCTACTTTATATAAACTAGTTTTGTTATATTACTTGCAGAGTCAATTCCTCTCCATATAAATATCATTTTGGAAACTAATCATTATTTAAATTTTAATGAAAACGGTCTTCTTGAATTAAAAAGCTTTGAAGATGACAAAAAGCTAATCATATGTACCTAATTCATGGAGTACATTAACTTGCTTAAACAGACAGGACCAGCCCACCAGTAGCGCGCGAACCAGCCCGCCCATATACATCGGTTCGACACGTATCACTTGCTTTAAGTGAAACATATGTGTATTGCGATGCTTCTTTATCATGTTCAGCTCTGCTAGAATGAAGTTTGTTGCTGGCTGAAATAAAATATATACGTTTGAGTTTTAGTTGAATCATGCAGTAACGTAACGGAATATAAGTACTAACAATGGAATTTGGTAACAAAGTTTGGGTAAAATATCAACCTGGAATAGGCTAGTGCCTTCGATTACTGTAAAACTTTTGTCCATAATCCTATTAATCAACTTTAAGACTTATGATATTATTGATAGCTTAATAGTCCTGCAGACTTACTAATCAGAAACAGGAAAAATAAACAAATTTATATTCTATAGTTTACAACATGTATATTATTTCCATTCATCGGCATCAACAATCGACACCAAAGAAATATTCTTACCTCATAAAGACTCAATTTGAAAGCCTCTTCAGCAGCATTCAGTGCCTCGTCGAAGTACCCCATCTCCAAGTATATGGACGCTAATGATATCAACACGATGTCTTTAAACCTCTGCTCCACAGTGCGGCTGGCTGTCATGGCGCAGTGTAAGGCATTCACGTTGTTGCCTCGCACTCGCCAGTAGAGCGAAGACATCGTGTATAGCAGCCATTTTGGAGCTAATCTCTAGAGAAAGAAATATTTGTATTGGAAAAAGAATGGTAAAGGTATTAGTCGCTCTTTGCAAAACCCTAGTACCACCACTGGACCCCAACATAGTTGGGGAAAGGAGCGACAGAGCGGGCGAGGCGAAAGCGAGCCGATGATGATGATGGTAAAAGGTATATATCTAGTTATATGTCTTTGAAAAATCGAATCCGTTTGGTATTACACAAACAAACATAATAACCAGATTAAACCTACAATACGCTTTTTCTAGTGGAAGGGACCAAAATTAATCAATTCTTACTATTCTTTTACTACTTATAAAGCTTTGAACGCCAAAGACCCTGTCTGTTTGTCTGAAAAGCTTTCACGCCACAACTACTGAAAATATTTCAATATTTGGTTTAAAATCTTACAGAAATCATAAGCTACTGTGTTGCCAAATAATGGTTGTAAGGGGAGTAGAAAATGTCTGGGAATATGACTCCTCAGTGCAGGAGTTGTTTTCTTTGTTTTAACATATCTCACCATCTGCATAGCAGCGTATATCCGTTGTCCTATCTCCGCGTCCTGCATGTTCTTGACAACAGAAGCATCTCCGTCACCAACGTACTCCAACAGTTTGTTGCGTAAGTAATCTGTTGCCACCACTTCACTCACAAATTGTGGCCTGAAATAGACAAATACAATAGCTTTTGTTAATAGATTGTAAATTAGATAAATTATTTTCTGAAACCTCAATTATTTTATCCTTATACTCCATATAGAAACACTCCTTTTGGTTGATGTTCTAAAGAGGTAAACAATACAATTAAACTCGCTTTTAGTCGGGCTTCACTTTAAGCTGAGTTAAAAGACAATAAGTCACATTAAGATGTTTGATGTATACCGTTATCAAAGTACCTGGCCGAATGAAGTGTAAATACATTTTACTATGTAGCCTCATTGTAAAATGTATTTAAGCAGGATTTGCATAAGGTTGATAATCAATTGTCCTATATATATAGTTATATCGAATAACTTACTTCTGTGGTTTTTTCTGTGTAAATGCAGCGGCGTCCTTATCATTGGGACACGTGGGAGGATGCCACGGTAACTCATGCTCCTCTTTAGCTGAGTAACCTATTTTGTCAGTCAGCAGCGATTTCAGTCTGGAAATAGTTTAAAAAAGACATGCAAATGTTTTTTTTTTGTTTTATGGGATGAAACGCTAATGACTTCAACCTACGTCGAGGGCATATCGTGGAGATATGTCGGACTTCCCCAGACTAACTAAGCCAGAGTCATGGGATAGCTTTGCTTCGCGCATGCTCTGCGCGACACTGGCTGGTAAAGATATTCAAATCTATACTGTCTTCAAATGGTATTTTGTAGGAAAAATAAAGAACACTGGTAGGATGTATATAAGTACAAACTAGCTGAACTATAATAACATAGAATGCCAACTTTTTACAATGAACAATGCCAGGTAAGCTAATCAAAATAATAAAATCAAACTAACATGGTGGGTAGTCATAATATTAAACTTTTTGATATTCAAATTGCCGTCGAAGTATATAGTGAAACATATGATGTATCGTACCTTAATCCCTTATTCTCAAACGGTAAAAATATTTGATAAATAGCTTCTAAATTGTCCGGAAACGTAGGCGCAGCCTCTTTGCAAAGTCTTGTCGACGGCCACTCGGCTTCATTATCAAAGTCTTCTGAAGTTCTACTTATTTTTATTGTTGTTGGATATCTGCAAACAAACGAAGCACGCCAAAAGATATTAAAAGTCATCTGCTGATTATCTTACAACAACACTAGTTAGATGCCAAGTTGCGTATCAAGCACTGTATTATTACATTAATGGTCTTAGGCATGGGTTTAGGCAAGAAAATAAGATGAATGCTGGGAATCTTGCTAAGTGGGAGTCTTATCTTAAGTCCAATATTGTAGAGGTTGTTAAACTTTAACGGCAGTTTGTAAATCTGACTTCGTTCATTAATTTTGTTGCTAACCGTACAACACGCATAAATAAACCATTATTAGTGTTTTATTTTAATAACATAAAGGTACTTACAAAATTATCCCTGTATCATATTCAGATATGCTCTCTTCATGTTCAACCGCAATGGGTTTCTTATCAACTGGCTTCGAAGGATCATTTGCTTCAGTGGTATCGATAAAAGCATTAGCTGAAAAAAAAAAAGCACATAAAATAGGATTTTGAATAGAAATTGGACATTAAAACAAACTACTATCAATATTACAAGTAGTTTTAAGGCGCTACACATTACTGAACGAAATCTAATTCTAATTACATACAAAATATACATGTTTTTGAATAAATAAAAGGAAGTTATAGTAACAACATGCAATAGTTAAAATAAATCTACAGATCTTATGACACCAACCATGAGATCTCTGCTGCCGCTCTATAGTAGAACAGACATGTAAAATATCACATACAATTATTACAAGAATTCATAAATAAAATATAAAAGAAACTAGGAAATATATTCACCTTTGACAATCTCTGGAAACAGATCAGGGAATGTCGGTGTAGGACCAATTTCCTGCAAAATATCTGCTTCAGCCAGCTTAACATAATCTGCGTCTGGTGCCAAATCTTCTAAAACCATGTTAGCATGCCTGCCTATATGTTTCACAAGTCTCTGCAAACTGTATGCAGACTCTATTGAATGAACTCCTTTCTCCTTCAACCACTTGTCGTTGTAAGTAGGCCCATCCAAGAAGTATTGTATCAATGAATATTTATCACCTTCTTTTTTCAAATCTTTTATATTTAAGCCTGTTAGTTCAGAAATTTTGTCGAAGTTTTTACTTACATCCCTGTAATCTGGAAAAGGGTAGTTTGTTATTGTAAACCTTGTTTTAGTACTTGACGGCAAGGATAGTTGAGTGGATAGGGCCCCCTGCCAAACTCACTGTGCGCGTGTCGCGGGTTCGATCCCGGTTTAGGATTAGCGTTTGTGTGATTGACAAACGCTTAAGTCTGGGTGATTTAGTGCATGTTACTAAAATTTTTGTGAAACCCCTGCGAGACTAAGATCAAATTCCTAAGGGGGAAACCGTTTACAATAAATAATTTGTAAACACATACTCTGAATTAATTGTAACCGTTCATGGAACCAAGGGTTCTTGAATTCGCGGGTCTTTTTTTATCTCAAAAGCAATATGAGCTTTATGCGGTTGAGTTAAGGATGAATTCTATAATAACTTTTACCCTGTGCTAGTTTGAACCGACCGTTATGAGTTCAGTGTCAGCTTACCAAATTCCTCTTTATGCTTCATGGTTCTAAGGAATGCAGCCTGTGATTTGAGCCATACTGCCTCTCTTTGACTATACTCGGTTAGTTCACCACGAAGTTTACTTAAAGTTCTGTAACATAAGGCTGTATATTAGTTGATTAAATTGAATATATCACCAGTAAAAAAAAAATACTCACAATATTTAGCGAAAACAGTATAATAACACTTACTCATATACTATTTGCATTCTATTCAGTAGGTAAGTGTGGCACATAACTGCATTTTTATATTTAACAGCCAAATCGTTTAAAGGATTCAACTTTAGGCAAGCATCATAGTGTTTGAGAGAACTGTTGAAGTCTCCTACTACAGCTAATGCATTGGCAAGTATAAAATGGTTTGTGGGGCAGCCTTTATCATGGTCAACAGCTGCTCCCAAGATAACGACAGAATCCTCTGTCAGTTTGCTACGGTGCAAAATCAGTCCCATGCTCAAAAGAGCTATGTCTTTGTATTCTCTGGAAATTCAATTGTGAAATACAAATTAATAAATTTTAAAGAAGATTCCGAAGGCTGTATGGAAGATATAGGTTAACCAAACAGAATTTGTGCGACTAATTATCTCCCAATGGAGAAGAGGAATTGTAGAAAGTGGACTTTTTAATGGAAATTCCCTCAATATGGACTTAAAATTCATTAATAATAAGATCTCATACAGTCTTAAATTCTTTACTAGTCTACTTTCCTGCAGCCAGCGTAAAGGTACCTACAAAATGACAATTGTCAGTGTAATAGTACATAGAATAACAGATCTGAATTATTTTGAATACCGTAAAACGGGGTGAATAGAGGGTTTTTTGGGGTGGATAGAAACAGAGTTTTTATTAAAATTTGGACGTTTAACTAGACAAAACATAAAGATTATACGCAAACTCACAAATATTTCATAAAGTAACTGTGTCTAAGCATTTAATGTAAGAAAATATTCATGTAACCCCCTAAAAAACACTATTCTCTATTCACCCCTTGAAACTCTATTCACCCCGTTTTACCGTTAGTCACGAAAAACATTGTAAATACAATGTCACAAGTATTATTAGGTAATAAAGTCATTGCTATTGATAAAATGTAATTATGGCTCCACCACACAATTTATGTTATTGCAGTCAGGATTCAAGTCCTTGCCTTTCTTTTATATGTAAAAAGAGTAGAAAAAGATATTATTTTATGAATTGCATCCCTCTCATTTAATATAAAACGAAATTGGATCAAGCATGTCAAACAAATGATTGCTATCATGCAACCAATTCCACTTGCTAAAATAAATGTATGGGCTAAGGCTCACCTAGGTGCATAATGTACAGCTCGACGGCTACACTCCATGGCTTTAGGTGCATTACCTCGGACCCTCCAATAAAGGGAAGCCATATTGTAATGAAGCCATGAAGAGCTATTCTTCCTCAGTACTCCGGCCACCCAGGAGCCGAACTGGTCAACACTCATATCCGTTATATCTGACAAGACTGACATGTGAGTTGGTAAGGTAAGCTCTGGACTTGCACTTAAATTCTCCCTCTGCTTCATACCCTGGAAGGGAAATTATAGTGATATAAATACATGCTGCAAGGACCCTGTTAAGTTTTGTAAACACTACAAATGAACAGGTACGAAAAAAAATGGTAGAGATTTTGCAAATTCATACTTTATATGATGAGTTCTTACCTCTAAATGTTCAAAGGCACACATACTAAATGTCAATGAGGACAGCTTTTTACAATCTGGCACATCACCTTCCTCAAACTTGAAATTAAGAATTTTGAGATCTTCCTGAGATGTCTTTGATTTAGTTTCCTCCAAAGAGGATATATACCAGTCCATCATGTTCAATTGACCTACTTTAACACAATTCTCATCTTCATTCAATAAAGTGTTAACATCTGTAGTTCTCTCTAGTTCTGCCCAAAGCCCTTTTATGAGCTGTTGTCTTTTAGACAAATCATGATGTATGTTGATTATGTTATCCCAGCGAGTGTCTTGATTCAAAAATGCCAATAAGTCATATGGTCGAGCCATTTCAAAAGGTGAGTCCAGCTGAAAATTGGTAAATTCTTGTATAATTTTTGTCATGTGATATGATGACATAAAATCATTCTGATATTTTTTACTACATAGAGCTAATACTATTACCAATATTAAAATAACTACTATATGAAGTAAGCATCATTATTATTGTAGGGTTTGAAAAAGTAGGTTTGAACTATATTTATAGTATAGCTAAATTGTATGTAAATAGGAACAGGGCCAAACTTTGTTTGATCAGCTTATCAGTGAAACAATTGCTGTTTGTAAAAAGATAGTTGCACAGCAGAAATAAATAAAGTAATATGTAATTTATCATACCCGCGGCTGAATAAGGCCACCCTCAGTCACCATCCAATGTGTCGAGCCATTTATCTGCATAGTGCAGAAACTGAACAACCACCAAAGTTTAATAAACTGCATTTTTAATATTTTGAACAACATTTTACTATTAAAATATCATATTATGTATGGACATACAATAACCGGTAACCAATCAGGACAGTATGATGTCTGTGGACCACATAATACAGTTACCGCAATTAATTATTTTGGTAATTTGAATGTTTCATGCGCAACTGCAAGCAATTCCTCGACTTATTCAATGAGCGAGCTTGACCGATACAGCCAAAAACGTCAGATGTCAAATCATGTAATCGAAATGTCATGTATGGATGGGAGGTATAAAATCGACTAAATGTTAATTACACTCAGTAGTCACTTAATATCATTTTGAAATGCATAATAATCCAGTCTATGTATTCAAGCGAGAACTATATCAAGTAGTCCGTAGGGTGCTATATATAAGCTTTTAAACTGTCTGCCAACGAGAAAACGAACTATACAATATTTGTGTCATAATCTTAGAGATTTTCTCCATCAACTATTCACCTAACCAAATATAAGATAGTCGAATAAACTAATGTTAGCACGAAAACCTTTTCCGTTTCTGTACGTTTTTATTGATTAATTATGACCTCATGCTTTAAGTGATTCTAGTGTTTAAAAGCTTAAGCATGAACTTTTGAACGACATTACGAACTTAGTAGCCTTATTTATTTACCAAAAATAAATACGAATGATTGACCCTTTCTCCGAAAATTTCTGTGGTGTCACACATTTCGAATGCTAATTTCCTTTCCATATTTCAATAGCAAGTGCTTATAAATACACCAATAAAGATTTCTTGATTCTTGATAAATAGCATTAATGAAAACATGCGTTTAAAGAAGGCTATATTATTATTATATAGGTAGGTAGGTACAAAACCCCTGTCCTACTGCCGAAGGGCCCAATGCGCATGTCCAAATAACCTCATATTATCCACGCCTTAATTCATCCACATAAATTGTAACTTTGTGCTTTTTAATATTACAATAGCATTTGTGAATAAACATAAAAAAGCTCTGTAGTGTTAACTACACCCGTACTTACACTTAGATTGACCTGAAGTCATTTTGATTCATGAAACGTTGATGTTTCAGAAATGTGTCAGTATGAGGGGTTGTAACAACGTTGATTGAGGTGCAGAGCTTGTCTCATGGGAATTAGTAAAAACTATGTGATCGAAGTGTATAAAAGTATTGAGTGAATGAAAGATAAAATGGTAAATGACGCACAAGTACAGTCGCCGCCAAATTTGGATGTGCGTGGTGACGAACGCACAAACGAAAAGTGTAATGTAAATAGAAGTGTTAAAATATTGGAATATAAGGTCTGAATTTAGTGCTAAATTAAATATGACTTTTGCGTTTATCAGTGAAATAATGTGCTATTTCCTTTAAAGGGACTGCTCTGGTCATGTGGTTTGAGGGAAATATGTTTAACTGCACTCTGGCTTCCATTAGGTGCTTTAATATTTTGTTATGTGACAGCGTCTATATTCCAAGCAGATGACATACACGAAACGCATTGTAAAGTGAGTATTTTTGTCCAGAACCATGCTGAACATTCATGTTAGTCCAAGTTTTACAGTACCTACCATAAGGTATCTTTGCTTCAATTCAACTTGTGACATAACGCCAGTATCTTACGTTAAGCTTAATCCCGTAATGCATTTTTCTTCTGTTACGCAAGAGTACATTTATTGCGTCACTATACCCTAGATAAAATATTTGATAGTTATACAAATGTGTTCGTAAGTGTACTTAACAGTTGAAGTTTTTGCACTATCGAAATTTTAAATTGTAATTACTTCTAAACAACATATTTAACGGCGATTGATTAATTTTTGAAAAAGTTACTTAGATACCTAATTAATAATTTATTTTTTATTAAATGTATAAGTCTAGTATGCGGTTTTGCGAGTGTCGTTAATTTAACAAAATTATCTTTAACAGGAGTTTTGGCAACTAAATTATCTGCTGATATTTTAAAACGGTTGCAAACGTTATATTATTATTTTTTTAATAATTCGGAGTTTTTACTTCCTGTAAACATTAGAAAAAAATATATTACCATAATTACAATCAAATTTAAAATGGAACCAATTGATTTTTCCCACGTTCAATTCATTAAAGAATTCTAAGAATAGATTACCCGAGTATTTGACAAAACATAAAAGCCCTATGAATGAAAGCGGCGTCTAGACACTTGTACCTTTTGTTTTGCAGGTGTACAATGTGGTGCCGTCAATAAGTGCGATTACTGGAATAAGCCCCCAGCGATACATTTGGAGGATATGTATCGCTTTTCATTTAGGACCAAGGTTGTTGATAGGTTCTTTATATTACAACTACCATAAAGAACGGACTAATTACATTACGGAGGAGAAGGTAATTCTAATTGAAATTTTATTATTCTCTACCTAAGAAAATACTGTCCTAATTTATGCATAAAATACAAATAGTTTTGTTGCATAGGCAAATAAAGTCATTATACAGTAAAGTGCTGAGCGAAAATAATTCAATTAACGAGTTCACTAAAAGCTGAGTAAAATTCATACAATTCAGGAACTATTTTCTCGAAACACAGATTTAGTTATAACTACCTATTTGCATCACTATACGAATCTCGGAAACCATGTATCTTTGAATAATTACGTGGTTACCTTTGAACTTTAAAGGTTACAACGTAAATAAATTACCTATCTAGGTCGAATGGAAGCTTAAAAATAAACTTGTCATCGTCGCTTTGTTTATATTTTCTTTCGAGAGTTTTCTAGTCTTTAATTCGCGTGTCTGCGGGTTCGAAAAGATAAATAACTCATAAAACTAGATTATAGGGCAGCTGACTTTCAAAACTGTGCTGATCTAATGAGATTTGTACAAAAAAAGGCGATTTTCAAACTTAAAAAACGAGAAATGTAACAGCGTTGAGTGGATCCGTACTATTCCATAGTCAATTGTTGGTTAGAAAAGTCTCTTATATTATTAACCAAACACGCTCAATATAATTCTGTGCTCACTGTACCTGCAAATTGATTCGAAAAAAGAATGTCGCTAAAATCGGATATGGCCATTCATTCAAAAAATCTCAGTTAGAATACAAATAAAATAAGATCTCCTTTCTATTTTCAGGCTCGAACGGTAGCGACCAAGTTAGGAGAAGCTTGCTATTGGCTTAATTTTATAGAGCTGTTTGCGCTAACGGGCGTCACTTATATATCCAATAGGGAAAACTACTGTAAGTTCTCTAATCTTTATTACATTTACTATGTTTTCATTAAATATTGTTTTATTTATCTATAGCTGCTTCTTAACAAGGTAACAGATTCCTTTAATCATTTTGAAACAAATCAACATCGATTTTCAGATCATAGAGTTCATAAAGCGAGAAGAACTTGTTGCTATACTCGGTCGATCAATTAGGTGCATTACACTTGTAACCGCGAGATGGGCCCTTTTCAAAGCCCAGCGTTGAAACCAGTTATCCTCTTTCCGCAACTGAGATAGATAAGTGGATAAGTAGACTAACAGTACTATTTATACTTGCGGACATGATCAAATTATATGAACAAGAATAAAAACTTTAACGGACTTTTCTATAAATTGGTTCTCAGTAAACAGACATAAAGTTTCCTTTCTAATTTGTTTATTTTGGTACTTAAAGGGTAAAACTGGACACTACTACTAAGACTGTTTCATTTTTGATCAGGATTTGTTTTTTTTTATGGCTAACGGGATGAAACCCTTCGCGAGCGAATCTACTCGCACATTTTACTCAATTCTTTATTCAGCACACATACTACAGCAAGTGTGAAGAAAACTTCTATTTTCTTTTCACTTACGTCATTCCTTTAACCTAAGCTCATTAATATCGTACTTAACATAATAAGTGCACGATTTAACTTCTCAATTCTGTGTTTCCAGTCATTCACGAGAAGATATTCATAGTGTTCATGGTAGCTGCCCTCTTACACATGCTGTGTCGGGCCCGCGTCGGCTGCATCGCAAGTGATGTTGTGGAGCCAGTCAGGACGAACAAACTCGTCTGGACATTGTTCTACGTAGCTATAGCTGCCACCGTGGGACTCATTATATTCTTCTTGCGGCACCGACTGCTGTGTCGGCCATTAGGTAAGTTCGTTTCCTTATTTTTCATTTAGTATACACAAAACGTCTAAAAAGCTATGTTACAGAACAAATGTGCAAGGATACTTACTGCTTCTTTCATAATAAATCTTTATCAGCAGACCCGCAATGGATGATATTGGCAGTTAACAACCTGTGATTCTTTTTTCGACATAGAAACTCCTTTGTAGATGTAAGATGTAAGGTCAAATTCAAATTAATTGCATTCTAAAAGCGTAGTTAAAAGCAAATAATATTTATCATTTGTTTATTTTGCCCTAAATATCGATCAATGTACCAGGCAGGAATGTTAAAAGAAAACATAATTTAAATAGTTGGCAATAAAATATAGAGAAACCAAAATTAAAAACCGATTAACGGTTTAATTAACATCGCTAGCATCTGTTTATGCCGTCAGTTTTATTGGTACATTTAAATATCAATAAGTGTTGGGGCTTTTGTTATTCGGATTTGCGACCTTTCCTTACACATTTCTCTTTTGTTTAGTGACCTTTCGATGAACTTGTTATAAATGTCATAACTTTCAATAATGTTTCACATGCAAGTATTAAGGGCATAGCTGTAATCTTCATATTTCGATGAAACATATCGATAGTTTTTTAAGCCGGTTACTGGAACTATATCAGCGTGTGTATCGTATCCATCCGTAAGCCTCATCGTTGCCGTTTACATTGGTTTTGCTAACTTCAGTACCTACCTATTGATGTATGCAAGATATATTAACTACTTACTGTTTACTTATTTAAATTGTTTCTGCATTAACCTTATACTTTGCAGGCCACAGCAAACAACAATTCCTTAGTAGACTTCACTAATGTATCCTTAATATATTTTCAGCATTCACATGGTTCTCCGTGTGCGAGTACATCTTGGCGACAGCGAACATGGCATTCCACGCCATTGTGGTCCGCGACCTGCCTCTACACGAACTCCAAGTGGTGTGTCCTACTCACAATAAGGCGAACTAAACGTGTACATACATAATTTGATTGTGAATGGAATCGGTCAGCGACACGTAACGGAATATGGATATTTAACTAGAAGACGACGTGAAATGAAATGAGCGGGTGAATATATTCAAGTAATATAGGTACGTTCGGCAATGACATCGTACTCGTACGCTTTAAAATGTGGAAGAACAAGTCTTTGAAAATGAGGTGTAAAACAAGATCTATTTGCAATCAAATCTAAAATAGCTTTTATTTAAAAATCGAAGTGTGATCAACGCTTTTAATGTAGTATTAGTTAGTACTCACACAAGCATAACGTGGACACGCCTACGTGTGATTTTGTTTAAGTGACTTAACACAATTTTAGAAGCGTTAGCAAGTAAATGATGTTTTACCTCTCATGCAATCGGATTTGAATTTAACGATATTGAATAATGTGTAAGGCTTTTGGCAGAAAAAAAGTGACCGGAATTATGAGAAATTGCTAAGTATTTGTGATTAGGTATAAATACTTAAAGTTGGATAGTAACATGTCTTTCCAATGTACAGTGTTATGCGTAATGTATAATTTAGGTACATAATTATAATAAGAAACCAAAGGATATTAACTATTCCAATGATACCCGCGTGGTATTGAGAACCAGAAAAAATGTCTTCGAGGCTTCTTCCAATAATTTTAAATTTACACTTAATGTTGTTACAATTGTATTCGTGCCACCTTATAAATGTCGTAATAGTCTCAAAAGTGCAAGCTTTAACAAAAAATATGAATTCGTAAGAAATAAGGCATTTTAAAAGTTTATCTTTGGGAATAAAGTCAAGAAGTGATACGATCTTCTTCGTCGTCAATTTTAGGATCGAGTTTTTCGAAGAAACTGCAACTTTCCATGTCACTTAAGCCTAAATACCTTCTTTACAATTCAGGAAGAAAGTAAGAGAATGTGTATTTGTAAATATATAAAATAATGTTGAAGATAATTAATTGCCTTGAGTATTTTATAATTATTAGGTAACATAGATTAATTGCTACTTTGAGCATTCAAAACTGTTAAAAATAGTATAAGAAATGCAGAGAACGCGAAAAGTATTCAAAGTCAAATCTTTCGACTCGATAATTCTGATTTATCATGATAAAAACTGAAATAGACTTACCTTTAGGATAGCCAAGCGGTTATTTAATTGGAAATGCGACAAGAAAACATAATAATATTTCTTAGCTACATAAACGCAGATACCACTTATTTTAATAACATAAGTAGTTCTGATAATAATAATGAGTTATCGGTCTCAACTTATCAGTTTCATTACTTTGCGATTCATTTAAAATTCTTAATCTAAAGGAAACAATTGCACCTTTGTTATGCAATCAGTAGTCGTTGATGGGTTCCAGGAAATTGCTCCGATTATCTACCCACCTCGATGTTCCCACAGACGTGAAATACCTAATTAGTGGGGTTCTTGGGCTCTTGGTTCAAGAAGCAACGAAAGTCTCCGATACCTTACGACTTCAGACTCTAACAGGCAAACGCCATGTAGGATATAGGAAGTTAGGAACCTTAGGTTCCTCTGTAAGGCATTAGTAGTTGCTTTGAGAAAGTCGACAGGTAGTCAAGACTTGCGTTGCTTCGACTACAAAAGGGCTTACGGGTCAATTAATAGTACTTAATTCAACGGTAAAATCGATTGCAAAGAATTATTCACACACCATCCATGGTTACTGCAACTTGACTGATGTTAAAAGAAGAAAATACGTTTCAATATTCACCTTTTAAGTCTTCCGAAGCAAGACTTACCGGGTATAATCTTAGAGTTCCAAAATGTTTAAATGGAAGCCTACTAAAGCGCTAAAAGTCTAAAAGGCCACCTGAAAGAATGGCTCTACAAACGAAATGTGACTCCGAATGTTCTGATGAAAATATCGAATGTAGCCAAAGCTAGGTACCTAGTATACCTACCTAGTCATAGATGAAGTATTTTAAAACGTTGGATTATGCAATGAATTATGTTTAAGTAATGTTTTAGGACTGAAAAGTGTTTTTTCATAAAGTTAAGGGCTGGAAAACAATTCTTAGATGAAAGATAACATAGATTATAAGCTGATCACGGCGTTGATCTTAAGGCATTTGACACACGGTGTCACACACTGTATCGCTTGACAATGTCATAAAAGACGCTACTAAAGTGTCGCATAAATTCTGTCTTCACTCCATAGGCTCTGTAGGCTGGACATAGTATAGGAGTCACGGCGTAAGGGTGGCGGCAAAGTGCCTTAATAACCACCACGAGTGTCGGTCGACACCGTGTGAAAATGCCTCTATTCTCATAAGGTCTAGATATAATTAAAACTAAGCTGAAGTCGATTTGGCTTGTCCGCACGTCGCGTCGTGAAAAGTGATTTGTGAATGTTTCTCCGCTCAGGCTTCTACCAAAGCCTTTGCAGTATTTTATAATAATTATAACATTGTAGTTGCAAGTTTATATAATAATTATTACCCATATAATAATGTTGTTTTGGTTATATTCATCGTACCTGTACCTGTTGAGCGCTCTGACTGTAAGCTCTCTCAGCAGGAACTTCTGATGTTGTAGAAGCGAGATGAGATCATTTGCAGTGGAGTGTGCTGTCCCGCTTCCACAATGACGGTTCCTTACTATAAGAGCAAATAGTACAGGCACGGGTATTTACTTAAGCCCTTATCTACCCTATAATAAAATGCCTTGTTCAATTACTTCTTCTATAACTGAAAAGGACCAAAATTATTATTATTATCAATTATACTACAATGTATTCAAACAAAACATATCTTAATTAAAAATAATCGACATCTGAGTAATTATTTTTATTTAAGAGTTCAAACTCATACTTAATTACGAGTAAGCAAATAACTATTAAGAAACAAGGATCTATGAAAAACGCTGAATCGTGCGATTCCTAAAATTGGAATTAATTAATAACTTAAATTATAATATCCTCAGATTCTGACCCATTCCGCCTTTGCAGACAAGTGACACTAGGCAAAAATGGTGATGAATGGCTCTTTCGGTTACGGCCAGTCCCTTGAAAGTATCTTCCACATATTTCGAAGATTCAATGAGCTATAACGCGTTAAAAACCATCTATTGTCTCAAGTACAGATCCTTCCGCTTCCAACGAAGCCAACGAAGCAGTCCTTACTTCCGAATACCGATATAATCCAAATTTTCATCGACCAACCTCGTCGTAACGGGAGATTTACTAATAGTATGCAATATAAAACTAAGATTGTGCCTGATTTAGTAGTATACAATCGTGTTTAGAACCTACAATAACCAATAATTCTCATTCTAATGTACTCATCATTCCCTGACAGTTGCCTGTCAGATAGCATCAACATAACCCTAAGAACTAGTAACATAGATATTGCTAGATATCAAATGGTAATAGATACCTTGCTACGTACCTACCTAATCACTTGCGAATTGTAGTACATTCACTTGTGTACCAATTAGAATTCAATAAGATTTTTTACTCCACCGTTGTTACCTAGATTTGACCTAATCAGCTAGCATTACCTTTTGGTAACACAACATTAGGTGCCTAGTGCCTGCCCCAATTAGTTTAGAGCTAATCATATGTTAAGTATTGTATATTTGTATGCGACATTATTATATTTAAGTATGTATCTGTATTATTCGTGAAACCTATTAAATTGTATTTATGAAAATAATTTTTAAATTATGACCAAGATCGTTATTTATGTTTAAGTTAGCGTGAATGGTCTTTAGTAATTTAGTTTGGTAAGTTATTATATTTGGATAGAAATGAAAAACTAAAAAGTTAATATGTTTTAAAGTGCGGATACGGACTGACTGAATAGCGAACATCGTTATGTACGACTATCTAATGTTATCGTCAGCTAAGGTGAAGAAAAATGTCAACTTTTCATATTAACAGCGCACCGCCGTACCGCCTGATGATGAAGTGTCACTGAAAATAGTTACTTAAGAATGTATAAAATCTATGAAAATAGTCAGGATTACCAGTCTCACATTCATGTACCGCATTTGTAGAAGTACTTTATAAAATACTTATGGTAAACAATGCACTATTGCCTTTTGTTTCCCATATCCTAACGTTTTTTGTACCTGTCTTGGTTATTGATACTTCAACATCGAGGATAATAATATATGAAAGAATTGATTAATTACGAGTAACGTCATTGTTGAATTTTAACTTTTTGTTGTTTTAAAGTAGAAGTTGGTACATACATATACGTTTTTATATTTACATATTATATTGAAGTTTATATATTTAAATGCTTTAATATTTAAGATTGAGTATTAACGTAGACTTACCTACATTATAGTTGTCAATGTACCTACATAGGTACTTGTAAAAACATACAGCACAGATATCAATTATATAGGTCCCTCCTTTCCACACCTAAATACTTAGTAAACGGACCTATGGACTAACAAAAACGTAATTATGCCTTCATAGGTTATCCCCACTAACCTTTCCCTGCAATAATACCTTGACAGCAATTTGACATTTGTAATTTGTTTACTTTCTCAATAATTGTAGATAATTTTATTTGTTAAGAAGTTAAGGTTATAAGAATTGAATAGTTATTATTAAGTTTATAGTATCATGACTGAGTACTACTGTTTTTTTGCTGTTATTCAATAACTGTTATCAATAAATTATATTTATGAATTACTTACTTTAACCAAAAATCTGCTAAACGAATAATGAATTTGTCTGGTTATGTGGGCAGATATTTGTTTTCAACAATAAATATATCTTAATAACTTGTGGTTTTGTTTCTTCTTTCCTACTTGAACTTATACAATTGTGTGTTAATAACATATAGGTAGTCATCAATTTTTGTAGCTAGATTAACCTCATGTTGATTATAAAATGTCAACAACACTTCAAGCTAGTGCAAAGTCAAACAACCAAGCTTTAGTTGGTTATGCCTTAATCTTAATAATTGAATTAGCAACCAAGCATTAAAAATACCCAATAATCCTTTCTTAATTTTATAAATACCGAAATGCCCTTATAAATTGTTCTAAAATAGAATATAATTAAAAGTAACCTGAATGACTCGCACGAATCACTCGTTTCAGTGCCATCTAGCGACTCACTCTAATTCAGTAGTCGTGCAACTAGATGGCGCTACGAGAGTTGACAACATGAAATAGACATATCTTTGTTCTCTTTCATATCAAAGATGGCGGCAAGCGGGAGCTAGGGCAGGTACTAAATGTGCATGTGTTAGTGTATACGTGTATAAAAGTAATATGATTCATTTTTTTTTTTTTTTTTTTTTTTTTTTTTTTTTTTTTTTTTTTTTTTTTTTTTTTTTTTTTCACGTTTGACCACTCTGGACACGCACACAAGCATAGGAAAACGGGTGAGCGCGGGGCAAGGGGAGTAACGTCCGTGAAGTTGTGTCAGCATATGCGCAAACGAGGTGCGCATTCGTCGCGTGCGTTGTCGGGATTCTTTGTGCCATTCTTCGCATACCAATAAGAGTATATTCTTTAAATTTACTCCTAAATTGACATTTAATCAAAATTCGTCCTTTCACTTCATCTTCGAACTTCATAATAGGTGAGTAAAAAATATTTTTGATACTATTTTCATACAATCAAGTGAAGATATAAGTGATTTTTATTAGGGAATGTCAACAATGCGATCGCGATCCTGCAATATTTTACATAGTTGTCGTGTTTGCTTCGCTGCGACTTCCGGTCGTTCGGGTGTCGGCATTTCGCGATGTAAACATTATCTAGTTTTAGGATTCAGCTACATTTAGGCAAGCTGTCGGGAATGAAGTGTGCTCAAGGTGCTTTTGTGTTGTTAAATTCGCTTGAGTGTGCTTACTGGGATGGCGCAATTTTCGAAAGACGCGGTATGGTATCGTTCGCCTGCGATACACTTCAGTCGCGTTGGTGGCTGCATGCGATTTGACGTATTCTGCGCGAGTGATGTCACTTGTCAGCTTATTTTATGAAATGTCAAACGTTTTACATGTAACGCGCGAGTGAATGGTAAACAAATTGACAGTGAAATTGATATCGATGCTGTGAAATTATTTACGAGTGACATGGACTGTTATTATTCTAAATTTTACCCAAGGCGTGAGTATTTATTGGAAATAAATAGTAAATAAACAATAAAATTCCTTACATACTTTCGTTCATACTTAGCATAGTTGAGTGAAGTTCTTGCATAAATTAAATATTTTATAGTTAATTAAACAAAACAAACTGAAGAGGCTTAATTAGAAGTTTTTTATTGTTTCAATGTAAAAATAATGTGCATTTTTGTGATTTTAACGTCGAACCTGCTGATAATTAACAGTGAATTATACTCTAAGTGTTGTGGTTTATAATAAAATGTTGGAGTTCTAATAAATGTTAATAAAATTTAGCATCGGACAATTTAAATTATTAGGGTAAAGTGTTCGTTTGCCGCGATACATAAATAAATCCAGAGTAAATTAAATTAACTTCCAAAATATTTACTGCCTTATTAAAAAAAAACTTGTTAGGCATATCCTTTTTTAATTACAACTAAGTATATCAATTATTGAAAGGATCATATCGTAATGTTTTTTTTTGGAAATTGAATGTTTAAGGATTTCGTGTTTTTTCTTTTAATTAAAATTGATATAATGGGTGGACCTACTAATCGCCAATAAAGGGACAATAATTAATTCTCCACCGTTACATTATTTTATCGTCCAATAGAAGCAATATAATAATGTAGAAATATTTTTTTTAATTACGCCATCACTGTTTTTCATTAATTTTGTGTTTTAGAAGTATTTTGTAAAACTTATTTACTCAGTTCAAATTAAAATTATTTTTTTCTTTAAACATTAATGGATACTTTTTGAAACCAAACTAAAAAAACTTAATTCAAGTACCTACTAAATTATGTTAAATCTGTTATAAAAAGAGCAGGTTTTTTGTCATGAAATGGATATTTCCTAAAGCCGCCGGAATTAATCTAATTCTTGTTAACTCTAACAGTAGCTTGTACAGAGGGCTATCTCAATAGGCGAAGCGGTAATATTCTAATACTCAGACTAGGAAGTTATTTACTAGGACCTATAACTAGAAGTGAAAGAATAGTATAATAGTATTTTACAGCACCGGGCGCCGCGGCCGTTACTTTTCGCGGCAATTTTTATGAATCCACAAATAAGTGACATTTATTACTATAATAAAAAGCTAAAGGGCTCATATCCTACGCATAAACTACGCACTTACTTATTTACATATTGGTATACACAAATATTTTAATAGTAACAATCAAGCACATAGCCATAATGTGAAATATCAAACTCTTTGATACTGTAAAGTGCTGCGTAAGTATATAGTTTTGTAGAGATCGCTTCACTTACAGTATCTGTCGGACTCACGAATGGGTGCCAAGAGTTATTTTGGTCAATACAGTTGATGTTTTTATTGCGCGTCGCGACGCGGGCGAAGCCGACAACTTGTGAGCTGCACGACAAGCAATAAGACGTGTAAACTGCTGACGCTCCAGGCCCTCACGCCGCGTCGCATCTAATGGCCGATTCAGAACGATTTATCACGTATTCCGTCTTAGGGAAATTGAATTTGGAATCGTTTGCTCCTTTCGCTGACGGTTATTATGTTCCTTGATTAAACTTCTTTTTAATGTCATGTTTTACACATATGGCCAGCGCAACATAAACTGAATAAAAACTTTTTGCAATAGATGACTACGATGCTTTCTTTCTGTCATGTTGAAAAGTATAATTATCAGTTGAGTGGTACTGTTACATTCATGGGTCACATTTATGCAGAGCTAATTGGTGTTCAGTTTATGCGCTCTCCGGATGCTGTAACCGTATAGCCCGACCTATACGCTTACACAGACCCAGATCATATAACATTGTTCAGAGAAGAAATATTTATGTATAAATTGAGAAGATACGCGTGTTTTATAAGGAATCGACAGCCATGTCAAAATATGTCTTAACAAATGGGCTTATTAAATAGCGTCATGGTGTTATTCTCATTTGCTATGCTCAACCGTTATAGTGTAAACTATACTGATGTGTTACATAAATCTTAACTTAATCTTAATTCGTGTAATCACTTTATATAAAACATGTAACTAATGAAACGGCCTATAATTTGATAACTTCAATAATTCAATAATTCTTGATAAGAATGTATACCGGTTACATTTGTCACTAAAAAACAAACGCAGGTTGTACGTAATAGAAAATTAGGGTAACTAAAACAAATTTAAAAGACTTGAGCAAATGAAAAGAATTATAATTATTAATTACAAAACATATTGGTCACATTTCTATGATGCAAGCTAATTTACTCTTTGAAAGAAGCTGCAAAAGTGTAATGTAATCTTGCACTGTACTTAATCTATTGAATTTTACTACTATAATAAAAATTACTATATCAAATCAAAGTTGGCAGTTATAACGAATAACGATAACAGTTAATGGGACTTTATTAAATCAAAATGTAATAATCAAAATCTCGATTAAAAGTAAAACATTACTTCATCGAAAGTAGTAAATTTGACGCTAAAAAGAATAAATTGATTGTTTTGTTTTATAACATCGGTTTTACGAGACACATGTGTTGAATGGCGCTTGAATCCGGGAGCGTTTCGGATCCCGCTACCTGGGTACCTGCCCACAGTGACCTGCTAAAGGTTCACTCCTTTAATCCCCTAACCATCACGCCGACCACGAAATCATTTCATTCAATACCGAGTCACACGCTACTAAGGGCCGTCGGCGGTAGGCGGTTTTTATTCAGTCATTCTCGTTTCTAAGAACTAATAGATTTCGCTTTAGCATTGCAAATGCCGTTTAAATGGGGTTTAGCACATCTTTCTTTGATCGGTAGTTAGATAAAATATTTTTTGCAGTCTAGACGGTTGCCGTCGGCGCAGATAGGGAACAGTGTGTCGGCAGTTCATCAAACTTGCTAACACTAACTAGATCTAGTGAATATGAAATTTATAAAGACGACGCATAAATAACTAAAGATTCACTCTAACTTCCTTGATTAAATAGCATTAAAAAAGAAAAAAATGGTGTGTATAGTTGTGTTATTAAATAATATTTGCCATTAACACCATGTCGATTGACTCATGGAGAATGTAAGCTTTAAAAATTTTCACAGCTCCGCCTGGAGATATGATTGCGACGAGTGTCCAGTAGCCTCGCTCTATTCTCGGACTCCTATTTGTGGATTACTCTCGCGTGAAACTACCAACCCAGTCCTGGCGCTACCAGACGTATCATCCCAGTAATAGAGTCCAAATTCAGTCACAGAGTGTCGTTTCATCCGACCTTCTCGAGCGAGAGGAGGATTGGAGCGAAAGGACCCACTCCTTACCTCTTATTTATCTTAATTTCGCTCTCCAAAGAAGTGACAAATGAGGATTATGGCTGTGTGAAATCGGTGTCACTTATACTTTTGTATAACACTTTCCAGAAATGTTTACGTGCGTAATTAATATAACAATATTAACAGGGTATGACGTTCGTGTTGATACTTTAACACTTTTCCCGCGTAGTCGCGCCGTTGCTGAATACAAGAATAAAATACAGAACAAGTCACCTTTAAAAAGCATTACTTTTAATACAGTATATACCTACATATTGCTGTTTCGTCTGCCATTGAAAAAAAAGATCTTTAGCTAAAGTTCGAATGATCACTCGCGTATTCTATTTGTTAGAGCCAATGAGACGTATCGATTGTAGTTAATATGCGACTAGATAAACCAGTTTCAAATGTATTTGATTCCCCTGAGAAAGATCTCAAATCTAGTGTGCTTTATTTTATAGCGAAACTAATATAAAAACGCTCATTTCGCTTTTAAAGCGTAGAGCATCTGCGTAGAATGAAACAAACCTTTTATTTTTTTTATATCATACATTTCAAAGTTTATTTTATGTTTCTATAACTCGTTTAATTTATGTAGCTCGGTGCTGTTTTAATTAGATCTGAAATGGCTCATCCACGTATTTCGTCAACATAAGTTGACATTTCCGTGACTTTTATCACAGTATTAAACGATGTATTAACGGAACTCACGACTCAGGGTATCACGATTTTGCTCCTTCTTTGCATGGAACTAATGCGGTTTCCTTAGAATCTCTACATCCCGTAAATCGGCCTATATAATTATCATTAATTGATAAGTAGACTTATCACCATCACTACTCGAAACGATAATTGTCTAGAATCTATATCTCTTTTAATTGATCTACGAGCCATTCGATGTAAGATATTAAATTAAATGTATATCGCTAATAAATCATTTAGTACAGTTTGTTTAGCAGAATCAATTAAAACATTTTTCCTACCGTTAACAATGTACATATAAACACTAGTAAATTAATGAACAAACATATTGAAATAAAATGTTGTATAAAGGTTTACAGGTGTCCAAAAATAAATCTCTTAATAAAGTGCCAATGGAGCTTGCATTCAAGGTAGCAATGTGGGCCTTTCCTAACTGAATAGACGTTCTACAAACATGACACACCGCGTCATAATAGCGGCGACACAGCCTCCGGCGAAACACTTGCCGATCCCTACTGTCCCTTTTGAAGACTTTATTTTGACTTGACTTTATCTGTAAGCAATATAGACTTTACAAAACATACATACTTAAAGAACTTTGTGTGCGAAGAAGAGAGAAAGTAATGTTATTAAATACAATAGATTTTTTATTACCGCCTGTTTATTGAATTATAGAGCGCTTGCCAGTATGTAGAAAAAATACGGACGAATTTTATTGCACCAGTGCTTGCATATTTTTTTTTATCATGAATGAAACTTTGCAGGAGCAAAAATGTTATTGGAAAATATAAAAAACCCAAGCTTTAGTTGAATGTAGAATTATTTAACTTTGTACAGAAACGAAATCACAGCGCAGTGAACAAATAATTCTGTCGATCGGGTGCACTACATATTGCAGGTAGAATTCAATATGAAGCTCACTTTGAGTTCACTTGTTAAACTATCGTTATAGTTGGAATTGTTCCTGGAGCCCGCTCTGGGTCGGTCTTGGCGATTTAATTAAACTTGTTATTTGTACGTTTTATTTCGCAATTGGGCCCGTGTTCGCTTTGATTGTCTGTCGGCTTGTGAGCGAACCAACCTTTTGTCTTGTACAAATTTGTAGTTTTAACGTAGTTTTCAATTGAATTTCCCCTGTAGTCTATTACAACAAAGTGCGGAATAGTCGACTATTTATTTTAAAACGATAGACGCTTACACTGTTGGCTGTACATTCATCTTTCACTGCCCGAGCTCATTATTATGTATTGTGTTTCCTCGTCATATTCTCAGAAGTGGAGTTTGCAAATTTATTATTTAGAAAATCGATTAAAACGCTGCAAACATAGTGAAGATTTATGACATGTCAGGATATTATTTTCATGAAATCAAATGATCCGACGCTGTTCTTTTATTTTACTGTTTCGGCTATATCGACGATATCAAATGATTGACGGTTATAATTCTAGCAACAGAAGCACTAGAATACTTGCCTGGAACGTAAAAATAGCAGAACGAACAAAATTTTAGCATTCGCTAACTGTAGCATTCAATCTAAAAAAAGTTTTTGTGAAAAATGTTCGTTTGCAAATTGCGTGGCTCTAATGGAAATATCGGATCCGGGGCAGATGTCGAACCGAACAATTAGAAGTTTTTGTGTTGCTTCATTAGCGACGGACAACGGAGAGACATCGAACATAGCATCAGCTATGTAGTCGGTTTAAGTCTTAACAAGACATCCTAATTTATAAGCGTGATCAGACAATCATGTTTGTTTAGAAATTACATCAAAGCTGCTTATGTCTTTAAACTTTGCAAATAAGCGGCATCGTATTAAAGCGTATATTAATTATGTTTTGCGGTATATTGGTAATAAAAGGTCCACCGGCATATAAAATTAATAAGTTAATAATGGGCTTTGAAGTAGGTTTAAATTTTAATAAAGTATCAACCTTACGTGTGTGTTCATAATTTATGAATCCTAACTTTACCTTATTGAATAGTAAATTCAATATTTACGGGAAATTTTCTTTTACGTACCTCATGGACTAAACATTACCCGCGGCTCTGTCTGTGTCACTTTACGGGTAGAGTCGGCCGCCCGGATATTTTTTGTCGTTTGTAACCTCACCCCTACGCATTGTAGCGGAACAATTTGTGTTTCGTACGCTATGATACGTACCTTGACTTAGCTTTAAATAAAACGCCATCGATAACGAATTATAACAACTGCGGCTTCATTTAAGTTCATATTACTCAATACTGTACAAAGATTTACTATGAATACCACGCCGGGCTTTTTATGCAACAAAATCAAACTTGTCAAGGTTGTTTGTCGTTAATAACTGCAATATATTATGGTCATAGGGTAAAGAAACATAAAATGCTTATACTCCGTCAAGTAACGGTTACAAAATACTAATGAATAATATTGCTCAGTGCAACATAGTTAATATAATTCATAGTAAACCAGCTTTGTCGCAGTTCAGTGTTCTAATGTAATGTAAATGATGCATTGGTCAGACCAGGTGTAGCGGATAGGGAAACTGTATATTGATTTTCACATGCCACCGCCCTGAATGTGCCCGTCAATGTGGTCCGAAAGCTCCAATTTTGTGTAAATTTAAACAAAATTATCCCACATTTATTTTGCCTCCAATATTTATCAAAAGCCCCGCATTGAAATACTTTATGCCTTTGTGAGGCAGAATGTCGACGAGTGTAAATAACGAACAGCACCACTTCAATAAACCAAATAATAATAATACAAATTAATATGCCAATCCATTAATGCAATTAAACCGAGTCTATAGACACATTCGAATGTGTATCTATTCAAAATATTTTATCGAACGTAAAATGTATTTCCATTTACGATTGGGAATTCAGTAAATCCGATATTTTATTAGTCGAGTATATGATTTGTATTCAACGTAGAGTTGAGTGTTTAGCCACCGCTCTCCACTCGGAAGATTGATGTAGCGCCGCTCCTGCCGGCTACGGCGACCAGTGCGGCTGTCGCACGATAAATTAAAACCAACTCACATTAGAGACCGTATATTAAAACTCACTATCATCCTACTCATTCCTAAACGAAGGTCCTGTGCGAGAAGAGGATGGAAACATCGGCGATACTAAAGGACCGCTTTTTTGTTATTCCACGACGAGACTAACCGTTAACAGTAACTTTGTTCCTATAATGATGGCCTAAGTAAAGATGTTCCGTCTACAATGAACGGATAAACTTTGTTTTGTAGTTGACTCATAGAAAAGTTAGTTTAAAGTTCCGATTTCCTTTCAAGTTCTGGCAAATAATTAATTTTGTCGTAATAGTTGTAGTTTTTATATTGATTCGGTCTATGTTTCAAGAAACAATTATTGTTGATCTTAAATTGTCGCTGTCTCGCAACCTCATTAAATACACCATGGAAGCAAGTATTTCTTACTTATTTAGGTTAAAAATTATGTGTAGCAACAAGTATGCGAGTGAAGCGATCTGACCAGATTACTCGGTCGGCCATCGCGTATCTGCAATCGGTAAATGGTTACTTTAAGTCTCGATATGCGAAGTATTTCCCATGGAATGTCACCGTCGCCATGCTGCACTTATATGTGCTCGACGAACTGAATTTTTTCTTATCGCAAATGCATTTTCTGCAAGTTTTCAATGCGAGCGACGTGGTCGCGGCCCCGCACTCATACTTAACCAACTCGCTAGCTACTTGTGATTTAATTTTATACACTCATTGGCTAATTAATTTCGTGGAATTTTCTGAGAATTTCGATAATTCTTAATTATTATTTTTAAGCTGATTATAAATTTTCCACTCGGCTAATGTGAAACCTGTTGTTTTGTTTCAAGTCTAAGAATTTTTTCGTGTACGCCGAAATACATGGCGCATGACCAGGTCGTACTTCTAACGCAGTGGATGTTTATTTTTTGTAATAAGAATATATCGTAATTCCCGCCGAGTGTGGATATAAAGCGGCGGGCGGTAATAACCCGGCCGGCTCCTGTAATCCATCACGGGCGCTGCAATCGTCCCGCTGTCAGTCTATTCCGGGATGCTCCGTTTTCGCTAATGATTCTTCGCCGCCGTGAGATCACGCGACATTTACAAAGGCCGATTGCGCCGACGATTTGTATCACAAAACGCTACTTCATCTCGTTCTTGTAGCGTTGTTTTTATTTTCCGCGCACATAGTTGCAGTTTTAACAAAGCACGCTTTATGCGTTTCGCATAAAGCGCTACCCATATATGCGACATCGCGTTCCACACGAGAGAGTTTATAATTTATTTGCGTCGCAGTTTTCTGGCGACGATTTTCCCACAGGGGCGGCGTCTCAAACGAGCCGCGCCCGCCCTTTATGTGGTTTTTTGTAGCGGCACGAAATGCCCGGTGGAAAACATTCAGTGATAACTGGTAACAATCGCAGCCGCCCGGATGCTCCCTCCATTCCGCGCATACCTCGCTGGACCTCGACTGATGCTTTTTCATCTAGCACCGCTCGCGCGCTGACCGAACGCTCTTGAGACTCGAGCCGACTCGCCGCGCCGACTGCCACAGACAAACCAATTAATTTATTATTGCACATTTCTGCTGTGTTACTAACTAACCATGTCTCTACAAAAATGTAGTTTACTGCGATACTTTCAATAGGGGTCGTTATTACTCAACAATGTATATCAAACCTACAGGCCTACCAAAATTTACCAGACTGCACCATGCTGCCGTAAAACACGACGTAAATCCTATAATAGCCATTTTCAATTATATACCTGGCGGCAACAATAGCAGTAGGGTTAAATAATTATCATTATTTCAGTCCTTTTAGCTTGGAGTCTGAAATATCACAAATTAATTACATGTTAATTCGTATCGGATCATAAATAAGAGAGATCTTACCATAAACTAATGTTACTCTAATACCAAGAGCGTTCGGTATTGCGCGGCAGTTCATTAGCAGAGGCGCGCTTCTGTCTCGCGTATTTCATTGTTCCATTGTTTTATTTGCCTCTGTCCGGTGCTTACTGAGAGATATACAGCCCCACTACACTCCGACTCTGACACCTGTAACCAGTACTATTTCACTTTTTTTAAGTAAACAGCACTTGGCAAAATTTAATTGCGCCCGCTTCTGTCTTGCACACGGCACCTAGCAACCCTAACAGAATGTACTCCACGAAATCCATGGAATCGTAACGTTTCATGCCTCGCTCTAGTACATTTTTTTATTAATGTCCTATTGTTTCTTAATCGCCGCTCTAGATTTGATATCGCGATAAGTTTCTGTTAAAAGCATAAAGTTAAGTAAGTAAAGCGGTAAGGTCGCTGCCGGTAGTTTTTCTCGACCAAAAAGCGTAGCCGTCAGATATGAAGCCCGATTTCTGTTATCTTTCCGTTCGATCGCTATTCGACAGACATTACCAAGTCGTTGAGAGCCAAAGATGTCGATTTTTCAAATCGTAAACTTGCTTTATTGATATGAGACGGTAAATATCTCGCCCGCCTACTCGCTTCATTAAAGTTTTAAGAATCACATACTCATAACTAAAAGTGAGTAAATGACATGTTTTGGAAAGTGTCGTTTGAAAGGATGTGACATGTTTCGTGTAGCGACTAGACGAACATAATTAGTCTTAATTTTTCAATGTTTTAGAGTATTGAGCGAAGGCGTGACGCGGCCGCACAAATCTCACGCTAGATGTATCGCCGTTCCAGTTAGCTGACAATAAATCGTATGTTTAGCGACGCGGTGACTTGTATAATTAACAATAGCGGCATTATACGCGATTTCCAAACTAAGCGACGCAACGCAGATCGTTTGTCACGACGCAAATTGCTATTTATGAGGATTATCTGTACTTAACCAACGTAAATCGTTTTGTTTTGTAATAGGCAACTCGTAATACATCTTACATTACTGAAATGACAGACGCCATCAAAGAAGGAACGTCGTACACAAAAACTTACAGATTTTAAGTTAAAAAAGAAACTGAGAATTTTATAACCCATGTAAAAATACAGTTGGTTAGACTAATCAGATATTCCTTTGTCCTAACTCACTGGTTCATAACTAAATTCATTGAATCCTGAAAATGCCTTCCGATCACACTAACACGTAGTTGTAGCATCGACCACAAACAGTACAGCTAATAAATAAGCCGTTGCTATTTAGCTAACAATCGAGCTCCGATGGGCATTTGGTCAGATTCCGGGGGAGGCAGCCGTGGCAGCCACGTGTGCTCGCCTCCGCATGCCTCGGCCCGAATATGCAGCCCTTGCAACATGAATTCTAGCCCCTATGCCGAATATTCCATGCACATTGGACACAAATAATGCCGGAGAATAATGTGACACAGGTGAAATCAAGCGTCGGCTACCATTTCATGTAGCTAGCTGTGATATAGATAATGTGCGGTTATTGATTATTGTTAATAACTGGATAGTACACTCGTGGCCAATGTTTCGAGAGCAAAACCGAAAATGGTTGACTATTACGTTGCGAACGGCGGCTTTGTTCGGTGCAGGTTCAAAGTAACAATTCTAGTGCAAAGCCGAAAATGAAACAAAACACCATGCGTGGCTTGATGAAGATTCACGTGTAGGCAATTTCTATCCGGACGATCGAATTCACGAGTACAACACTCCAATTCTTTTCATTTATTGCAGTCTGTATTTCGCGTTTTAATACACTTTAATAGTGAACATAATTGGTCTGATTGCTATCTGAGAAAGACAATTGGCTCGCGACTGTACCTATTTACTGCACGCATGTTTCTGTTGTTATTAGGTACATTCTGCGGTCTATATAATTCGTATATCTAAATTAATTAATGTATTTATTGACTGATTTACGATCCGCGAGGTTTAATAATGTAGTTATAATATGTCGTTGATTGGTAGACGATCGTATATTTGAGATAGAGAATATTTTTGCATATTTTTTAAATATGTAATTGGGCTTTGTTGATTATTTCTTATATATAATACTCGTGAAAGAGTAAAATGTATCTGAATCGGACATTGTCGTAAAGTATAATAACTAGTTTAAACAGCTCTTCAATCTAAAATGTTTTGTAGATACATGTTTGTAAACTTCATTGTCTCATTGTTTTGCTAAACGTATAAGATGAAAATCCATAAAGAGTATATATTTTTAAATTTCCTCAATAATTAATTCCTTGTATTATATTTTGTGTTACTTTACTTTATATTGTATTCGTTTTAGGTAAGTGACAAATGGAAAGTTTACTACGGTGATCAATAAACGCGATGCATCCAGCAGGATACTACGCGAATCTCGGTAAGATAGTTCAAAATTACGTCGTAGATAGACTTTTTCCCATTGCCATTATAATAAGTGCGGTTTATAGGTTTCTACACCCAACGGGTCAAAACGGAACCATTTTACTATGGATCTACTATCTGTCCGGCTGTTGATCCGTCCAGGCTGTACCCGAATCAAGATAGCCAGACAGTTAAAATTATCACAAAGGTGTTCGATTTTTTATTTAAATTTGATAATCTGTTCGTACTGGATTTAATACTTGTAAACGTTATTTTCAACAATATTTTGTGTTCCAATTTGATGGAAGTTGATAAGCAAGTGAATCAAAGATAAATACATAACCTCTTCTTGAACAGTTTCGCTTCAATTGGAGCTACTTACTAAAATGTATTTTTACATAATCTTTTCTTATCGTAATTGTTGAAATTGAGATAAGGAACTATACTAGTATGAATTGATACTGTGACGTCATAATTAGCTGTTAGTTTCATCAGAAGTTTACCAAATATTGATAACAACTTCAGGTGGTCTTTTGACATCAGATATCCTGACTATACTAGAGCTCTCAAATTATTGGTTAAAGTTTTATTGCCTTACACTGAAATCCCTTTAAGTTTTAAGTTATTGTTAACTCAAAGTAGCGACGATAAGATAGCGTTTTATCCAGACTAAAGTAGAGTTATATTTGATTAATCGATAATTAAGCCAATAGAAAACAAAATGTATACTTTAAGTAATGGGCCCTTAGGAAAATACTCAAACCTCCCGTAAATTCGAGATTAGAAGTCCTTAGTTTGTATCCAACATCTAGTATGGCAATGGGAATTTAAATGTAATATAATGTAATAGCTTTTTAACAGCAAATAATTTTTATGGATACAATTAGAAGGTTCTTTGTTCAAGAAAAGATTTATAAAGCAAAGATATTTGCCGCCACATCTTTAAGTAGTATTGTATCAGATGTAGAAGAGTGACAGCGCATTACACCGCGTAGAGCGGCATCTTTCTTCCAAAACTGCAATAAGATGACTTCATTTAACTATGGCAGGCCCACTGATGGGTACTCAATAGACCCTGTGTTTTATATTTCAAGATGTTACAGTTGTAAAATGGTCGCTTTTATGTTCTAGAGGCTGCACTTAATATTCTATCAGTCTTCGGAAGTAGAGCGATCGTTTGTTGTTTAAAGAGAAATTTTAAAAGAGGATTAATTACATTCTGTAATTGACTAGTATATTTTATGCATGCATCATATTTTTTTGGTTTTCATATATTGAAATCTGGTTTGGTCAACGTCGTAGTGAGTACGTGTAATGATCTGTGCTCGTATATGGGACTAGGATTTACCCCATTACTTAAAATACAAATACTGATTAATATTAACGTATTAATATTATTAAAACTTCATGTCAAGCGTTGCATGAAATACTAAGTTTCCTAAATCTTTCCTCAGAGTCAACAACCGACTCTACATTTTTTAAACGCAGTTTTACATATTAGGTACCGAACGCAAATCCTGTATTTTTAGATTATTAATAAACATGGAAAATACACGTAAACTAGGTTTATTTTTAAAACTAAATAAAAAAAAACTTGTCTTACATAGATATACGCAAAAGGTCTTTTAATAGCTTCTGGGTTTTTTACCGCCACACTTAATAAGGCAAACCAGACAAAGAAAACTTTTAGTAATATGTCAAAGTAATTATACGTTTCTAAGTGTTCTTACTTTATGGCTTTTTGAACTTTAAATCATTATACAATCTCACAATATGAATCAAAATCAATTTGATAACCCTCCTCCCGTTAAATCTTAGTTATAATATTGATAGATCACTCAAACACTAAGATCTTAGACTTCCGCTTCCAATCCATCCCTTTCCGGTCATCCTGTATCATCTTCAGATATTGTTGAAACAAATCACATATTAATTAATTAATTACATAGATCATATCACGTACTGATTATTGTAATTAATGTAATTATGTTAGAAAAAAAGATCGATTGAGATTTCGATAAAATCTGGATCATTAAATTACATTATATTGTGTAATTTAAAGTCGTTTTGTGACATTATTTGTCACTCTTAAGATAATAATTGTATAATATGGAATCTTGTTGAAGCTATAACATAATTTTAAACCTTCAAATCTCACGTGTATAAACCTTATTTTTTTAATTTGCAATTTTGGCTAATTACGCTTAACACATCTGGATTCCTTAGCCGGTGGGTAACTATTCAAATAATTTCACAATTCTTTATTGTTCGTGATTTTTGTATAATTAACAAATACCTTTGACGCAACTGTATACAAAAAACACTAAAGGAGCATTACAGTAATTTCGTAGAGTACCTTGACTCTATAAAATGAACTTTTGACTGGGTTTAAACAGTGTTCTTAGCGTCGTGTATTTGTCTGTTCCCCGTACAAACGGTTTGTAAAACAAATAGGCCCCTCTAATTGCTGTAGTCAGGTTGTTTGTAATGAACCGGGAGTCGGGAACCTCGATTGATTGGCCAATTTATACACCGCTAATATCCATGATTGCCGAACTGTTTGGTAGGGGAAACACGATTATTTAGTTAGTTTTAGATAACCAGGCTTTAAAGTTTGAAACACTGGGTCCTTATTTTATTTAATTGATAGGAATGTCTTATAAAACTATTCGAAGGACTGATTATATTAAATTTACAAAGGCACGCGTTTTTGATAAACTTAAAAAAATGATGTTTTTTGTACTTCACTGATACTGCTATTCAGTCAAATAAATTGTAAATTGATAAAATTGAGAAATTATTATTTAGTTACTTTCTTATAGCGAAAGGTACGAATTAGATCTTATTTAGAGCAGTTATCATTTTAAACTACTGATTAATTTATTGACTTTCCGGCAACACAGCTTCCGAATTGATTTTGATACAGTATAAAAATCTTTTCATAAGTTCTTACTGAGTATATTAAGTTAGTAGAGTATTATACAATAAAAATCTTTACAATGGAACACTAGTCGCATAAAAAATGCACGCTATGTCTTGTCGTGATGTGATAAATGAACTGATTAGATTTAAACTACAGTGTTCTCATGATATTAGGGTAAAATACTCTTCGCACGGGTCCACAAGAACTCACTTGACATGATACAAATATAAAGAACTAAGGAAAAATACTTCTACGTAAACGTCTACGTCATACTATAAATAATTTAATTTGCCATTTACCTCGTGAATTACCGATGTTGACGGACATAATCTTGCCGTCCAATTAACCCATATTAGTTAGTCAATATCCATATTTTGCGGTCTATCGTACAGAAGAAAGTTCACCTACTTTCGAGTAATTTTGTGTTAGTATCTTGCGATTGAAGTGGATAAGTCTCGATACTAATTTGTATTTTAGGCTTCCTACTGGTGGAGTAATGTAGTTCCTAGCTTATTTAATCCTGTAAGTAATGGGACTGTGATAGCTATATTCGCTCGTCATAACGTAAAAATCCCTACAAAACATGGAAAAATAACTATTATCACCTCATTGTATATTTAATGACTAATTAACTCCGGAAACAATAGAAAAACCGCATTACGTGATTTAGTTTTCCGGGTCGTCATTGCAGTATAACGACGTTTATCCTGTAGAGTCAGGCAGGCGACGCATAGCTCCCTAGGTACGAAGGTCGGCAGTCAGTACTCTTGGTACTCGCTATGAACACCGGGTCCCTGTACCGCACGCGTTCGCATCAACGCTAGAAACGTCGACTTTATCGCTAAGAATAACCATAAAAGTATGATTTATAAACGTCGCCTCACCATTGGTTCGTGTAATAAAACCGTCGCATTGTACCATGTGCGACTGAATCGTGCCGTTTCTATCGAACGGGCCTTATTTATGCATAAAAATGTTTTCATTTGTGCCTACCAGTAATTTCCACATAAAATACTTTATTCATCCCCAACTAGAATGAGAACTATGAATATAAATCACAGTTTGTAAATGAATAAAGTCAGTCGATTAAATGTTATTCTTGCCTATATGGGTTTATTATTAGGTTTGTTTGTAAGTGGCTTGTGGTCCTCTTTCTTATACCTGGTAGGAAGGTACTTTAGAATGGGTGCTGCAGTTTTGAATACTTCCTTTCTAATAATCTGGTTTCGATGATAAATCCATATTTGTTCCTCAGTTTTTTCTTAACGTACATAATTCATGCCATGTCTTATTTTACTGTCTATCGCAAGATCTCAAGAAGCTCTCCATTTTAAAATGGACCACATGTAAACACATCAATCGGCGGACGGGTACAATCCAGCAATATTCGTTCTGTAATTATCTTATAAGATCCACTATAATTATACCTTACCGATCGATAAATAACATGGAAACTAATCCAATAACAATCCATTCAATTCATGCAAATCCTTTGAACCATTGAGAATGTAAATTACACACAACATGCATGTTTACATCAGAAATATCGTCTTTTACCTTTATGGTAACTAGATGATCTTTATGGTAATGCTAATATGGTATTACATCGCAAGCTGCATTTATTTTTTTATTCAATACAATGAGCTTTATTTAATACCTAGTTGTTATATTGGTTGACTCTACTTTTCATATCTCTGACACTCCCGCATAGTTGGTCTTGTTTATTGTAGCCATTATTTTTTATGTTTTAACTGTATGTAACGTTTAAACACATGCGAACACTAAATAGGCAGTAAGTACAACGTAAACATTGCATGATGATCACATTAATTATGGAGATAATAATCAATGTTATTGATGGTCGTACCCCACCTGAGTTAATATTTATCTGAGGCTGACCTCCGCTCCTTTAACGAGCGTTAATAATGAAAAGTCGGGAAGTGTAGCGGATGCAGTGAGTGCAGCGTGCACGGCGCACTCCGCTTTGGACGCCTTCACCGCCCGCGACGTGACATAACACGCCGAGCCCCGCCCACGCGCTCTCGCTCACTCGCGAACCGTGCGAGCGAGATGCCAACACACCCTCCGTCGAAGCCTCCATGCCGCACTGTTTCTAAGAAAAGCCAACTGTTATTATCGCCCGCGGATTGTTCTCTACCTCTCGCCGCTTTATTTTGCTCCTCTCATGAATGAATCTCGCCCGCAGGTGCGCACCCTCGAGCGCTAAATTTCGACAGCAATTACTCATTTCTAAAATGGTGCGTATAGATGCACGCCAATTTCCAGCACGCCACTTGATAATTTCCAGTGGCTGAGGCTGCTACGCTTTCGGCTAATTTGAAGGGGCTCTACAGGAAGTTGCGATTTGGAAGCGCTTTCGCCTTATTTTGATTAGCTTTTTCTTTGGGTAGCCACGATTTTTGTTGTCAATCCGCCAGTGGGTTTCACGAATGGATAAATGCCCGCCGGATCACCCATCAATCAGACAGCTATTGGCACCGATGCACGCGATAATTTCGGCGTGTGCGAGGGGATTTAGTGATTGTTGCCAATGATTGTATAATCGTAATACGATTGTACTAATAAACATTTTACATGTATAGGAAAACAATATGTCTATATGGAAGAAAAAATCATATTACGAAACAAAATTTAAGTAATGCGACATCGTCAAAGGTTTATTTAATGACTAGTTTTATCGCGGGCTATAAAAAGTTATGTAAAAAGTCGTAATTTATAAAAGTATAAAAACACATTACTCTGCATGAGTGACAAAATAGGGCAAATTATAATGAAATGCAGAAAAATCTCTTGGCACAAGTTTCAAATAATAAACCAGAAATGATTTACTTCATCACAACAAGCTTAAAATTTAAATAAAAATCGTCATCTTTTGAAAGTATTATTTGCTTAAAACTAAGAAACACATTGAAGTAGATATCGCAACCTATACAATTTAAGTTATTGTCACTCGTTCAATTTAAATCCGTTCAGATAAAAGCTGTCATTTTAACTGTGTCAATAGAACAACAGTTCAGTGAAGAATTGCGTCACCACCGCACCGCGTCGGCAAGCAAATTACCTTTAACCAGCACTTTGATACTTCATCTTATGATAAAACAAGTACAACCTATTTACATTTCATATTATTCGTCAAATTAATACATTAAATATGAATAACTAACACATAAAAAGTGACGAAGCAATGTAATCTTATAAAAAGAGATGTCAGTTAGTGGAATAATAAAAGGCTCTTTTGCTTTGGTGTTAAGGCTATGATTGGCGTCGTTTCGGCACTGGAAGTGGACAAACCGGTTGCCGCACAGGCCGGTAACAGTAGCCTTAACGATTGTTGGACCACGATCAAATTATACCTTGTTCCGATTTGTATGCAACTAAAACTTAGCCGCCGAGCGCAGAGCCGGCACACGTTGCATCTGTTGCGTTCACTTCTATTACAACATTAGGAAGTGTTTTGTCTTAAAATATGTTCATCGGAGTACGCTTCTTGGAAGTGAATAAACTAGATCACATAGCTATAGCTTCCAGTACATAATTTTTTGGTAAATATTTGCCATGCTAAAGATAAGTACACAATAATGTCATCTTTGCACGACTTATGACTCATAGAAATGTGACTTAGGTAAATTTGCTTGTATGGAAATTCCGAGCCTACGTGTAAACATAACTAACATTGTATATTATCATTAAAATTTGCTGATCGTCAATCATTCTATTTATCATGTCAGATATTTTTACCTTTTATTGCCATTAATGACGAAGTATACGAAACATTACATATTATGTTTCCAAAAATAATGTTGGTAACGAATTTAAACTCTGTTACACAATTTAGATATAAGATCTGACGCTGCAATCTAATAACAATACTAACTCAGACAACTTGGTAGATAGTAGAAGGAGTTAGCCAGCACATTTGCATGTTTCCTATACACCGCTTACGTTGCCAACTGGCTGTGACGTCAATAATACAACACAATTATCGGCAACCTATTATCATTAAAAATAGACCCATTAACGTTAAAGGCACCGTTGTGCTTTTTGACGGACATAATATGCTGATTCAAGTGATTAAGATTTACTATGAATATTTTTAAACGGCAGACCGCACACTATAAATTACATAGGTATTTTACAAGCCCGACGTGTGGAGAACATTGGCTATGACTGTCCCATTTTTGGCACTACTTACTGTTGCGTGATTTGTTTAACTATACATAAGGAACGCCCGCGTAATTGAAAATACCGATTTAAACGTCAACTTTGATGTTTAATGTTATTAACGTGTAAGAAACGTGCATTTTCTCTGCGGGCAACGTTGAGGCAAAAACATATAATGATTCACCGAGACGCGATCATTTCCACCGAGTCGGAAAATTCCTGTAATCGTGTAGCGACTTTCTTCAGCGATCACTGCACCGATTGATAATCACACGCGAAACACGTGTTGATATGCCGACGCCGTTTTTACATACTCGCACAATATCGCCACATCTATATTACGCTTCAATGTATTCTATTTGTCTTTCGCGGAACAGTATTCATATGTCCACAGCACAAACTCCGTATAACCTTTTCATTAGATGAGATAACTGCGGTGATGACAGGATGCCTAGTTGGTACGCGTTTTATTAGCTAACTTACGTCTGTAGAACATTCCTAACTAACGTTTTATCGTCGTTAAGATAAGAGGACCGAAGTAGTGGTGACATCACCACGACACGGACCATGTCTTGATAAAGAAAGTGTTCAGTAGGTAACCTTTACTTGATAAGATAAATAATAAAATCTGCTGATTCACAATAGTAGGTATCGTTTTAACCAAGCCGGGAAAGTTATCGAGACCGGTCTGTGACTAATTACGATAACAACCATTAATCGAAAAGTCGTCGAAGGCCAGTTAAACTAAATCCTAATTGGTAAACAGTATCAAGCCGAATAAAAATAAAAAGCTGTAATGTACGACTTCCCTGAGTTTCGTGAACGGCAGTTTTACTCAAGCGGAGTCTACTTGGCACAGACAGGAGAGTATCGGATCGAAACTCGAAATCTCAAACCTGTTTTCTGAAATTTCTTGTCCTTATCTGGTACACGGTAATGCATATTTCTGTTCTCTCTCTGTGACTCACCGTTTCTACGTATCACACCGGCCAGTCGCTCTACGCACTTCATGGCCACTCGTTCGACTTCGTCACGCTTTGGCTGCTATGACTGGTCAGTTAATGCGACAATAAATTAATGTCCAATGTAATAAGTAAATAGATTTCTTACAAAAAAACTTTGATCGTAGAGTTCCGCTCTTACATTTCGAAATCAGACCCGTTACTATTCTCATTGGTTTGATGAAACTATCTACGATGTCTATCTATGATGATTTTGATAGCAATTTTTTTTCCAATGCGTGAAAACAAGAAATAAATTGAGTTCATATAAGAATATAATGTAACATGATCAGTGTTAAAAATACTATAATTGCAGATTCAATATCTCTTGATGTGCATACAATATTTTATTAAATTTATAAGAGCTCTGTCTTAATCGTCATCGTTCCAAAAGTGTTCCCAGGTGAAAGGACGTTTTATTTGTCATCACGCCATCGAGATTAAGAGAAAAATTTACAACACTAAACATTTATGTGCCATTTGGCGAGTTCTCGTATAAACATTTTGCTCTCTCCAATACGGGCTTTATTTAAAACTTTCTTGTGCGAATACAAAGTCAAGTTTTTGCTTTAACTCATGCTTAGCCCATTTTTTGCTAAATGCAACTCTTCATTTTTTTATCTAATCTTTAGATCACTAATCCGATGATTAACCAAACATTTGACTTCACATGCCACCTGTAATCGTTTTGTTGTTTAACCTAAATAACGAAGTCTTCGGTTCCAAACGACTACATGATAACAAATACTGCTCGCCATGACGCTATTTCGGTAATGCGACATTGACAAAAATCATGGTCAAAGTCAATCTATTAGACACGTATTGATAATATAATGATTCATTTGTTTATTGATACACCGACTGGCGCCGAACATGGTCCACGCTCGGAGATGTAGAAAGAGAAAGGAAACTTATTCAAAAGTAGGTAATGTTTTTGCTGTTCTTGTTGTGTGTGTTGCGGCAACGGCGCGGGCGCATGAGCATGATTCATCAGCGCGTGGGCAGAGCTTATTGTGTTCACTTCTATCTATTCATACTAGATAACTTTGACTTTTTCTTTCGCCTTGATCCTCTCATGAACAGTTTTTGTTGACTAAGAATAACAAATTACTATGTAGTCTATAGTTTATGAGGATTTCAATTTCGTTTAATTGTGATACAGATGAATAGTTGAACTGTTTCATAACAAACAATAGCAAAAAGTCGTCTGAAAAGAATTTGTAACAGAGGTTCATTAAAATATCATTGTTATGTTATAACTCTTAGTGTTATTTACCTTTCACTGAATCGAGTCCTCGTTAAGGCAGTTTGCGGCTCTTTTATATTAGAACAGTGCCTTATGGCTTACCTGGCGTGTTTACAGAGGTGTTCTTTAACTATTTATACAATTTTACTTGAGGATTGTGCGTCTTTATCTGTTTTTAACAGTTTTATTCTTTCTTATCTGTAGGCGTCATCTGAACTTATCCTGTCTGGAGTTATTTGTGTTTGAAGCATGTCTTTGACTTAATTGCTTTAACGTTTTATAATCAAGAAGCAATGTATTTCTTGTTTACAACTTAGTTTTAACTTAGCAACATGTTAAAGATTTTCTCCATGAATGATATTTAAAATCTAAATTTGCAAGTGAATTGCGAGTTGATTTTCAGTGTGACCTTTTATAGTTCGATACACATAGCTCTGACGATGCTGATTGCGATGTCGCAAACGTGAGCATTGTACCGGCGCCGGCGCACACGACACGACCGAGCTTTCTCACCGTGGCATTGTAATAGATACGTTCACTTCAGACCTCTACGCAAATATTATACCATATTATTTTATATTACTTTGTCGTTTTGCTTAAACAAACAAGTTTACGACAGTAATATTAAAAATATAGAGCTTTATGCACCTTATAGCAACCGGTACTAAAATTAATTATTACATTAAGGAAAACCATTTAACACAAATTAAGTCTTTCGTTTTTTATTGTGTTTTTATGTCGTGTTATAACTATTATAAGTTTTATAGAGTTTGTTATTCTGCAAAAGCTTTTAAGAAGAACTTTAAACTTCAGTCATATTTTTATTCAGTTCCAGTCAGACTTAACGTAAAGTAAAACCGGTTAAATGCGAATTGGTTTCTGGATACTAAGGGCATCATACAAATTAAATAGAAGAAATTGGACGGGCGTCAAATAAATTTACTTCTCCCCAAAAAAAATATGATCACAAAAACGGTTGTTAAAGCTTGATTTGTATACATATTTAGTTTTCGTTGTTATAGCGGTAACAGAATCATCATTTCTGAAGATTTCAGTAGTTAGCACGCTACATGAGACAGAGGGATCAACAGACTATTCTTAAACAAATTTTTTTTTTCAAATTATAACCCTATAAAAAATTTAAGTTATGAACTTTATCATCTCTTCAATATTAATAACACTAATGACGACGCTATAAAAACCTAACTCAGTATTAGGTTACTTCATTTCTATTCCTATAAAAAGACTAATAATAATAGACAGGTATATACTAAGTGCAGATACTTTTTGCAGCCTAAACGCAATCTACTTCAAAATTACGAAGCTTTTACGACCTTTTTACTATCGCGCATGAAGTTAAAACTTTTATTGAGCTTTCGACTCCAATTAATAAAAGCTTTGAGATCATTAAGAAGAAGTTTTGTTATATTTAAGTATTTATAGCAATAGGGCTAGAAATATACAAACATCAGTATTTTTTCATGAGTTTTATGTTAATAATTTAAAAGTAAAATGTACAGTAATTGAAAGTATAAATATTCAATTATGTTAAATTTCTTTATCGATTTCTTAATTAGAGTATAACATCTAGATCAGTCATCTAGGTAGTCGTTTTAAATTTTGATCTATCGACGAATTTGGCTACTAGACATAGGATTTTGACATAATCAGCAATCTACAATGCCAAATCTAGTAGCAAAAACAGCCGTAGTGATTGTTTTGACATTACAAAAAAATGCTACTAAATCGTATTTATTTGTTTACGTAATCTGCTCAACAATGAAAAAGGGATCATTTAAAGTTTGTGAATATTGCTAGGTAGTCGCTATAATATATTAAACCAGCATACACTTACTCTATTAGAGGAGTTTTTTCTGCAATAATCAAAGCCGCCCGATACTTACTCTATTAAAAGTAAGACATTGTGTTGATTTCTTTGTTAGTTTTCTCTCCTTTCTTATGAAATAATTCGAATGTTATTTTCTTTCAATGCTGATAGCAAGTACTGAAAAGCGTGTACTGATTTTAAACTACGTTTCCTTGATACATGACTAGGTCCTCAGTATTTATTTTTTCTCCTGCAACGTCTTTCACAAGCAAAATTTTTTACTGCCTTAAATTCTCAGAAACTTAAGAAGCCATCAGTTAGTTTCTAGTTAAGAATGAAGGTAACTGCGCAAAAATGTGTACAAGCCTGCGTTCTACGACTTATAACATAGCCATCTTGGCGGCTGGCAAACCAGAACCTCGGCCACAAATGGCTCGCTTCATTCCCGCGTTGAACGAAGCTAGTTAATGTACCGTTCCTTCTATGTACCAACAATCTCTAACGTCCGTTTAATTTTCAGCAACTAAAGAAACAAACAATGAATAATATTCTAAAACAGTTATTAGTCATACAAGTTTCGTTTACTACAACGATAACCCTGTATAAAGTAGTGTTTAGATTTATCCGTGTATTGGTGTTGCATGAAAAAGATTAGTATCTAACACCGCATCAATGGGTTTAAGGCACAGGAAGTGAAACCAGCCTCGGGGCGCCCGGCTAAGTATCTGGGTTTCACAAGCTCACACACTTTACTGCAAACCTACGCTTTAGTATTAAGCTGTGTTACGATTGTTGCGAATACTATTATTATGATTCGCTATATAACACACGGTTGACGTCCACGTTTTTCTATTTCGTCGCTAGCGTTAAACTGTTTACTTTCGAAGGATTATTTCACGCTCAACTTGACGAAACATAGTTTTACGTAATGGTGTTGTGAGTCACAGTCACACTATAATGCAGCGTTGGTCATATTGTATTAATATGCTATTATCGCGTTAAAGTTGTTATTAAAATCCTGCAGTACTTTTCTCACAGCGAGTTAATATTTGTATAAGGTAATATCACATAATGCGGTGTCAGCGAGTATGTCGCGTTGAGCACATGGAGTGAAGCCGATGGCGTGGCGTACTGCTGCCGTACAAAAGGTAAACACCTGTGTACGAGCGTGATCGTGTTGTTGCAACGTCGGTTGCAACAAATCAGTTTGGAGAGGTGCGGGACGCGGGCCGCACCACACATGCATTATTCAAGGCTCATTTCTATTCAACGCCGACAGGCCGCCCGATAAAAACTTCTCGTTTGACAACTTGGACGCCTGCACCCTTTGTACTTACGTCATGTCCCCTGCGCTGATACGCGCTGCTTAAGTGTCTTAAACATTATTTGTCACTCCTATATTTATGAGTTCGTAATAACCTTATCGACACGAATTTGTTGTGTGCTGCTACCGTCTCATTGTTATACCGAACACATGTTTTATTAAGTAACAACTTCAGATGTTTTTGTGCTGCCGGTAATAAAAACTTGATTGTATTTTTATCGTACAATAAATGCGAATACATAATACAAACCAACAAACCGTAGATATATTAAGATAACATTGTGTAATAGGTGTGTTAGAGCACATACATATTTTTTCATTTGTAGATAAAAATAATATACAATGTAGAACTTAAAGCTCGCCGGAAAACACAATCAACAATTTACATATTGAAGATAATTAGTGAGCACAACAAACGCGCGCATAGTCTGTATTTACATGTAGTGTATGTAGCGAGAGAGGTTAGAGATCAAACAAGTAGTATTAACGATGCTTTATGTCGGAGCAAAAGCTCAACACTTCAATCGATGCGTGATCGATTCGGCCTACTTACAATGTCTAGTGCACCCGCCGTAACTCAAGAACATTTAAAATAAATTATTTAAACTGCAATTGAGATCATTCTACAAATTTCGAAAGGAAAAGACTGAACTAGTTAATCGATTTCGAACTTACTCAACGGTTTATAATTAGGCACCGTGTCTAGCTCTTAATCGTTTGCATAACGTGGATCTATTTAATTTTTAACGATCATTAAGTAAACACCCCAATTATCGGCGATTGTTGAATGACAAGTGGTCGAGCGACACTGATTCGGAAGCGGCGAGAAACACCGTTGTTGCTGGCACAGTGCCCATGACTGGCGCGACGCCTTTACAGTTACACGTAAGGGTGTGGATTGACGTTCCGTGTTTGCAACACTATAAAAATGGAAATGCGTAAAATAAAACTTTTAAATACCACTAGAAACGAAAAGAATGTTATATTTAGAGAACTAGGTTTTTTTAACCTCAATAACAGTCGTCCTAAAGAATGATATAAACGTCTAATTAAAATAGTTTCCTCTAAAAGTGGTTACATAAATCTACGAGAATTTGAAATTAAATCCTACGTGTAATAAAATAAACACATTTTACGTAAAGAACGATTAATGAGCACATAAAGTCCTCGAGCAGGGGTGTGATCAATGCTGAGATTAATAAGTTCCGTCGGATACTTGGGCTTATAGAATTCTTGATCAATTGAAGAAATTTTAACCGCGGTGGAATTCCCGAATTATTTCTAAAAATATTCAGCCTCCTCGAAACTTCAATAGCGGAGACAGACTATGTTTGAATACCTCAAGATAAAAGATTAAGTTCTTATTAAAAGACGATACAGAATACTTGGTATTATATGTTTTAAATTTTAATTGAGTCGTAGAACGAGTCATGCAAACATATTAGTATAGAGACGTTCAATATCATTAATTCCCTGTTAGATGGGGCCGAATCTCTCAACTCAAGACTATTTGGCTGAGGCCAATGGATTAGCGGGAATATTAGTCATACAAATACTACTAAATTGTACCACACCAATGTATAAATAGTATATACGTACGTACATATATTTTGTATAAGATTTTAAGCTTACAATATTCCGAAGATTAACAGGCAAAATTGATGACATTATTTTTTGTTGGACAGATAATTGTAAAGTAATGACTTCAAAATAAATTGAATTTACAAGTACCTAAAAGTCTGATTAGTTACATTCGAGGTATGAAGTTAATTTATGGAAATAAAAGTTGCATAATGCATTGCGAACTATAAAGAAACAATTTAATCGGCTGTAACTGACTTGTGACTAATCATCCGTTAAATCAGCGCTTCGGGTGATCAAGATCTATTCGTGATGAATTGATGTATTGTACTTAGATTTTACTCACTATTATTATTCGTACATTTACTTAAAATAAACTAAACTACATTCACGTAAAATCAGCAATCTTATCCAACCTTAAAAACTGTTCGAAAATCCTTGTCTAATAAGTATTTTTTTCTTTCTCTCTCAGTGTAAAGACAATTTAAAATATTTTTTCATATATGTCTGTACTACATGCTCATTATACTTATTTACATATCTGAATCTTGTAATTGCTTATACTTGCTTGATGTTATAATGTATGTTATTATCGTTTAAACAAGCTACGACAAAAAACTAAATTATTCCGGTTTAACTATCCAGAGATGATACTGATGATAAATAACTACTTTTTAGTACTAAAATTGTTCGTAATTCGTATCTCAAACGTTTTTTTTATTCATTACTGAAACACAAGTCCTATAACTCAAGTCTAAGTGTTTTTATAGACTAATGTTATGGATATTCAATTGACGTATCGTCGTACGTTTTCTCGCCATACTTATAGAAACATTAGACACGGATTGAGTGAAACAGTGTCATAACGTTTATGACGCTCATGCTCGGTAAACTTGTGACGCCATATTTATTGTATACTGCGGACGTCGACCACAATGCCTGAACTTTGTTATATGACCTTCGTTACACTACAAATGCCAGTCAATCATGTAACACATTTGTTAAATTAACTGTTGTTATCGTCCACACTGCATGTTTACATGAACAAGGAAAGTTCAAGCCGTTAATTTCCACTTAGTTATGCTAATTAGTCTTTCAAGGATTTCAAAGAACATTTTATTATTTAAAAAGATCTTATGCGTATATTGTAACTGGTGCAAACTGTTGTTCATTTGTTAATTATGAAAGTGAAACTTCCCATTGCTAACAAACACGCGGGTGTTTAAGATAAAATGAGTAGTCGTCATCGTCGACGCACTACGCTACGAATGCAACAATTGCACTTTATAATAACCCGCATAGTGAACGCGCCAGCGATTGTCTGTGTCGAAACTCCATGGATCGTGCGGCAGCCTGTCGCAGCCGCTCATTCTCTAATTACTGCTATCAATTCCATTAGCAAACTTATTGTGTAACATGGCAACTGCAAATCATTGAATCAACTCAGCAAACTATGCCTATTATTTCTAAGATAGGTATATAATTAAGATTCTTACTCAATTATTTATACAGGTAAATAAAACTGATAGAACATTATCTCGGTAGGTGGTTGATACTTCACACAAGGGAATGACGAACGTAAATGGAAAATCAACAAAACAACTAACCTATCCAGTCATTAAGTACATATGTGTGTCGCAAAGGCCTTGTTTTTTAGCATTTATATGTTCTATTGCAAGGCAGGAATTCTGCTAATCGTCGCTGGCAACATTTTGCACATGCCACGGACGTTGTTGCTGCGGTAAATGAGTGTAATTTAACCACAAGCAGCCTTCTCGACGCGCCATACAGTAGAGCCTACGAGACGACCGCCACCATTTATGATTATGACTTACTATTGTTTTTCTTAATATACGCCTCTAGTTTTTGTCCCTCGTCCTTATACGGATTAATTTGTTTTAACACGTGCGTTTTTAAAGTCGAATTACAAGAAGAGACGATATCACTTTGTTGCTCTTATGTTACTTACTCTCTGGTGTAGAATATTAAAAGAAGCATTTTATCTGTCTGTAGATGATTTGCTATTATTATGATTCAAATAATCTATACTAATATATAAAGCTGAAGAGTTTGTTTGAACGCGCTAATCTCAGGAACTACTGGTTCAAATTGTTTTTTTTTTGTTTTAAATAGACCATTCATCGAGGAAGGTTTTAGGCTATATACCATCACGATGCGACTAATAGGAGCGAAGATACAATGAAAATGTGGAAAAAGCAGACGAAGTTGCGAGCAACAGCTAGTCATTTATATAGCATCTGAAACTAGTGATTCCTCTTTACATTGATTATTTTTTCTGAAAATGTACAAAGATAAAGACGTTCGTTTTTGGCATTCTCTATTCTACTCTTAAAGTTGTTTTGTTACAATATAAATCATATCCAAGACCATATAAAACGGCTTTAGAATATGATCACCTCGACCACATTCGAATTTACTATCATAAGATAACAAAAGAAACAAAGTGTGCCTTATATTTTAACAGTAAACAAGTCGACTTTGGTGTCGGGTCAAAGTTTGTAGTCGTGGTTAACGTTACCTACATATTTTTTGCTAAGGTTCGTGATCGTACGGCTCGGTTCGCCGAGGTGTCATCATAATAGCAGTGCAGGTGTTATCTGGCCGTCGCCCACGCGGCCGCGCGAGTAAATCACCAAACACGCGCCCGCGCCGCGCCGCCGCGCCGCCGCCACAATCTATGCAAATCGCGGGCTCAAACTTATTGCTCTCGCCTCAACTCCTTTCCAAATGCATACTAAATAGCTCACCGACCACGCCAGCCTTTGTTCCAAGTTTTTCACTTAACCTCATATGCTTCGTCGATTTTAATGGAAATATTTGGTGTATTTTGAAAGCTCGGAAACGTGACATGTTTTGCCTATTAGTTGCCGACTCGATTTCCTCCGGAGATGCCGTAAAGAAAATCTGTCTAAGCTTCTGAACCGGAATTTGCTTCAGTGTTGGATACCGTGTTCATTAAAAATTAAACAAATTAATTATTAATATTAATATTTTTTTTTGTATTGCGCACTCCTGCACGCGTGTGTAGTTATGTAAAAGAGCTAAGCAAATATTTTTATTTGTTCATTCTCTGGCTGTAATTAGGAAAATTCTTGCGGACATTAATTATGAAGATAGTTTATATGAAAGCTGTGAACAATGAGTTTTATGAGTGGTTTAGTATTTATGTTGCTTAAAGTGGCCGATGTGTTCCCATGGTGTTCTCAGAATAAGACACAGAATGTAACGAGAGATGTTGCTCCCGTTCTTCCGCATAGATGCTACTCGCATTGCGATCCAATTATACCTGATACCGTCGAGAAATATTATTGCGCTGATTTACTATGGCAACTATAATTACTGTGAGAATCGTAAACGGACCACAATGCTGGCCGTCTGCGATTATTACATATAGGCATGTGATTTACACTATAAATGAATTTCCTGTTATTGATGTTAAGTTTTATTCTTGCACTCCACAATAAAATTATTGGAATTGTATCGCTTAGAACATGTGATTCAGTCATTTTCTTAAGAACAAAGAGCTATCAAGTTACGTTGGCGAGCTTGTTGTCTACTCGCATCACCACATGGAAAAATACCAAAACTGAATGCAGTGTTTCGCTTGTCTATAAAATATAGAGTCAGCGGCATCAGCTCAAACGTAGATGTTCCACGTGGACAACGCTAAAACTTTCTAGAAGAAAATCGTCGTGTTTGAGCGCGTCTTACTTGCATCGTCCGAGTGGTCATTGAACCCTCGCGAATTGTCGGCAACAATTGTCTCCCGCCATCACAACGCAGCTGTGCTTACTTCTATCCACCACAACCGTTAGTACTAATTGCACCGGCAATAATCACTTTACGACCCTATAAACCATGAATTAAAGAAACAGTATGTCTTAACGCTCGATTTCACACTGCGAAGAGCTCCAAACTATTGAACAGAACCGTTGAACGGTTCTATACGGCTTAACCGATTTCAAAGCACTCAAGATGTTCCCAACAAACTTGTTGCACTAGAGCTACTAAGAGCGTACCTAACATACTCATAAACTTAGTTAAGCTCTCTGTCGGCTACATAGCTGGCTTCAGTGCAGTTCAAATTAATTCGATTATCAGCGCACCTTGATCTCGCTAAAGCTCTCAGATTCCCTTCATTAGGTACCTACACATACGCGAGGCTGCGGCATAATGAAACAAACACGATCTAACACAGTCGACGTCTAACTAATATTTGTACGCAAATATTAGTTAGACGCCGACTGTTCTCTGCTAGACGATACATTTCATGTTCAGTTTGTACTCGACGCGACGTACGTTAGACGCACTCCGAAGTTTTAATATGTACATTAAACTATTACTCAATATTCAGATGGCGGGCGTTCCAAACTCACGCACTCTGCGCTGGAAGTTGGTCATGAATTCATTGTTTTTGACGTGGTCGTATGATATTGAACCACAATAGGAAAGAGTTCAGGTCACGTTTGAACACTGTACGGCCAGAGAATATTAAAGATCTAAATATATTGAATGGGTTGAGTTTTTAGAATTTTTCCCTTATGTAGAGACATGCATAATATTGAATAGTAATGGATGGCTAAAGTTTTGTTAGAGATTTATTGAAAAAATTTGTTGGGCAATGCGAAATATTTGAAGGTTTGTTAATTTGCATATGATTCGCGTTTCTTGCACCACTTTACCACTCAATATTAGGTATTTGTATTGACGTAAGGCAAGAGTACCCAGTCAGTAGTCGCAGCAGACCTACATAGCCGTTCTAGTGTGGCTGCTCGACTAACATGTTGATTACTTCAGATCGCCGTCCACATACAACTATAAAAACAAATGGACAACGAACAATAAAGCCGCTAAACCATCTATTAAACTGCTCTCCTAACAATAATAGTTTCAATTATAATAGCGATCCATATCATACATCTAATTTCATCTATTTTTAAATCTCATTCAACGTTTGTCAATTATGCGCTATCACAATACAAATTTGCACATGTTGAACCCATGCCAATAATGAAAGTTTATTATTAGCTACAGAAAAGGTATTAAAGATCAACCTTCTGTTCCTTTGATAATAAAGAATAAAGAAAAAGAGAGGTGGCAAATTAATTTTCTGGACAGTAATGGTGATTTCTCCTAATTTTCTGATGCACCCAAGAATTTTGATCAACAATAACAAACTACTTAATGTGTATTTCATACTCGAGTCATACATTTATCGCTTAACGCTTCTGTGGCTGCTTGCAGTCGGTTGTTATCTCTGAGAGTTGCGCCGTCCACGTTCCGCGCTGACGCCTCTTATTTACGCCATACGAAAAGTAATTTGAACGTCCGTTTTGCAAAACCAATCGTCTTACCAGATACACCATTCGCCTTCCATAGAATGAACACTACTGAACATTGTTTTGATTTGTTAAAAGTAACAACTTTCTTTCTTGGTCAATTGATATTTAGTCTTGACTTATGTTTGAATAAAATTTATTGAGTCTGCCTTTGAACGGAGCCCGGAGACGGAGCTTATCAATTATAAACATGTCGTGGAAGTCTCTAAGACTATTAGCACTCGATCACTTGGCATGTAATGTCCTGTGACATATTACTTTATATTCAGGCGAGCGGCCGTCGGGCGTCGGCATACGACATTATTTACATATAAGTCGTTGTTCCTGTGCTCATTCATGGCCCGCCTCGCTCAGACCACGCTGATTTATCGCCTTAATTTCATAAGTATCTCTTTGTTACCAGGCCATCTATATCATATTTGAGTAATATCCCGCTCGCTTTATTGGATACGTTCAAGAAGGGTCAAATTCAGAGGACCCAAAACCAATTAGATTGTATGCTTCATTTTGGTCATTTGCCTATTTTTCGTAAGATTATCCTGGCTCTTATATACACAGTCTTTAAATACAAATCTTTAAGGTACAGTGTTTGAAGACCTAACCTTAGTTATTAAATTGATTAGGTTGTTCTAGAAGTCATAATAATACATAACTACAATTTAATCTGATAGCAACACAATGTCTCGCTAGGACACGTGTCACAAATTTTTAACGTCATATTAATTTATCTATAGTCTGGTAAATTATCAGTAGATCAACATAATGTAAAGCAAATCTTATGCTGTTTTGACTGCTTCAGCTCCCTTTATCGGTTTACACCCGTGGAAAGGAATAGGAGAGCTCTCGTCAGGATCACAGTATGAGATTTTCAAACCGTTAACTCAGAGCTAGGCATATATATGCCTTTCTTCATGTCATTCTTCTCTTGTACCAACTACGTCTAACCTCCTACACATTTCAGTGCATATTATTGCCTGTATACTATTTGCTCTACCAACATAGTAGAGCAAATCTCAAAAGTAAATTGTTTGTATTAAAACAGTTGCATATTTAGTCACCATATTAACGGCACTTGTTTTTCTTTCCCACGATCAATTGCTTATTTATAAGATAGATAAAAGCATTATTTATTTGTAATGTTTTGCATCTAGCGGATGTGTCTCTCAAACTAAGAGGCCATCTGAATTAGAAGATATCGAAATTGAATTGACAGTTTAACTGTACATAGCAATAGATACAACCGATTAGTAAAGAGGTTTTATGTACGCTTAATTTTACTTATTTAATTCGTTAAAAAATACCTGATTCCAAAAAAAAACAATTTTGACACCTGAAACAATCTTATGTCATTTTATGTTTAAATTTCGCGACGATGGTTCGTCCACACGTTGGTTTAATACTCAAAGTTCCTCACGTACACATAAAATGTGATACTGTTTACAGCTAATGTTGCAAGACGACTAAAGACATTCGCTGAGAACTTGCAATCTGAGTCTTAATTCGCAGCTGGCGAAGCGAGTGCGATGATTCACGACTTCTATGCTCACTACAAACTGTTGTCGTATTGATTCAAAGTTTAAATTGGCGTAGCAATCTACACAAATACCTATGTTTTGTATTAGTATTATTCGATGTTGGCAAGCGTCTACGTGACTCAGAGGTGAGATCTCTTGATCATCCGTGAGGATTTGGTTACTTTAAAACATTAAAAAAAATTGGCATTGATCCGTTCGAAATTCAACAGTTTATGATTAAACGTACGTTCATATTTTATTCTCTTTGACAGTCAGACGTAATACGTATGTTATATTTTATCATTTTAATGTTGTCTCCATGCGCGGGACAGTTTATCCACTTTATACGAAGCTTTAAAATATATTAAGATTGTACTGCAGAATATAGGTAGGTACAAATTCTTTGATTGAATCTATAGATTCGATGAGCTGTGCTATGTTAATTCCTCTAAATTGTAATAATGAACGTTCTTATATCAAATCTGCTACTCTGCTTTGTTAGATTCCTGGGATCAGTTAATTAAGGTTCGTTCAATTTTTATTGCCTACATTTTACAGTCAGCTTATAACCCACATAAGGTAGAGCGACAATGATTACCGATCACGTATAGCATGTAACACTTGCAAAATTAGCTAAATACATATTTTGATATATCGGTGTAACATTCTGCGTTTCCGTATTACCGAGTGGCTGATGCAGCGGTTGCCGTCGGCGGACGCGGCCGGGTCGTACAGCCGTAGAGCTCGGTAGAGCAATGTACACGGAGGTTGCGGCACATGCGACACTAGCAGCGCATGCCGTGCGTGATGCCTCGCGGTGTGTACTCCACAGACAGTACACAGTGCACGCGCCACGTGGCCGACACCACGCAAAACGCAACAGCCTTTGTGTCGTACACGTCGCACTCCGTTTGTAAACATTCACGCCGACCGGTAAACATCTTTGTGAGCGGCTTGATTGTACCACCGCACGCGCAGATTTTAATAAACATAATAATCGTGCTGAATCATTAATCATCCCACTTTAATATTCCGAGGAGGAATTAATAAAAACCCATTGCCCCATTTCCTAGCGGCTGTTAACGCTATTGAATTATTAATTGAACTCAGACGACGGTAAAATCGAAGATTATGTATGAACTACACGCATGCTTTGTCAACGAGTTGTAGTAGATTACTTTACGAGTATCTAAGCGTAATTGGATACTACGAGTGTCGGTTGATCATAAAGTATAATTATAAATATTAAGTTATTGCTATATCATCACAAAACATTGAGTTATTCTATTGACTATATTAAACGTATTATTAGATTACATGACTGGCCTTTTATGTTGAAAACAAAATATACGAAAACCGCACGGTGGGCCGATTTGAGCAAACCCGTAGAGCACTGGACGGTCAACCGAAAATTAATTAACATACTTTTGGCGCGCAACCCTCGACCGTTGCGCGGACGGTACGCTCACAGGTGGCCGGGCCCCACCCCCATCGCACACCCCAACAACTAGGGCTACCACCTTTGTAAACGTTTTTTGTTCCCATAACGATTCATGATTTTTTATTATTTTCTGTACGCTCGAATACAGAAGCGGGATAAAAAGCGTTATTAACTGAGGAAATATTCAAGCTCTGCAAATATGTAGAGCATCCGGTGAAGGATTTCGATGTAGTTGTGATAGTCTTAATATCAGATGTAACGTTTAGATATCACGGCAATTTTAGTCCGTGCTACATTTAGAAGTCTGATGAATAAAACTAACCTGTAAAATTGATTTACTAAATGAATGTTGTCAGCCCTCGATAATCCGAGTCGAAAACATACATTTCGGACCTATATGTAGTTAATTTGATGTCTCTGATTGCTAGTCGAGTAGTCAAACGAAATAATTGTAAACGTTAACAGGGTTTCAACCACAAACCTGAATTAATTTGCGAACATTTATTGGTTTTGCTAGGACATAATTATATTTGCATCAGTTCATAAATTATGTCGTATATGGTTTAAATTGTTTAAAAATAAGCTATGATTTTGTTATATGAAATGATGAAAGTTATAGACTCATTAAAATGTATCTGCGATAGAAAAGCACGCAATAGCCGACTTAAAGTTAATTGAACAATAAAATTACGTATAATGCCTCAAAATTTACTGTATTTAGTTTTACTGGCATCGTTAAATGTTAATGTTTCTGATAATTTTAATATTTCATTAATTCTATTAAGCTAGAACTCTTTAGTTCGCGTAAACAAATATGAATTAGCGAAACAAACTTTAAAATTGGATGCGATTGCATAAGTGGATAATGGGAAATAATTAAAAAAAAACTCGTTGTTCCACAAAACATAGAGGTGCTTTTATGGATTTTAAAAGGGGCACGCGATATGGAAGGGCCATACAGCATTAAATTACCGGAATTATTCCGTTGTTGATGTTAAATGCATTCCTGTTTCAGGAATCGCGTGCAACACATATGTACACGAAATTGTATGAAACCATTCTAACGTGTATATGAACTATTCATCTGCGCAAATCGAGAGCAGTTTGTCTTGTTAAATATTAAATCTGTAATGATCGTGAACGGCAAACATTATTAATTTGATGTATCCTTTCAAGGAGAAATGGAAACGGACTACAAAAATACATAGTTTGTTTAACACTATGTTTTTATAATTCGCTATACCTACTTATGAAATTACGACTATTGTAGGGAGAACGGTTGATAAAACGTTGTATAAACATCTGCTTCACAAAGGTCTTCTGTATGCGTAACTATTGTACGGGTAGTGTCCCAACAGTTTTGTCTTTACCTCGATGTGACTAATATTACGTACTTACTTACGTACTTTGTGTGCGTTGTCTATAAATACAACGGGCCTTTTGTACCGCCCACTCCTATATGTTATAAATGTTCTCGAGAGTTTACCCTAGTTCTATTCTTGATACACAGTCTTACTTCACATCTATTGTGCGTTACTGACTCTATTTTGACTAATAATTGACGGAAAATCTCATATCATTCGCTTTCTCCAAATTTTACAAAATATTGTACAAAAATAATTCATTAGTTCTATTCTTCAAAACACAAAAGAACGACCATGCCCATGCAAATGAATAGCAAACAGTGCTAATATAATTCGACGTTATAAATCTCGCACGCATGAAATAGATAGGTCCCGTTTAAATATGATCAAGAGTCGACCCCATCGCAACAACGCGAGGGTCCCACTTATTGCGGGCACTTGTCAAATCAGCACAATGAGCAGAGACATACTTTATTATTTTAATTATTGCACGTCCACGATGCGCCCTTTGTCAGCCAACCGCGAGAGACTGCTTGAATTAGTCACTGCTGAATAATAATTGTCCTAATTGAAGATCCTTGATACAACTCGTGTAGTTGTGTCTCACTACTTACCTACGATTTGCAGACGTTATCTAGTATAAAGCGTTTTCATGTAAATACACAGTTTATAAAACGGAAAGATAAAGATATTTCTAACATAAATATGTTTTAATTTCGCGTTGATAAAAACCTTATTATGATCTAAAGAGGTCAATTTCTCATCTATAAGTCGATTTCTCAATACGTATGTGTCGGAGACAATGCGAATTTGTTGCGTCGATGTGGGCCGATTGGCATTACAATATACTAAGCCGCTACTTTTTATACATGTGCAGTGTCATTATTATTGGGAAATGACATATTGTGAGAGTACTTTAATTGGCCGCGACGACCTTATTATTTCTTTTCTTACAAAAGTGTACTAACTCTACTTTTAACATTTACTTGTAAAATAGATACGAAGCAAAATCGTCGACATAAATAGTAGCCGGGAAGTAGGTAGATAAAGATAGGATTTATAAAGTAACGAGGAGGACAGCTCGTCGCGAAGGAGGCGGGCGCATACTTTACTCTCTCGACTCTCGATCCGATCTTCATAAAGAAATTCTCCGTTTTTGATATTATATTTATATTGTAAATGTTTTCGTACCTGCATATTTGTAACAGTAAATATGAAAATTTCCGGAATGCCTACGAGCTCGCCTCCGATCTTGAGGTAACAAAGATTATTCGGTATTATGAAAATTTGAATTCGAGCTTCTTATCTTCAATTTTTCAGTGTTATTTTCTTTATGAAGCTCCTCGAGTATTATAAATTCTTGAATAGGTATTTCTCTGTTGGTTCAACGTAGATTTTTGAAAGAACATGCATGTAATGAGGCATAAATCTAACTTCACAACAGTGTAGAGTTGCAAATGTAAAGAGATTTGTGGGCGTAGAGTTTAATTTATTGCTCATGGAAATGGATCTATCAGAACCTGACATCGTTCTGAAAGAATGAATGCTAATTTAAAAGCTTTTTGTAATGCCATAAAAATAGTTACAAACCGACCGCGGCTTTGGTTGATGTATTATCGTAGCGCCACAATACGATTGGAAGTTTACAAGACGAGCATCCGACACGGTAAACAAACAAACGTTCTGACGTCAGACGCACTCGAGTCAGCCACTACCAGACATATCCATGTATTACTACGTACTATGTCATAGTAAGAAATAAATTCAATATGAAGGACTGATATTACATATACACTTCAAAAATGTAGACGCGTCCAATATTACTTTTGCAATAACCGAAAAAACGTTTCACACGACTTTCAGTATGCATTATACCGTTAACATTCACTGTCAACCGGATCCCTTTATAGACGAAAAAGACAAGGTCTCATAAGGAAAACATAAATTTAAATAGGAAATTTTCGTTGTCACAGTACCAATTGGTATTAAAACAAAAACGTTATTGGGTAAAAGAATAACAAAAGCATTTCACCATCCGATTTCTTAATATTAAAAGGTGCCGTATCCTGCCGTTTGCTCCAAAGCCTCGTTCAAACTTTCACTGTTGTATAAATTACCTTGACACTGATTGTTTTATGACGATTAATTAAGCATATTTTATTATTGATATCCACGTCGCAGGCTGTTCGGTTGTTTCGTCACAGTAATAAAGGTGCGAAACAAGAGCCGTTGTTAAAGGATAATTGTCTTTAACAGCTCCGATTGTTACTTTTCTCGCGTATTATCTACGTGGATAGTGCGTCATATTCACGGCCGCACACTCACATTATCAACAGTAGAGTTACTTCGAGTGTAATACTGATTGTTGTGTAATCAGCTATCGAATGATGGAAATCTTTGGCGTACAACCAATAAACGTAATTTGGGAAATAAATTGTATACCTTATCAAGATTTCGTTTAAACGAATTTTCTGCACGTGTATTCTGTTTTACGGCTAGTTTGATGTAAGTGAGTTGGTTTATAGTGCAGTTATAACCAAATAGTTAAGAAAATCGTTAAAAGGATGCGTTTAAGTCCTGAGCAATGCACAGGTTAATTTATCTTAAATAATAAATTGTACTAACGAAAAGTCGTTGAAATCGAACATACTCTTTTAGCAAATCTTCAGCCGTATCAACTACCCATGAAAATAAACCCTGTTTATATTATTATTAAACATGTATGTTTATTTATTCCAGCGAGCGGCGCGCTCGCAGCCGGCACCATTGCGTCCCCGTGGAGCGCGGCGGCCGGCGCGCCCGACACCAATGGCTCGGGCGGCGCCGACGCCAAGCACCTCGACGTCGGCGATGCCAGTGACGATGAAAAGGTAAATATAACATAAAACAAACTTAATGTAGCTCAGAATAATACGCAAGAAGTAAGTAAACAATTTATAATGTCCAAAGAATTAGAAAAAGAAAGTTCTGTTCAATATACATACCTACGTTTATAGAATTAAAAGTAAACAATCATTGATCTTTCTCCTCTCTTATCCTGCTATGCTGTGCCTGACAGGGTCCAAAATTTAGTTTCTATTCTATTTACTAGCTTTAACAACAACTTATAAATGTACATTTTGGAACACAATAAAAGTATTGAGTACTGAAATGTGTTGGAAAAGAAGAAAGAAAGAGCGTGATGAAGGTATCCTGCAAAGAAATGTAATTGAACTTAATTCGCTAGTTTTATATGGGATACATTTGTCTATTTATGAATCCCTCAAGCCACATAAACCTTTTGAAGGAAAATCGGTCCCGATACCTCTTTTCCTTGCAGACGATAGTTATAACAGAAAGGAATAATCCATCAATATAATTCCAAAATTCAAATAAATGCGTAAACAAAAATTTATCAGGAAATCAAACTGTAAATGGATATAAGCCTGCTTGTGCCATTAAAACTCACAAGAAAATATTTTTAGAAACAGCATGCTTTGCGAGATTCCTTATGCTATAAAAAGTTATATTGCTTTGAATGCAATTCCTTTCTCATTATGGTTCCTGTAAATACGCATTGAGGAATT